>NC_138376.1:83383547-83429155 GCF_054177405.1 Leptonychotes weddellii
TGGGAGGGATGGGGTGGCTAGGTGATAGACATTGGGGAGGGTATGTGCTATGGTGAGTGCTGTGAATTGTGTAAAACTGTTGAATCACAGACCTGTACCTCTGAAACAAATAATACATTATATATTAAAAAAAAAAAAGATAGTAGGAAGGGAAAAATGAAAGGGGGGAATTGGAGGGGGAGATGAACCATGAGAGACTATGGACTCTGAGAAACAAACTGAGGGTTTTAGGGGGGAGGGCGTGGGGGGATGGGTTAGCCTGGTGATGGGTATTAAAGAGGGCACGTATTGAATGGAGCACTGGGTGTTAGATGCAAACAATGAATCATGGAACATTACATCAAAAACTAATGATGTAATGTATAGTGATTAACATAGCATAATAAAAAATAAAATTAAAAAAATAAAAAAGTTAACTTTGAAGTATGAGGCAGCATCTTACAATAGACTGTAAACCCCTTCAACACAGTGAATTATAGAAAGCCAGCATTTAAATTTGGTCCATCTTATCCTTTTATTTATTTTTTTAATTTTATAGCTATACTTACTGGTGGACACCAGAGGTAATAAAACATTTACCACTGCCGTATGATGAAGGTAGGTACACTGTTTCTCTTTTAGTTTTTATACCAACATATTTTGGAATTATTCCTAAATGAGCTTGAAGCATTAAATTATTTGCATATAATATTTCATTAAAAAGGAATGACTACTCAGTTTTATGTTGCTGCTATAATAGGGGTTTGTAACATCTTAGACAGCTTTTTAAGGGCAGCGATTGTGTTATACCTCTTTTATCCAAGTAGGCCAGTACCTTGTACTGTGTTTTATAGTTATTAGGTATGTCCCTGAAATGTCTAATGGATATAATACATTAGTTTACCATTTTAAATTAGTACTGATTATATTTCTAGATATTTGGGGGTAATGGGAAGGAAGTGAAGACCCACTCACAAGGAGAAATAAAAACTTTTCCTGTATCTAAGCAGTGGAAAAAGATACAGATGTGTATATAAAAGTACATTTTAGTCACTAAAGTTTAAATTTCATTTCATTAATTTGTCTGAAAGGCAGGAAAATTTTTATGCTAAATGAATGAACTCAAATGTACAATACATTCGAATGATGTTTCCAACTGAAATAATTGCTCGGTTTTAAATAGAGTGTAGTGCTGTTACTGATTCCCCTGACCTTGAACAAGCCAGTTTTCCCAGTTGTGAAAGAGCACTAAGTAAGATCGACTCCCAATCTGGAACATTCCACATAAGGACTCCCATCTAGTCATGGTTAGGTATTCCAACTTTGGGTGGTAAAGGCCATAAACTAAGATTACAAATGATTTTTAGTTCTTAATAAATTATTAATTAATTTTTAAAGAGTATTTGTAACCTTGAAATTCTGGGAAAAATCATAACTCATATTGCAAAGGTTTGTTGTTCTAAGAGAAAGGAAAGGACTTTTAACAGTCTAATGTTGGCCATAAATAGGATTTGAAATATAAAGGAAAATTTAGTGAAATAGCTGCATGATTTAAGAACAAAAAGGAATTTAAAGAGCTGAGTAGTTTTTTTTTTAAAGATGTTTTATTTATTTATTTGAGAGAGAGAAAGAGAGAGAGAGTACAAGTGGGGTGAGGGTCAGAGGGAGAAGCAGACTCCCCGCTGAGCTGGTAGCCCGATGTGGGACTTGATCCAGGGACTTCAGGATCATGACCTGAGCCCAAGGCAGACACTTAACAACTGAGCCACCCAGGCACCCAGAGCTGAGTAGTTTGATTTCTAAAACAGCTCCCTCCTCCCACCCAGACTTTTGGGGGCCCTCCTGCCTCCTTGGAGCTTGTCACACTTGGTTTTGCACTGTGTATTCTGTGCACATATCTCATCTCTTTCCCAAGTATATGAGTGCTAGAGGCAGGAGCTAAACCTTGTTTGCCAGATGTCATCTAAAGACTTGACGAGTAACAGGCCTATCTCTCTTAGTTATCTGTGCTGCGAACTTAAAGAAGTTGATAGTGAAGAAATTCCACAAATATGAAGAAGAGATTGACATCCACAACGAGTTCTTTCGACCATACGAACTGAGTAGTTTTGATGATACCTTTTGCTTGGCTATGACAAGCTCAGCACGGTACGTTGTGAGTGCCCTGAGACTGTTGTAAGGATTTGGGAACTTTAGTTTTCCTAGTCTGTATAGGTATGTCTTGCTTTGCCGCAAGTCCATTCCGCAAGCCTGCTAGCGGGGATTGTACAGCCTCTGAATACCACCTGTGATGGGGAGCCCACTGCTTCAGGAGGCAGTCAGTTCTAGTGTTAGACAACTGGAGTTAATTTCTTTCCTTTGGTAAGTTGAAACCTGCCTCTCATTGGTCCTAGTTTGTCATTTGGAGTAAACTCACTTTTTAAAATTGAACATAGAAATCGAGAACCAGCATAAATTAGTTGGAAAAAAGCATAGTCTTTGGTACTAGAAAGGTAGGGATGTGAATCATAGATCAGCCACTGCCTACCTGTGTGACCCTGAGAAAATTATCTAATTTATCTACCTAGAAAATTATCTAGTCTCAGTTTCTTCTTTTATGTAGATAGGGGCGTGTGCATTATACACGTATATACACATACATGCCAAGTGCCTTAATGGGGTGCTTGATGCAGGTGGGTGACTAATAAATGGTGGCTATCATTATATTATTATTTTTATTAGGAGTAGGACAGGTGTGGTTCTTTTTCTGTACGATAGCCCTCCAGATATTTGAGGAAGCAGTGTTAATTTTTTTCAGGTAAATATCCTTCATTCTTTCTTTTCACAATTCTTGTGTCATTGTTTCCAGACTCTTCATCTTGGTCTGTCACTTTTGAATGTATTACATTTTTTCAGAATTTGGTGGCATCTTTTGGAAAAGTGATGGGACTAGAGTAAGAAAATTAGACAAAGCAAATCACTTCTTGATTATTGTATTTTATATTAAAGTTTGCATTTTTGTATTTTACATTTCTTTCAATGTGATATAGGTATGCTAAACTTAATGTACATGTAGAAACATATCCTATGGTTTTGTTTCCGAGAAGCCATTCTATATTTTGCTTTAGTTTCAGATGGAAAGTTTAGAATTTTTACTTGGTTGACTTTCAATTAAACTTATTCAAAGTTTAGAAGTGTTAACCGTAAGGTTATTGTCATTTCCAGAATATTTCAACTCAGCAAAGGATGAATGATTTTATGCATATGTGTATATACAGTTGATTTTTTATTTGCAGGGGTTATGTTCTGTAAAGTTCCTGAAACAACTGGATTAGAGAGTACTGAACCATTGCTCTTTGGGGAAATACAGGGTTAGGTTTGGCAAGCCTCGGGTCACAACATTTTTATCAGCCAGTCAAAACATAACCATGGGGGCGCCTGGGTGGCTCAGTCATTGGGCATCTGCCTTAGGCTCAGGTCATGATCCCAGGGTTCTGGGATCGAGCCCCACATCGGGATCCCTGCTCGTCAGGAAGCCTGCTTCTCCCTCTCCCACTCCCCCTGCTTGTGTTCCCTCTCTCGCTGTGTCTCTGTCAAATACATAAATAAAATCTTAAAAAAAACAAAACATAACCATGTTATGTTGTTTCTGTTTAAAGATGCCTTATTAAATATATATTGTTGATTTATTAACATTGAACTCATAGCAGACAACACTTTTTATTAACACTGAACTGACAGCAAACAATACTATAACTCATACGAGATCAAAGCTTCTCCAACACACTTATTTCCTTTTTTTTTTTTTTAAGGTTTTATTTATTCATTTGACAGAAGGAGAGAGAGAGTGAGCACACACAAGCAGGGGGAGTAGCAGAGGGAGAGGGAGAAGCAGGCTACCCACTGAGCAGGGAGCCCAATGTGGGGCTTGATCCCAGGACCCTGCGAGCGTGACCTGAGCTGAAGGCAGACACTTAACCGACTGAGCCACACAGGCACCCCAAAACACGTGTTTTCTTTCTAACACGCAGCTCTCTCTTGTGCCTAGAAACGCTAGAGAGCTTCAGCACTATGCTTGGGGTCATTTGAGACAACGAGGTTACCAACAAAAAGCACAAAAAGGTGAAAAACATGGCAGTAAATAGACCATGGAAAGGACACTTGCTTATAGCATGAGAGGTGAAACTAGAGGGCAGAGTGTCGCCTTGTTCTCCATCAGCTGAGAACATGAGCTTTGGGTTACTCTAATTTTTCACTGTTCTACACATGTTTGCAAGTGATCCTGAAAGCTCTGACTGTTGGTTTTGGGGTTACAAGTAAATTTTAGTGAGCAAACAAATTCTCAAATAAGGAGTCCACAAATAATGAGGATCGACTATCTATGTTCAAAAAGAAAGAAAAATTAAACCACTTACATTTTTAAAACAACATTTTCTGTCAAAGAGGCATTCTGGATCAGATTCTATTTTACTTTCTTTTCCTTCAAAAAATGTAATGGGTCACACTTGGAGCGGTATCCTTGCCAAAGCCATAATTCTCATCAGCATAAACCATGCAACTCTGGTATTTCTGGCATCTATGAGGAGTTTGGTCTGGTTATAGCAATAATCAGGAGGTAGGCTTGGCACAGTGCCGAAGGAGCTTCAGCTTATCTTCGTATGTGGCAAACTCAAAGTTTCTATTTAAAGTGTTCCAGTATTTTAATGAATTAACCCCAACCTAATGAGGTAGATGCTGATACTTCAGTTCCAACACTCCTGTGTTTTTGATTATTGTGTCAGCCTCCCTGAGTAGTATAGTGTAATAAAAACATTATGCTTTGCCTTTGGTTTTATGAATTTAGTTTTACCTGGAAAGTAATTCTGATGTATAAACAAAGTGTATACATTGTGGCAACAATTTAGATATAACTCTGTTCCAGTAGAGAAAATCTTAAATTCAAAACCACTGGGTCTCATAATCATGAAGAAAATTCATAGTGAAGACTGAGAGCTTGAAGTTACCTGGTGCCATTAGTTCATGGGGATTTATGGCCTGGATCACCTAAGCTCCCCTGAACATTTGGCTCAGAATATATGTAGCTCTGAGGGCTAAGAAGGAATAGTATGAGAATGTGAATTGAACAGAAGTATCCTGGAGATGGACAGTGATTCATATGGAATTTCTTTCCTGTTTCTTCAGTGACTTTATGCCCAAGACCGTTGGCATTGATCCAAGTCCATTTACAGTGCGTAAACCAGATGAAACCGGAAAATCAGTATTGGGGTAAGATTTGCATATAGAATGAAATTTTAAAGATTCATGTAAAATAATATGGCACTTGCAATATAATTTTCACCAAAAAGAATAACTTCAAGTCACATAGTTTGGAGCACATTCCATTTATTGCATCTATGCAGGTGGTTTATTCATAGCTCTGGGAAAGAATTCAACATTGAAAGAATTTATAGGAATTTCAGCAACATGGTACATTTTATTATTTTAAATTAGAAATATCACAGATGACATAGGGACAGGTAGCAGATATTATGTGTTATGTCCTATAAATAACTCAGCGTTCTCAGTTTCCCACAACATAAAATACTTAGGTAAAAATTTATAGTCATTTTATTTATTTTTGTTGGCATCCTGAGAAACCATTAAAATAAATATGCTCAGGTAGAGAGATTAATAGATTTTCTGTATATTACTGTAACATTGTTTTGGGGAAGACTGTTACACCCAATAATGTGAGGAAGAAGTCAAATCATGTCTCCATCTTCATGCTTAGAAACCGGAGTGAGATGTGATATGTTCTGGTATGAGAATCTGTTACTGCCACTGACCTGAATAATCCCAGTGATGAGATTTTTTTTTTAGACTCTGGCCAGAATCCCTGGCTAGACTGTAGATACTGAGTCCTAATTGTATTTGTGAGTGTGTATGGGATCCTGGTTGGACTCCAGCTACAGGTGGTTTATGCAATGGGATGTACATTACCATTTCCAGATATACCATTTCTGTGGCTTTAAATAGCTACATGTTAGGCCTTGGACTGGAAACTATGGAATTTAAGAGATGTCCTCAGGAATTCAGAATTCAAGGAGTTCCTGGAATAAATACATAAATAACCAGCTACATTATTGTATGGCACAGAAATGCCACTGACTTTAATTTTTACTTTGCAGAAAGTCAGAAACTAGCTTATTTTCTATAATATCTAACCCATAGTCAGATAGTACTTCATTTTCCTTTCCTAGAACATTTCAGAATATTATGGCATTTTAAGTCTTTTATAGAGAGTAGTTTTTAAAGAGTGAAATATTAAACATTTTTCATAAAAGCCAAAAATTTTACTATAAAATATTTTGAGTTTATTTTTTTAAGATTTTTTAATTTATTAATTTGTCAGAGAGAGGGAGAGAGCACAAGCAGGGGGAGCGGCAGGCAGAGGGAGAAGCAGGCTCCCGGCTGAGCAAGGAGCCCGATGTGGGACTCAATCCCAGGACCCTGGGATCATGACCTGAGCGAAAGGCAGACGCTTAACCGACTGAGCTACCCAAGCGTCCCTATTTTCTGAGTTTAAAAGAAAACAGCATTCTTACTACTCTCATACTTGGAACTAAAAGTAAATACTTTTATAAGTCTGAGTTTTGGGGGGGTTTTTTTCCCCATCTATTCCCTACTATTAGTAGGAATGTTTAGCAGATATAGTTATTTACTAATAACACAAATTTTAAAATTTAGTTTATGTTCATCAGTTGCTCATTACTATGGTACAAATCATCAGCTGATGCTGTGATTGATAAAAATCATAGAAGGGAAGGAAATTTACATGGATTTGGCTATTGACCTTTTCTTGAATGTTTTACAAGTTGTAGCAAGATAATTTTACTAATGTCCCAAGCACATAGTTTGCTATTATTGTACCATAAATTTTGAAAATAATGATTTCACTTACCAAAGGAGGACACAGTAACCAAGTGGTGAGAAGACTTTTCTGCATTGGTTTACACGCACTTACTGGTTTATTTTCTGAATTTTTTATTTATTTATAAAGATTTTATTTATTTATTTGACAAAGAGAGACACAGTGAGAGAGGGAACACAAGTAGGGGGAATGGGAGAGGGAGCAGCAGGCTTCCCGCTGGGCAGGGAGCCCGACGTGGGGCTCGATCCCAGGACCCTGGGATCATGACCTGAGCCAAAGGCAGACGCTTAACAACTGAGTCACCCAGGTGCCCCTATTTTCTGAATTTATAACAGGGCTTAAATTCATATAAGGTCAGTACATGTACATGGTAAAACGTTAAGGTTTTCCCTTAATCACAACTTGAACCCAGGAACTAGTTTCTCACAGCCATTTTCTTGTGCTTCACTAGCACTAAGGTTTTGGACAGAGTCATACATAGTGAGTGTCAAGGGTTTAGTTTAAAGATACTTTATATCAATATTCATCTTTTTAAAGGAACAAAAGCAATAGAGAAGAAGCTGTCTTACAGCGTAAAACGGCAGCCAGTGCCCCGCCACCCCCCAGCGAGGAAGCTGTGTCCAGCAGCTCTGAGGATGACTCTGGGACCGACCGGGAAGAGGAGGGCTCTGTGTCTCAGCGCTCCACCCCAGTGAAGATGACGGACACAGGGGACAGTGCCAAAGTGACCGAGGTGGGAGCGGAGCTTGTGTCTGGCATGAGGCTTTGGAGAATGATCTCTAAAATCCTACTTTCTGTTAAAAGGCTGAGAGAAAAGGTCACATTATCTCATGCACACCATTCTAATGTGTGGTGTTTGAGGCACTGCAGAGATGAATACTTTTTTTTTTTTTAACCGAAGTATAGTTGACATACAATATTATATTAGTTTCAGGTGTACAACATAGTGATCCCACAATTCTATACATTATTCAGTGCTCACCGTAAGTGTAGTCACCTATGACCATACAATGTTATTACAACATTATTGACTAGATTCCCTGTGCTGTACTTTTCATCTCTGTGATTTTTTTATTTTATAACTGGAAGTTTGTACTTCTTAATTTCCTTCACCTATTTTTCCCATGCCCATACTTCCTCCCCTCTGGCATCCACCAGTTTGTTCTCTGTATTTATGAGTCTGTTTCTGTTTGTCTGTTTGTTTTTGAGATTCCACGTATAACTGAAATCATATGGTATTTGTCTTTCTCTGTCTGACTTATTTCACTTAGCATAATACCCTTGAGGTCTATCCATGTTGTCAAAAATGTCAAGAATCTCATTCTTTTTTATGGCTGAATAATATTCCATTGCATTTATATATGTATATAAATACCACATCTTGCATATCCATTTATCTATTTATGGACACTTAGGTTGCTTCCATATCTTGGCTATTATAAATAATGCTGCAATAAACATAGGGGTGCCTCTATTATCTTTTGAATTTGAATTGTTTTTGTGTAAATATTCAGTAGTAGAATTACTGTATCATATGGCATTTCTGTTTTTAATTTTTTGAGGAACTCCATTCTGTTTTCCACAGTGGTTGCACCAGTTTACATTCCCACTAACAGGGCATGATGGTTCCCTTTTCTCCACATCCTTGCCAACACTTGCTCTTTATTTCTTGTCTTCTTGATACTAGCCATTCTGACTGGTGTGAAGTGATATCTCATCATGGTTTTTATATGCATTTCCCTGATGATGAGTGATGTTGAGCATCTTTTCATGTGTCTCTTGGCCATCCAGATGTCTTCTTTGAAAGAATGTCTATTCAGGTCCTCTGCCCATCTTTTTAATCAGATCATTTGTTTTTTTAGGTGTTGAGTTGTAGATGTTCTTTATATATTTTGGATATTAATTCCTTATTGGATATATCATTTGCAAATATCTTCTCCCATTTAATAGATTGCCTTTTGATTTTGTTGATGGTTTCCTTTGCTGTTCAAAAGCTTTTTATTTTGGTATAGTTAGTCCCAATAGTTTATTTTTGCTTTTGTTTCTCTTGCCTGAGGGGACCTATCCTTAAATATATTGCTAAGACTAATGTCCAAGAGATTATTGTCTATGTTTTCTTTTAGGAGTTTTATGCTCTCAGGTCTCACATTTAGGTCATTAAGAGATGAATACATTTAGCATAGACATTATTGAAATGGTTTCATTTTGAAATAAAATCAGTGTTTTTCAGGATGAAACCAGAGCGGGAGACAAACCATAAGAGACTCTTAATCTCAGGAAACAAACTGAGGGTTGCTGGAATGGAGGGGGGTGGGAGGGCTGGGGTGGCTGGGTGATGGACATTGGGGAGGGTATGTGCTATGGTGAGCACTGTGAGTTGTGTTAAGACTGATGAATCACAGACCTGTACCCCTGAAACAAATAATATATTATATGTTAATTAAAAAAATAAAAAAAAAATTGATGTTTTTGTTCCCATGTATAATAATAAATTTCTTATCACTTCAGAATTTTTAACTTGTCCACTTTTGAGCAGCACATCCACTTGAGGTCCATTTATTTCCTTGCTTAGCACGTTGTTGGAATGTAGGGTTTGGACCTGGGCCTCACAATCTTTGCATAGCCCCAGTGGGAAATTCACCCTGTTCAATTTGACATTACCAATATAAGGGAACATAAAAGGAAATAAACTACATAAGAACCAAATCGAGCTTTAGGTAAATTTAATTCCCAGAAATAGCCAAAAGTCATAGAAGTAGATATGGCTAGTAAAATGTGATAATATAAGAACTGAATCCATAATTCCAGGAGTTGGCAAACGACAGCCAATTGTCAAAATCCAGTCCACTGCCTCTTTTTATAAATAAAGTTTTATTGGAACTCAGTCATGCCTACTTGTTTACATATTGTGTATGGGTGCTTTTGCACTATAACAGCAGAGTTGAGTAGTTGCAGCAGAGATGATATGACCCAAGGAATCTAAAATATTTACTATCTGGCCCTTTGCAGAAAAAGTTTTCTAATTCCTGCATTATACAAAAGGAACTAGTAATTATTTAATAGCTTTTTACCTTAAAACAAAGTATTTTTAGTGGAAACAAAATCAGATTTTTAAAAAACCATTAACTGAGAAGTTTAATGAATATATTGAAGAAATATTGTGATTGCTTTTGTGGAAAATTTCCCAGGTTCATTTTCTTCATCTTTGGAAATAATTAATATGCTAGATGTCTAAAAATTCTTCCTGGTTCCTTTTTGTTTTTAACTCCAGAATGTGGTCCAGCCCATGAAAGAGGTATATGGAATTAATCTCTCAGATGGTCTCTCAGAAGAGGATCTCTCCATTTATTCAAGGTAAACTACTTCTATGTAGAAATTAAGAAAAAAATGCAAATGTATTATTACAATAACTTATATCTAGTATAACTTCTAAAAATGAAAATGGTCAACAATACAGAAGGAAATGAATTCCACTTGGAATACAGTTAATAGTGTTTAGGAGGTCAAATTCTGAAACATTGGTTTCTATTTGGAGTTAAAGGGCCTACTGCCTAAGACTCTCAGTCCCCTCAATGATAAAAATTTATGATGTGTCCGTGTATTCTAACCACCTATATATAAGCTGCAAGCTGAAGTACACATACATTTCTGTATTCTTGCATTAACAAAGTCCCAAGAGCAGATACCTTCTTACAAAATGAACCTGGGATATTGACAATTGAGGACCTTGCATTTGCGTTAGCTCTGGGGTGCTGGTGGGAGCAGTGGTTGAGGAGGAAGAAGGAAATGGTGATATAAGGGCATCAAGTCAGAATGTTCTAGACCTTATTAAACAGACTAAGCTGAAAGAGGATCCACCAAAAGGTTTTCCCTGAAATCATATACATAATTTTGTGTGTGTGTGTGTGTTTCTGAGGAGAAACACAGAATTATAGTTATCAGATTCTCAAAAGAATCCCTCACCTAGAAATCCTCAAGAACCTATGATAACCACTGTAAACACTTCCTCAGCTTAATACATGCACTGAGAAGACCTAATTATTGCATATGAATACCATCCCATTCATTCAAAGAAGTTTGGCTTATGTCAACTCTATAATATAAATGAGCACTGATGTTCCATTCTTTGTTAAGGGGAGTATTTCATTTGCTGAATCCATCAAACTGGATATTGACAACTTTTTACTTCAAATTAGTAAGATCTGCTATAATATGTAAAATATAAAAGTGCACAGCATCTCCTAACGGCAAAAGCACTGGTATGACTCTCTTACTATTACTATCTTAACAGAAGCCAGTTTAGTCACCCAGAATTCGGGCCTGGACACACAGGTGCACAGTCACTTATCCATCACAGCTGTCCCAACAGTGTGGCTAAACTCTTCAGCATTTGAAGTGAGCCTTTATAAGCAACATGATCTGGAAGAAGGAATTGTCTGGGGTTAGTGACTGAATAATAGCACTTTGCTTATTGCAGAGAGCAAGAGCACTTCAGTCAAGGACTGAAATTTTGGCTCACATTGATTAAGCCAAAAGAAAGTGTCTCTTGCTTCAGGCATGACTTTTGCTTGGAGACTTTTTAGCTCAGACTGCCTCTGAGGCCCACTTTTAGTTCTCCCTTCTCAGGGAGTGAGATGCAACCCTGTTCAGCCACAATATCCCTGGGAACCAGTCTAAGAAGGGGACAAGGGCAGGCCCACAGGGAAGGGAGTATGCAGGGGAGGGAGGAATCCATGTCCTGGAATAAGATTCTGTGTTTGATATTCTGAAGAACAACACCTCCTCCTTTGATTTGTGTAACACTTTACAGTGTTTTATTTCTTCTTTGGACAACTGTGTAGTAGGCTGAAAAGATATTATTATCCCTCTTTATAGGCCAAGAGCACAGAAAGAGCCATTCAGTGACTTACGTAGAAGACCTTTCCTGTGCTTCATGGGTACCTGTGATTTTAGACTATGCAATCCTTTTTATTCTCTTGGTAATATCAGCTGCCCCTGCTTATGATGCAGACCTGGGGCAAAGGGGAGAAACAGAGGTCTGGTCATCTCTTCCCCTCTCTGCAAGGCACTCTTTACTGTGGGCAGACTGCTTCTCCTGGTGGCAGGGGCATCTCCCCGCCCCATCTGTCATGGACACTGCTATGGCAGAGGAGGCCTCCCTCCATCAGTACTGGACGTGTGGCTGTGCCAGGGGGTGACCAAATCCTTGGACTTCAGGAACTGACTGGTACCCTTTCTTGCCCCAGCTGGGCTCTGGGGCTCTCTTAGTGCCTCCTTGGATCCAGACAGCAGAGCTTCAAGGGCAGGGCGAGAGTCCATGTAGTTCTAGCCTAAATTGACCTCAGAAGTTCTGCCTTCTCCCACTGCAGTTCTGCACCCAATTGACTAGTATCCACCAAAGATTGTGTGTGTAAAGACAGTGCCCTGGCCTGGCTTGCCTGTCGCAGCTCCCGGTTGGGCAACCACAGGACAACGTGGGGAGGGAAGGAAGGTGCTGGAACTGGCATCCATAGCCTGTCTTCTAGCTTCCTGTTCTCCTGCTTGTTTTTCCTACTTTTGGCCTCAACCACCTTCGAACTCCTGAAGATCTCTTAGTTTTGTAGTTTGGTTCAATCGCTTAGCCCTATTCTCTATACTTTCCTTTGCCCTCGGCTTTTCTGATTTCTTTGGTTTGCTATCTCAACCGGACCTGGAAGTTTTCTACTTACTCCTCAAAGCCTCAGCCCTGTGCCAAATCATCTTTTAAAAAAAAAAAAAAAAAAAAAAAAAATTCTCACAGTGATTGTGCACATGATTTGGGAATTTTAAAGTTCTGTACAAGTAACAGGTGTTATGTGACATTCTTCCCCAAAAATGGATCAAAAATGTTTACTTACTAAGATAAAAATTGGATAAAAGTGGATCAAAAATGTTTACTTACTAAGATAAAAATTGGATAAAAGTAAGTTATTGAAAGTTTTCCAGTAGCACCCTAACAACTTAGTAATTGGTAATTTCTGCAGCACTTTTCTTGACCTTTAAAAAAAAGCTAATAAAAAATAAATTATTGGGGGGCACCTGGGTGGCTCAGTTGGTTAAGCAACTGCCTTCGGCTCAGGTCATGATTCTGGAGTCCCGGGATCGAGTCCCACATCGGGCTCCCTGCTCAGCGGGGGGTCTGCTTCTCCCTCTGACCCTTCCCCTCTCATACTCTCTGTCTCCCATTCTCTCTCTCGGATAAATAAATAAAATCTTTAAAAAATAAAATAAAATAAATTATTGGTGAGGCTATGTGCTATGGTGAGCGCTGTGAATTGTGCAAGACTGTTGAATCACAAACCTGTACCCCTGAAACAAATAATACATTATATGTTAATAAAAATAAATAAATAAAAATTTTAAAAATATTTTAAAAATTTTAAAAAAAGAAAAAATAAATTATAAAAGTATTGATAATTATAAGAAAGAAAATATTTTAAATAGTAGAAAATTGGGAAAGGAGTCAGCCCTTTAATTGTGCCCCATAACCTCCCAGGGCACATTAGAACAAAATTACAAGCCATGCCCCTGAGGGGAAGACGGATGCCTGGAGCACAGCCCACACTAGGACAAGTATGCACTTGAGAAATAGCGGGTGGTCCTTGGCCTATCAGCCCATTGACCCATTGCAAGCGATCCTCCTATCCTGTGGAGCCGGCTGGGGGCGAGTCCCTGTGGCTCTTAGCTTCAAGTCTGGATGAGTGTTGTTCAGGGCTTCTCTAAGGAGGGGTGGTGTGGCCGTGGGGCTCAGCAGGTGGTCTCTTCCAACCCCCGCCCCCCCAGTTGAAAGTATGTGAGTAGCTGGAGTACATTTGGGGATTCTTGTGGTCCTAAGGAGACAGAGTCCACGTGCTGGGTTTTCAGCAGTGTCCCTGCTTTGGGAGATGGATCCCCGGCCTGATTCTGTTCTTTCTTTGTCGTTTGTCCCACCGCAAATGCCTCTCCTCGTGTTCCCCTAGTGTCCTGCTGCATTTACCCTTAGATAAGGGAGGCTCTGAAAGTTCATCCTTCTGGCTTCAGAAACACTTCGGTTCAAGTTCTATGTCACGTTGAAGTAAACTGAGACACAGAATTCCTCCTCCTTCATTTGTAACAAACCCACTGTAAAATCAGGCCCCCTTTTGTAGGGACAGTCTTGGGTTGCATAGGGCACTCGTGCGTTTTTCTAAAATAAGCAGACTGCTGTCATTTGAAAGCTCATACCATTTTATGTAATCTGCTGAATTTATTGCAAGTAGTTCCTTCTTTAGCTTAGTTTTTATCCATTGTAATTTGTAGATTTGTTGAGCTGGGTCAGCGTCGACATAAACAAGACAAGAGCAGCCAGCAGCTCTGTTCCAGGTGCCCAGATGGAGTTATAAAACTGTAAGTACTAGATGAGACCTTTCAAAAATCTTTGTATTCATGCTATTCACAGTACTTTTTTTGTAGACTTTTTCAAGAAAATTATTCAGTCTTGTCACCATATTAGTATAAGCACTAAAGCATCTCTTCCTGATGTCTTACCCAAGAATAACTGGGTAGCTGTGGGGATGGAAAAGAGATCAGCAGCTTTGACTTGAAATGTGCGCTTTGGAGGTGGGATTGGAGTTGCTGGAGGCTTCCTTCCATAAACTTGGCTCTCCATTGGGTAGAGATGGGATTGACAAAATAGCTCTGACCCTGGAGACAGGCTCCTCAGGTTCAATACAAGACCCTTGAGGGCACTGATAGGTTTGTCTCTTCTAGCTGTATATCCCCACTGGTTCTAATGACTTGCTGTAAGTTAAACAGGTGTTTAGTAAATTTTTAAACAGAATCGGGTTCATATCCTAGATCACAGCCCTACTACTTCTTATTTTTTTTAACCTTAAGTAATTTAAGTCTATGTGGCTATTTCCTCATCTGCAAAATGGGATGGTAATAGCACCTACTTTGTAGGAGGGTGGTAGGCTTAAATGCAATAATGCATTCAAAATGCTGAGAAACAGTATCTGGAAAAAGTTCTCAGTAAATTGTAATCGCCACCACCACCACCACCATCATCATCATCTTCATCGTTATTCTCTGCTTGTTGCGACCAAACAAAGCAAAGGTTGTGACCAGGAAAGGCTCCTGATGCCATATGCCCAGTTGAGTTTCTTCTAGAAAATGGGTCGCTGTGGATATTAAATGAGGTAGTATATGTGAGGTGTCTAGATCAGTGCCTTGCATATAGTTGACATTTAGCAAATACTCTCTTCCCTTTTCTTAGAGCAACTTTATCAGATTGTTTAATACATTTTTGATCAATATTGATTGCCTAACGTCTCTGTGTACTACATCTGCATGTTCCTGATTGATAATTAAGAGGTGGTTATAATAATGCAGGCAAAGACTGGAGCCTTGGAGAGTAGTGGCTAGGAGGAGTTAGGAAATGGAATAGATTTGGGGAATATTTAGGAGGTGAAATGGGACCTGGATACTGATTCATCATGGAGGGAGAGAAAGAAGTCCTTATCAAGAATGACCCTTAGATTTTTTGGTTTGTGTAACAGGTTTGATTGATTGATTGACTGATACATTTATTCATTTAGCAGATAGGTATTGAGTACACTTGTGTTAGGACCATTCCAAGCTTTCATTTACTGAGGTAAGGAGTGCTACGGGAGGATGCAGTTCGCATTTACAGTAGCATCCAGGTGGCCGTGTTTAGGAGGCAGTTGGGCCAACTGATCTGGAAGTTCTGGGGATACAAATGGGGATAGTCATTTCATTCTGGGGATGCGCATGCCTATGGGTAATAATTAAAGCCACTGACTAGGGGGGCGCCTGGGTGGCTCAGTTGGTTAAGCGACTGCTTTCGGCTTGGGTCATGATCCGGGAGTCCCTGGATCGAGCCCCGCATCGGGCTCCCTGCTCCGCGGGAAGCCTGCTTCTCCCTCTTCCACTCCCCCTGCTTGTGTTCCCTCTCTCGCTGTCTCTCTCTCTCTCTGTTGAAAAATAAATAAAATCTTTAAAAAAAAAAAAAAGCCACTGACTAGGGATTAGACCACCTTGGAAAAGAGAATAGAGTGGAAAAAGGCCTTCAACTGAGTCTTGAGGGGATCTGAGTCTAGCAGCTGAGACAGAGAGAAACTTCCAAAGAAGGCAGAGATGACTAATCCGAGAAGGGGAAGGAATGGGACAGTGTTTAATCACAGCCTCCCAGAAGGGCTGCTTATCCCTCCCTTTTCTCCCCATCACTGTTTTTTTAAATATATAAACTGCTATTAATTTAGAGACCATTTTTTCTTTCTTAAGTCTAATTAGCAAATGGAAGTTTGGGCTCCCAAATGAATTGAAATAGATTGGCCAGAAAAGGAAAGTATTTAAATGTGTTAGTAAAAAAAATAGACTCTGTTAACTAAATTATATTATACAAATTGATTATTCCATTAAAATAGTATGGCACAACTTGGGAGAAAAAGATGAAGTGACTAGAGCATACAAAATAAAAGTATTTTGTGTTTTCTTCCATATTGCATCTACTTTGATCCGTAGTTGGCCTTGCAGTAATTACTTTTAAATTCTTTTCTTAAAATGTTTAGTATTTACTTTTCTGAGTCCTAGACCATATGAAAACCTTATGGATCTAGAATTTTTTTTAACCTTTGCACTTAATTAGTAAAGAATCTAACATGAGTGTCTTTTTGCACAACATCTTCAACAGGATAACAGAGCCCAGTAGGTTCAGCATTGTGTTGTCATGGCAACTGCCCAAGAGTGTTGTTGTGGTTGTTTTGGGGGGGGGGTGTCTTTGTGTATGTGTGTGAGTGCCTGCTTTAAACTGAAATTCTCTAACTAGAATCTTAAAATGTCAACTATTCATTTTTAGATTTTGAAAGCTGTGCCGAAACCAAGAGCAATTAGATTTATATGAGATTATTGAAATCCTCATCTTGTTATGTTTTAGGTTCTAAGATATTTTAAAACAGTAGTGTGCCTACTCATCTCCAGATAATTTGCAGTCTTACCGATTTTTCTTAAAATCCTGAGGCAAACCAATATTCCTTTTCTAAATGTGAGGTCAATACAACACCAAATGTAAAAATATCAACGGTAAACAACTGACAAGCCAGTGTAGCATGGGCCCCTGATACGTATGGAGGTGCAGAAACCTGGATGGGCTAGCTGGACACTCTTCATCCAAGATTCTGGGGACATTTCTTCGAAGTGGATGTTGAATCCAAACTGGTCCATGTCTACACTGTTAGCCCAAATACTCAGAGCTGTATTTCATTTGAGTGTGCCCCTCCCTTTGACTCTTATCACTCCTTGAGTGTATGGGTGGTGACTAGGGAGAAATGACGTCAGCCGACATTCACTGACACTCACTTAAGACCTTAACCTGAATTAACGCAGTTCTCATAGTAACCCTATTATCTTCCTATCATCCTCATTGTACAGATAGGGAAACTGAAGCACAGAGAAATTGTGTAACTTGCTCAAAGTCAAACAGCTAGCAAGTGGAAGAACCAGGATTCAAACCCAGACAGGCTGGCTCCCCATCACTATACATGCCTCATGTTACCAGCTGCTTGTATAACCACAGTGGTAGAAATACTGAGTAATTAGTGTGAACAGCCCTCACGTTGATCCTCTGACCTCATCTGGGTTGTAGACATCTCTGCATGCAGACATGTTTCTGCTCTGTTAATATTGAATTTTGTTTTCGTATTTAAATATAATATTTAAAATAATAAACCTTTATTCTTTTCCCAGGACCCAGCATATTGTCCCCCATATAGACACCTAGTATATTGTCCCCCATGTAGACATGCTTCTTGAGCAAGGATAGTTTGCTTGACGTGAAGCCTGGTATAGAGGCCATTTAGCCATTATCAGAACAGCACTTCTGCTATTTACGATGGTTGCTATCCTACTAGGTTATAAGTTCCTAGAAGGCAGCCCATCTTTGTATGGGCTGCCCCCAGAATAATATGTTAAATTGAATGCTCAGTAAATATTTGTTGAAATGTCCCGAATCTCGTCTCCCCCACCACCCATTACTCTTAGAGTCTGTAAGAGGCCCTGAGCATCCCTACCTAGAAGCCCACCTCACCAGCATCTCCCTGGTTTTCAGCCACCCTCCCAGTGGCTCCTTTCTCCCCCTATCCTTGAACATTCTTTAGTTTTTCCCCTTATTCTGTTTCCTACTCATAAGCCCTCTGCCCTCCCCTACTTCTTTGTTCCCTTCTGATGGAAGAAAAAAGCAAGCAAGCACACCAGATTTTTAGCTTTTTTTTTTCTCTCTCCTGTTTCCACTTGCCCCTGTGACCCAATGCAGAGCAAGAAGGCCCCAAGTGGAAGGACTGGCTATGCCAGGGCAGGCAGGGTGATGTGTGGCCCGGCAGTGATTCACTGTATCCATGCAAGACCAACCTGTTCTCATTTTACACTCCTACCAGTTCTCCACGAGTTTTTAACTGAGCAACAAATGCCAATCAGTGTAGGTTAAAAAGAACATGAACACACATATTATTAGTGCCTACTATTCTGAGTGAGGAATAGGTCTCACTCATTTAAAAACTACCTCTAAGAAATGGTTCAAAATATAATACATAGGGTTTGGATAAATACTATCTAACTTAGGGTTTGTCCAACACAGGATGAGCTGAAATGTAATATAAGGTAAATAAGGATGTTTACTCTTTTAGGACCATCAGGTTAATTTATTCCCTAAGTCCGTTTCACAGTAAGAAGCATTTACTGACCTTAGAGTGAATGCCCCCGGGTAAGGGTTTCTGTTAGGGGATGCGCTTCATGAATCACAGGGTGCTTTTACACAGTGAGAATTAGCGCACCTTTTCACACTGATGAGATGAGCATGGCACAGTGGCCGTGATGAACTCAAATTTGTTTTCTTTTCATGAGTTGTTTTCAGTAATGTATTCCCAATATGCGAGGCTCTCTCTAGGGTCCCCTGCACGATCTTATCTAGTGCCCAGCAGACAATGCTCTGGGCTGCCGGCGCAGTATTTCTACCTTAATGGGTAACACTTGTCACCTTTCCTAAACACCCTGAGTACAGTCTTTAAAGGTTTAAGGATTTAGAGCAGTTGGGAGGCAGTGATCAGTGATTAATCAGCTAATTCCCTCCACACTTGGGAGATGAAAGGTGACAAGGAGGCCAGTCTGTGACCTCTTCCTCACCCCAGAAGTTACCACGACAGTCTCTGCCCCTTTTTCCTTCTGGCCTTTACTTTTCTTTCTTCTTTTTTACCCTCTTTAGCTTTTCCTTTTTATCTTTTCTATTCCTAAATGATCTCTTTCTGTCCACTCCCTCCCTTTCTATATTTCTTTTATTTTTACCTTCCTCTCTCTCTGGCCTTCTCCTCTCCCTTGCCATCCTCTCTCCATCCCTCCAGGGTAGTTTTAACTGTTTTTTTTTTCTTTCTTTTTAATACAGTAACTTCTCCAAAATGCAAGTTTCCTTCATGTATTTTACAACAGTGCTTTTCAGGGGCACCTGGGTGGCTCAGTCGGTTAAGCATCTGCCTTTGGCTCAGGTCATGACCCCAGGCTAAAGGGTTCTGGGATCGAGCCCCGAGTCGGGCTCCTTGTTCAGCAGGCAGCCTGCTTCTCCCTCTCCCCACCCGCTCATGTTCTTTCTCACTCTCTCTCACACATAAATAAATTCTTAAAAAAAAAAAAAAAAGAACAGTGCTTTTCAAACTGTAATTCTTACTCATAAGTGGGCCACGAAATTAATCGAGTGGGCCTCCCACACGGTGAAATAAAATAAAACTGAACTGAATCCAAAAGAGAATTCCAGTGCATGGCACAAAGTATAGTTGTCTTGATGAGTGGAATTTTCTTTCTCTGCATAAATACAGCCGTATGTTGGTTTGCTATGCAAAGCACATTTCTTACTGTAGATAATAGTCACAGGTTGGATTCACGCGAATGCACCTTCTCTGGCACCATATGAATTAAAAAACTTAGCTCAGTTCCTGGCATGTAGGCATTTAATAAATGTTTGTTGATTGAATGAAAATGTGGTGTGTGTATGTGTGTGTGTGTGTGTGCGTGTGAGAGAGAGAGAGAGAGAGCGAGAGAGAGACAGAGTAAGTGAGTGAGTGATTTCTCTTGGGAATAATTAGAAACAGAGAAGGGAGGTCAGGAAGAAAAGGAGTCAGGAAGGGATGAGAGACTATTCTGTGGTACATCCATAGTGGGTAAAGTAAATGCAGGCCTTGAAAAATATACTCTCATTATGTAAAATGAATCAAGAGCTAGGATGGGCCTGTAAAGGGAAGAGGTAGCAGGAAGCTGCAGCTGAAAGTCAGAATGAAAGAGCCATTAGATACATAGATAAAGTGAATGTCTCTTTATTTGAATGTTATCTACAATGGCATCTGCCTACGATGTTAAGATAAACTTAATGGAACAAGGTGAATTTGGTGAAACTTTCAGGGAGGGCTATCCTGAAAGATTTCTAGCATATAAGGAATAGTAAATATAAATTTAATTGTAGGTACTTATGTTATTAATTTAAGGTATCAAAATGACTTTATTGTGTATTTTTAAATTATGTATATTGCCTGTTTTATTTTGGTGACTCCCATTTATGGGAGCTTTCACAGGTTCACATGGTGTCTTAAGTACCCCCTTAACATGGGTTTTGTTGTTGTGTTGTTTTTTTTTTTTTTTTTTAAAGATTTTATTTATTTGACAGCGAGAGATACAGCGAGAGGGGGAACACAAGCAGGGGGAATGGGAGAGGGAGAAGCAGGCTTCCCGCTGAGCAGGGAGCCCGATGCGGTGCTCGATCCCAGGACCCTGGGACCATGACCCGAGCCGAAGGCAGACGCTTAACGACTGAGCCACCCAGGCGCCCCATGTTGTTGTGTTGTTTTCAGGAACATAGCTCTTGGGTAACGTGAGGTTAACTTCTGTAAGGTAAGCTCTTACCTTACTCATAAAACATTAAAGGCATTAAATGGCAGATATTCAATGCATGCTCACAACTGTGTGTTTGCAGTGCACAGTTGAAAGGGATACAGTCCCTGCCTCTGAGGGTTTGCATTGACCCATGGGTCAGTGTTTCTAGGTGGTGGGTAGGTGTTATGAAGCTGTTAGCAGAGGAGGCTTTGGGGGTGCAGAGAAGAACCCAAATCAGACAGAGATTCCTGGGTAGGCATTATTCTCAGGCTAGATTCTAAAGGAAAGATGGAGTTACTTGGTTAAAGAAGACAAAGAGGGCTTTGGGCAGAGGCTCCAGACCATGCACCGCTTTTGGAGATCCATACATAATTCTATGTCTGATGTAAGGGGATTGTCAATCAGAGACACAGGCAGGTAAGAACAAGATCAAGTGGAGATGCCAAGTGAGAGAGCGTGACCCTTATCCTACAAGTGGGTTTTAATCAGGGGAGTGATAGGCTTATATTTGCATTTTAGAAAGGTCACTCTGGAAATAACGTGGAGAATGGATTGGAGGCTGGGAGATACACAATGTATCTGTTGGAAACAGGACAAGAAAAGGATTGGAGCCTGCTCTTGGCTGTTGAAATAAAGAAGGGGGATTATTTTGCAAAGGTAGAATCTATAAGACTTGGTAGGACTTGGTAAGACTTGGTGTAGTGGATTGGGTGTGAGGAACATGCGAGAGGCCAGGTGTTTTCTAGTTTGGTTGACTAGATCTGGCAGTGGGTTACTGGGATTGGAGATACATGACAGACTTAATTTTGGGGGCTAAGGTATTTCATTTATGACAGTAATAGCACATACAAGATGATTTATCTGGGGCTCAGGAGGTTTTAGATTACAGAGATTAGATAAATTTAAGTTTGGGGTTTTGTTGTTGTTGTTTGCTCTTGATTTAAAAAAGAAGCAAGTTAAATTTCTTTCTCCAAAGGGGTTCCAAGTTAAATAGATTATTATACGTGCTTTTACATTTTTCTGGAGACCCATGTTCAGATTAGAGGACAAAAAATCCTTCAATTGCTGATAGAGATGAAGAATTTATTAGAGCTTTAAGTGTATTTTTAGCCCTTAAAACACTGTCTTATTTTGTATACAAGCAAGCAGGTTAATCCTGAGCAGATTTGGATATCTGATATGGCCATGTGAGGGGTATTACTCATGGTTTTCTTCGCTCTACATACAGGAATCACATTTTGTAACTGTTTAACCTTTTGTTATTTTGTTAGTTTACCCAATTATCATCAGTTTTCTGTATGGAAGTTGAGTGGGATGGTTTTGGGCAGATGGGATGATGATTATTGAGCCTCGTGCTCTGTCACTGTGGCTTCCCCACAGCCATTCCTTTTGCACAATGAGAATGTAGGTGCCCAGGTATGATGTATTCATGGCCCCTGCCTCCTTTGATCATATATGAGAAGTCTTCTCAGTTGAGATAAATTTTTGGTTGAAAGACGAAAAAGCTTCTGATTTCTTATTTAAACGTAGCTGTACTACCCAATGTGTTACTCAGAATCCATTGGTGCCTTAACACATAATACAAAAAATGAAGTGCAAATCCCATTAAGTCCTGATCGTGTTTAATATTCACCAACAGGCGTCAGTCGTCTTTTAATGTTATAGAAATAATTTTCCTTATTTATCATTTTATATTATCACTCATTTTCCTTATGGTCTTATGAAGAAATTTGAGGAATACTACCATGGAAATCAGTTGCATTATGTTTTCATAATTAGAAGTCTGCTCGTATTTTATAAACATCCTTTTGCCATTCCCTCCCAGTTTTATGAGAATAGAAAGTCCTTGGTAAATAGAACCCAATATGTGGTCTTTTTTAAAGAGATTTATTTATTTGAGAGGGAGAGAGGGTCCTAAGCAGACTCTGCGCTGAGCAAGGAGCCCAACATGGGGCTCAATCTCACGACCCTGAGATCACGACCTGAGCCTAAACCAAGAGTCGGATGCTTAACTGACTGCGCCACCCAGATGCCCCTAATATATGGTATTTTTAATCTAAAACCAATCTAGGGATGACTGGCTGGCTCAGTTGGTGGAGCATTCGACTCTTGGTGTTGGGGTTGTGAGTCCGAGGCCCACGTTGGGTGTAGAGAGTACTTAAAAATAAAATCTTTAAAAAAAAAAAAAAATTCAGAAGTAAATAAATAAATAAATAAAAAGACTATGAGTTCCTTGAGGGCTGGGCTTATCTACTTTTGAATTCCCAGGCCCTAGGAGGATACCTGGTACATAGTAAGCATTAAATAAATTACGAATGAGTACTAGTCAATATTTAATAGTTTTACCTCTTTTAGAACTGTCATGCCACAATTAAGTGTGAGGGAAAAGTACCAGGGTTAACCCATACGAAGCAAATGGCAAGACAAATGACAACTATTTGTAAGTTTTGGACTATACACCTGACCCTTGAACAACATGGGGGTTAGGGGTGCCCCAACACCCCCTGCCCTGCACAGTCTGAAATCTGTGTTTAACTGTGGACTCTCCCCAAGCTTAACTACTAATTGTCTACTGTTGACTGGAAGCCTTACTGAGAACTTAAAGTCGAGTAACACATATTTTGTATATTTTATATTTTATATATTATATTCTTACAATAAAGTAAGCTGAAGAAAAGAAATTGTTAAGAAAATCATGGGAAAAGAAAATATATTTATAGTACTATACTATATTTATATAAAAAAAAAAACTGCCTATAAGTGGACCTGTACCGTTCAAACCCATGTTGTTCAAGGATCACCTGTAGTTTATTTTCAGTTTTAGAGGTAGCAACTCAAATTTCTTTTTTTTTTTAAGATTTTATTTATTTATTTGACAGATAGAGAGAGACGGTGAGAGAGGGAACACAAGCAGGGGGAGTGGGAGAGGGAGAATCAGGCTTCCTGCTGAGCAGGGAGCCTGATGCAGGGCTCGATCCCAGGACCCTGGGATCATGACCTGAGCTGAAGGTCCTGTTGTGTTCCTGTTGGCCATTTTGTATGTCTTCTTTGGAAATATATCTGTTCAGGTCCATTGCCCATTTTTAAATTGGGTTGTTTGGGTTTTTTTGTTTTTTTGTTTTTTACTTCTGTGTTATATGAGTTCTTATATATTTTGGATGTTAATCCCTTATTGGATGTGTGGTTTGCAAATATTTTCTCCCATTCTATAAGTTGCCTTTTCATTTTGTTGATCATTTCTTTTGTCATATAGAAGCTTTTTAGTTTGGTGTATTTATTTTTGCTTTTGTTTATTTTTGCTTTTGTTGCTTATACTTTTGGTGTCATATCCATAAAATCATTGCCAAGACCAATGTCAGGGAAATTTGTTCCTGTGTTTTCCTCTAGAAGTTTTATGGTTTCAGTTCTTACATTGAAGTCTTTAATCCATTTTGAGTTAATTTTTGTGTGCAGTGTAAGATAGGGGTCCAGTTTCATTCTTTTGCATGTGAATATCCAGTTTTTCCAGCACCATTTATCAAAGAGATTGTCTTCTTCCCAGAGTAATGGCTCCATTGTCATATATTAGTTGATTGTATGTGCATGAGTTTATTTCTGGGCTTTCAATACGATTCTCTTGGTCTGTCTGTCTGTTCTTATGCCAATGCCATACTGTGTTGATTACTGTAGCTTTGTAAAAAAGTTTGAAATCATAGTGTGATGCCTTCAGCTTTGCCTTTCTTTCTCAGGATTGCTTTGGCTATTCAGGTCTTTTATGGTTCCATGTAACTTTTAGGGTTGGTTTGTTCTATTTCTGTAAAAAAAAATGCTATTGGAATTTTGATAGGGATTATATTAAATCTAGAGATTACTTTGGGTAGTATGGACTTTTTAACAGCCTTAATTCTTATACTCCATGAACATGGGATATCTTTCCACTTATTTGTCATCAATCTCTTTTACCAGTGTTTTATACTTTTCATTGTATAGATCTTTAACTTCCTTGGTTAGATTTATTCCTATGCATTTTACTGTTTATTATTATTATTATTATTTTTATTATGTTCAGTAGTTCCCAGCTATTACTGTGTTGTTGTTTCTCTCTCCTTTTAGTTCTGTATTTGCTTTACATAGTTAGGTGCTTCAATGTTGGGCACATAAATATTTACAATTCTTTTATCTTTGTGGTGGCTTGATCCCCTTTACCTTTATATAATTACTTTCTTTGTCTCTTTTGACCATTTTTAACTTAAAGTTGCTGCTGCCTTTTTGGTTATCAGTTGCTTGAAATATCTTTTTCCATCCCTTCACTCTCAGTCTATGTGTGTCCTTAAAACTAAAGTGAGTTTCTTGTAGGCAGCATATTGTTGGATCTTGTGTTTTATCCATTTAGCCACTCTATATCTTTTGATGGGAGAATTTAATCCAGTTATTTAAAGTAATTAAAGACAGGTAAAGACTTACTGTTGCCATTTTGTTCATTGCTTTCTGTTTTGTACTTTCTTTGTTCCTTGCTTCCTCTCTCACTGTCTTCCTTTGTGATTTGATGACTTTTGTAGTAGTATGGTTTGACTCCTTTTGTTATCTATTTTTAAATGACAACAACAACTTCAATAGCATACAGAAACTTCATACTTTAACATCTCTTCCCCTTTGCATTTTAGGTTACCAATGTTACTGTTTACATCTTTTTTATATTATATATCCAATAACATGTTATTATAGTTATGTTTTTTAGACACATTTATTTTTAACCTTTAAACTAGAGTTGCAAATGAATTACACACTACCAATACAGTATTAGAGAATCTGACTTTGATTATATATTTACTATTACCAGTGAGTATTACACATTCATATGTTTTCGTGATGTTAATTAGTATCCTTTTATTTCCACTGCCCACCAAGCCCCCTAGACAGACAGGGCCACCAGCTTGGCAATGCAGATAAGCACAGCCACTGCCTAGGATCTCTGCTGGGGCACAGCTGCAAAGAGAAATGTGGTCTGACAAAATTGAGCACTGGTTACTGTAAACCCTGCCTACCTTCCTTGCTCTGATTCTCAGTAGTCCAGGCCTGCAGAGTTCCTTTGACCCCGATGAGGCAAGATCCACATGCGCCTCCTGGGAAGGACTCTGCAGTGCTGGGGGACCTGGATGTCCACTTTGGGCTCTTTTTCCCTCCCACTGTAGAAACCCCTGGGGGCCCCTGTTGGTATAGCACTGTGCTGGCCTGGGAAGGGGCAGTGCGGTCAGAGTGTAGCCACTCCTCTTAATCTTTCTAAGGTCATCCTTCTCAGCCTTTGTTTTCCGGGGGGGTGCTTCAGCCTCATCCCTGGGTTCTGAGATTTTCACATTGCTGTCTTGTCTATGGATATTTGCCAGTCAGTCTTGCAAAGGGGACTGAAGTTGGGAATGATCTATGTCACCATCTTGAGCCATACTTTCTGATTTTCAGTTTCCTGCTGCTACCAAGTTGCTGAAGCTCTTCAAAAGAATTCTTCAAAAGAATTCCTTCCCCATATGTAACTAGCTCTTAGAATCCCATGATCAGCATGTCTAGAATAGAACCATGACTTCCTGATTTCCATTTGCCTGTTGTTTCAAATACATGAAGCTCTAAAAGTTTTGCTTTGTTTTTATATTTACCTTACTCTTAGAATCTTATGATTAAAAAAAATTATGGCAGTTTGATCTCAGTTGAAAAGAATGAAAATTTTTCCATTTTTAAAAATCTTTCCTCTCAAACCCACTTTCCATTAGTTTGTAAAAAAAAAAACTCTCTTAAGATGGTTTATATCCATTAGTAGAGGATCATGGTTTCTACTGTGTATGTGTGATGTCACCAAAGCACTAATTAAGCCCCAGAATATCTGAATAAAATGTATCTTGTCCTTCTCCAGAAGTAAAAAGGGATTGAGACTATCTTGACTTTCTTAACCATTTTGTTTTACTGTGTATAATTGTGTTAGGAATTTGTTACTTACTGTTAAAGTCAACCAGCACTGTACCTCAAAGTGATATTTCTTTGAAAATAAAACTTTTAGGCTTATTTCAAAAGATGAATAGCTAAATTGATAGTTACATTATGATTTGGTTAGAAAACAGAAAAGTAAATTGACTACAGTTAATATGTTAGATACATTTATTTTTAATAATAGATAGAGCTAGGAAAAACATTCTGATAATCTCAGAAGAATCAGTAAATGTTTAACAGATAGAAAAAGAGCAAAATGTTATTTTAGGTATCTTTTTGGGGACTCTAAATAAAATTGTGGGCATACCTCAGATATATTATGCGTTTGGTTCCAGACCACTTCAATAAAGCAAATATTGCAATGAAGCAATTCAAATGAATTTTTTGTTTCCTAGTGCATATAAAAATTATGTTTACACTACAGTGTAGTTTATAAAGTGTACAATAGCATCATGTCTACAAAAACAATGTACAGACCTTAACTTAAAAATATTTTATTGCTAAAAAATGCTAACCTTTTAACAAGTCATAATCTTTTTGCTGGTGGAGGGTCTTGATGTTGATGGCTGCTGACTGATCAGGGTATAGTTGCTGAAGGCTAGGGTGGCTCTGGCAATTTCTTAAAATAAGACAACAGTGAAGTTTTGACACATTGATGGGCTCTTCCCCTCATGAATGATTCTCTGTAGCATGAGATGCTGTTGATAGCATTTTACCCACAGTAGAACTTCTTTCAAAATTTGAGCCAGTCCTCTCAAATCCTGATGCTGCTTTATCAACTAAGTTTATGTCATATTCTGAATCCTTTGTTGGCATTTCAGCAGTCTTCATAGCATCTTCACCAGGAGTAGATTCCATCTCAGGAATGGAGCTCCTCATGAGATTAACGTTTTCTCCTGAGATTGCAGCAATTCAGTCCCATCTTCAGTCACCACCTCTAATTCTAGATCTCTTGCTATTTCTACCACATCTACAATTATTTCCCCCACTGAGCCCCTCAGAGTCATCCTTGAGGGTTGGAATCAGCTTCTTCCAAACTTTTGTTAATGTTGATATTGTGTTGTACATCTCCATTGCAATTAGCCTTTAAGAAACTTGTCAAGGGGCGCCTGGGTGGCTCAGTCGGTTAAGCGTCTGACTTGGGCTCACGTCATGATCCTGGGGTCCTGGGATTGAGCCCCACATCAGGCTCCATGCTCAGTGGGGAGTCTGCTTCTCCCTCTCCCTCTGCCCCTTTCCCCCATTTGTGTGCTCACGCACACACATGCACTCTCTCTTGGAAATAAATAAATAAAATCTTTAAAAAAAAAGAAACTTGTCAAGTTATAGTGCAGTATCAAAGAAAAATATTCACAATTATCTGGAACGATTATTAAAATACTCCTTCATTTTCTAACTACACATCTCTGTGAGGTCAGAGTTTCTTCATATACTTCATATACTTCAACCAAAACAACATATCATGACAGATTCAGCCAGACGCAGATTTAAGAATTCAGATGCAAATTTAAGAATTTAATGTCTTAATTAAAACATTAAAGAGATCATGAATATGTCAGACATTACTTCCGTTGTCACTAGTTTTCTTTTGTTTTGGAAAATGTAGCTATTTTTCATTAAAACATATTATGTTAACATTTATCAGGTTTTCTATTGTTATTTTAAACAAATAAATATTTTTTAATTTCTTAGTTTTCATTTCTCATATGATAAATATCAGTAGATGTAACCCATATAAGCCAAGGCTTATTGGGGTCCTCAGGAATGGTTTTAAGAGTGTAAAGGGATCCTGAGACTAAAAAGTTTGAGAACTTAATGGCATAGAATGCTTGACCATGTATCTCAGCATGCAGCACCAAGGCAAACAAAGCATTACTACATCACAACCTTGCTCAGTCCTTGCCAGCAGAATGAAATCCCTAATTGGTTGAAGAAGTGTTTATTTTCTGGTTTTTTATTGTTTAAGAACTCAAGGAAGCAAATATTTTCTTTTTAAAGGTTTCTATCAAAAAATGGTTTGAACCTCTCAGGATACTTTCAGGTCCAAATAACAGAACACCTAACGCAGCTGGTGATTTATAATTTCATTTCACTGAAGGATTGCAGATAGGGCAGGCTTCAGAGCTGGTTGGTTGAGGAGCTTCATGGGATCATGAAGCGCCAGTTTCTTTCTATCTCTCTGCTCTCCCTTCCTCAGTGTAGCCTCATCCTCAGAGTGGTAGCAAAATGGCTACAGCAGGTCCATGTGCCACCGTCAGACATGGTAGTGCCAAAAGGAAAAGAGGGATGTTTTCCCTGTGTCTCCTTAGCACCAGGGAGCTCCCGAATTTGCTTAGCAGATTTTTCCCTCATGCCTCAGTGGCCAGGATCAGGTCACATCCAGTCCTTAACTGTGTCACTGCCAAGGGTGGTGGGCTTACTGTGTTGGTTAAAATAATCATTTTTGGGGAGCCGGATATGAACAAGTCATCTACAGTGACCTAGTTACTCAAAACAAAAAGTCCTTTGTGCCTATTCAGTTAACTGGAAATTCATTTGCACAGAAGCCCAGTAAGAGAGGCAGCATGAATCTGTGGCAAGTATTCTAAGCCTGAGAACCAGGAGCCCTGGGGTCTGGTCCCGCAGCTGACACTTTTGGGCCCTGAATCCCCTGTCACGGCCTTACTTCCTCATCTGTCAAAGGAGAGCTCCGACTAGAGCACTAGTTCCAAGACCCTCTGGTTCACTGCTTCCTCCATTCACTCACTCGCTCTTTGAAAAGTATTTATAGAGTGCTTACTCTGTTACGGAAGTCACAGGGTACAGATATGCGCCAGACTGTTGCCTGTTGAACCACAACCATCTGTTCTTCCTCCCACACTCCACACACAATGAAAGCTCAAAAGGGAGTCAGATCCCAACTGGTTTTTTTCCTCAGAGAATAAATTGTTTAATGCCCTTGCCAAAGAGTCTGTGCCACAAAGCTCATTAGCAGATCGTGACATCGCGAGAGTTGTGTCTCATCTTATTAAAATGTAGAACTTATCCAGAACTGAGAACATAGAGCCACAATCCTATGTTGACAGAGATGGGTGTTTGTCTCAGAGGAGACACTCCTGGGCCTGTGATCGCTGTGGTTCCCTCAGTGTCGGGAAGGCTGTGAGGCAGGGAAGCAGGCGTTAAGAGGACAGGACAGTCATGAGAAATCACACTGTGTTCTCTGAATACTGAAGGGCATTCTTACGTTTTATTTTTCAGATAAGATGTCAGAAAGGTTTCACTGTTTTAAACCAAGTTGCTAAAATCTTGCAGGCCTTTCTCAGACGCTGTGTTGGTTCATTTTTCATGTCACATGAAGTGTTGAGATAGCTGCGAGTATTTATCTGGGAGAAGAGAATTCGGAGTCATGTGATCACTCCCTCAAGTGATATTTGAGTCGCTGTCAGGTGAAGTGGGGCTTTTTTAAGTTGCTTTAGGGACTAATATAAGTGGACTGTAGAGGGAAGAAGATCTAGGGTCACTGAAGAGAAAATCTTTCCAATGCAGAGCTCTCAGCAATGACATGGAAATATTCCATTATGAAAAGTCGTGAGTTCTCCCATTACTGAGAGTGCTCAGGCAGAGGCTGGATAACCTTCTGCCAGCCATGTTGTGAAGAGGTTCTTCATTTGATCTGAGTGTGGACAAGGTGACTTGGAAGGAAGGTCATCTCTTAGATTCTGTAGTTGTTATCATAGCTGTGAGACCTCTGACGGCTTGAGATCAGTAGCAGTTTGAAACAGAAAGCAGGTGATTCATTTACTCACCAAATATTTATGAAGCACCTACTATGTGTTAGGCACTGTCCTAGACACTGGAGATACAGTAAAGAACAAGACTGGCAAGACACTTGGGGCGCTTGTGTTCCGGGGTAGGCAGACAAGCACTGAACAAATAAATGAATAAATAAGATCGTTTCCTATTAGGATATATGCTCTGAAGAACACAAGCCAGCATGATGGGAGAGAAGGATTGGGGCAGGTAAGGGTGGGAGTCTGTTTTAGATTAGGTTTTGAGGGCGAGTCTCTTTGAGGAATTAACACATGAGCTGAGACTGGAATGCAGACGAGGCATCTGCCCTGGGATGACTGGGGAAGAATGTTTGAAGCAGAGAGGACTTGCATGGAAGAGCAGTGTAGGAACAAGCTTGGCAGGTTTGAGAAGCAGGCAGAAGACTGAGTGAGAGGCCAGAGGGATGCCTATGGGATGGAGTGGGCATGGGTAGGGGCCAGATCTCACAGGAGCTCCCACGAGAGCTTAGTGTTCCTCCATCTGGTGGGAAGGCACTGCAGGGTTTTCTGTAGAGTGGCATGCTCCAGTTCACAACTGTAAAAAATGACTGTGCATGTTTTCTGGAGGGTGAGTTGTAGGGGGCGAGGATACAAGCAAAGAGGAAAAAAGGAAACTCAAGAGAAATGTGGTTTCACAGAAGCCAAGAGAAGAAAATGTCTCAAGAAGGAGGGAGTGGACAGCAGTGTTGAAGACAGAAAAATCAGCAGGAAAGCTATTGATGGCCTTGATGAGCAAACGTTTATGGGTGGTAGCTTTGCAAACCCATTTAGAGTGAGTTTAGGGAGAAATGGGGAGTGAGAGGACATGGGGAATAGAAACCATTCTTTCAAAAAATGCTGTGAAGGAGTGCAAAGAAATAGGAACGTATCTGGATGGGACTATGAAATCAGGGGATTGTTTCTAAGATCAAGTTATTCCAGCAGCTTCTCTGTGTGCTGATGGAAGGGGGTCTACAGAGAGGCAGATGCTAGGGACGCTAGACAAAGAGTGGGTGATTGCAGGAGAGAGTTCCTCAAAAGGGCACTGTGAATTGTTTTGTCTTTTTATTGAAATCCATAATTTCATTATCTTTGATACTGATTAGTTTATTGGGGTATTCTTGTATTAAGTTGAACATATAGAATTACCAATATTCACACATTTTTGACCTACAAAAAATTACCATCATGTAATTCTACCTATAGTAGAATTAGGATTTTCTCCCTTACACACTTAAATTTCTGTAATAGGTCTTTATAATTCATATACATTTTTAATATGGAAACAATCTCAAACTTCCCTAAAAGTTGCAATTACAGAAGAACATCTCGCTCCCCAAACCATTTGAGAGTAAGTTTCAGACCTGATGTTCTCTCTCTCTCTCTCTCTCTTTAGCAGTTGAGTGGGCATTTCCTATAAATAAGAACATTCTCCAACAAAATCACAATTTACAATCTAGTAAAATCAGGAAATGAACATCAATACATTGCTACCAGCTAATCCCCTGACCCCATTCAAGTTTTTGCCAGTTGTTCCAGTAAGGTCCTTAATTCCAAAAGGATCTGGTTTCGCATCTCACGTTGCATGCAGTTGTCAGGTTGCTTTAGTCTCTCCACTCTGGAACAGTTCCCCATTCTTCCTTGATTTTCATGACCTTGACACTTCGACGGATACAGGCCAGTTATTTTGTGGAGTAGCCAAGGATTTGGGTTTCATGATTATCTTCAGGTTATGAACCTTCAGCAATGTGATAGCCAACCTTCAAATTGGCCCACCTCCTGTTATCCCCACCTTTATGCATTCTTCTCCCACCTGATACAAGAGTTGATCTTTGTGACGCAGAGCATGTAGCAGAAGTGATTAAGTTGTGAAGTAATCTCTTGGATCACTTGCTCTGTGTGAAGCAAGCTTCCATGTCATGAGCAGCCCTATGCATAGGTCTGCATAGCCACTGAAGCATCTAGCCAACAGCCAGTGAGAAACTGAGGCCTACCAGCAATGTTGAGTGAGCTTGGAAGTGGATTCTCCAGCCCTGGTTAAACTTTGTAAGTTGACTGTCACCCTAGCCAACTATTTGACTTCAACCACAATCACTTGACCCCCAGAAACTATGACATAGAAAATGTTTGTTGACTGAAGGTACAAAATGAATACATGCAGAAATATCACAGAAGTGATGATGGTGGGTTCTTACCATTGCATCCTATCAGGCGGCACACAATTATCAATTTGTCCCATTGCTAATGATCTTTATTGCCATACCTTGGTTAAAAGCGGCATCTTCTGGGCTTTTCCCCTATGAAGGTGATCTTTTTTCTTTTAATCGATGAACATTTTGTGGGAGATACTTTGAAACTATGTAAATATCCTGTTCTTTATCAGACTTAGAACTTTTTTAGTTATTTCTCTCAGTATGAGGTCTTGGCTTTCTATTTTATTAAATGGGATGTAATCTGTTATAGTCCTTATTTATTTTGATGCTCAAATTGTCCCAAGTTTCACCTGAGCCCCTTCAGCCTGGCTCTTGTGTTCTTTGGACATGTCCTCATCATTCTTTGAACACTTCCCTTGATTTCTGGCACAAGATGTTCTAAGCTCATCATGTTCTTTGCCTGCCCCAGCCCTGAAATCAATCATTTCTCCAAGGATCCCTGGTTCTTTTTAGTGGAAAATGGTATAAAAGCCAAGGTCTGGGCACTAGGTGTGTCTGTTGCTATTGAGGGGGATGTTGCTGCTCCCAAGCCCACTCAAAAGACACGCACACATTTGCATATGTATCTGTGTAAATATGTATAGACATATGTATAAATTACAGACATGTGCACAAATATACATATATGTATATACAAGTATATACTACATATATGTTTATATATATTACATAATACAAGTGTATATATTTATAAATACAGTAAATTTAAATTACATATATTTAAATCTGTAAGTTCATGTTGATACCTCTAATTGTAGGGTATCCAGGGTTTCTGTCCTTCTCCCTTTCCATATTAGTGGCTCCTTTCTTCAACAGTGAGAAACTTGGCTCCTGTCACCCTTATTATGTTTATTTATTTGATTAACCCCTCTGATATAATCAGTCTTCCATCACCATTACACCTACCCCTTTCCCCGTATGGACGCCCTCCATTCGGGCTCTGACTTCTGTTGCAAAGGTACCCACCCTCATGAATGGCCTCCTCATCCCCTTGGACCTCAGGCCACCCCTCCCCATGGATACCCATACCTACCTCTCCCTGCTCAGGCCCTGACATACCACCTCAGGCTGTCCCTACACGTGGATACTCTCCTCACCCACTAAGGCCTTAACTCCCCTCAACCTGCCCTCTGTAGGGACGCCCTCCTTCCCCTGCTTGGGCTCTGATTCTCCACTTCGAGCCTTCCCTCCTGGTGTGGATGCCCTCTTCACCCCCCTTGGGCTTGGACACCCACGGGCTGTCACAGGCCACCTCTCCTTGCTCTGCCCCATCTAATGGCTTTAGAGCTAACTTGTTCAGGGGAGGCAGGGGGAGAGCAGGGCTTGATGGTTTTATAAAGGATGTCATTCTGAAAGGGCCACTCTGTCCCTCCATAGCTGAATTGTGAATTTATTCTGTAATGCTGAGTTCTAAATTTCTGATGACACCAGAATATCTTAGGAAACTTGTTGGAATACAAATCCCAAAGCAAATAAAGGCAACAATAGAAGTGGAACAACCAAAATATCCCTAGAAAATGGTTAAATAGATTATAGGGAGGCATTCACTTTTCATTTTGGACTTTTGGTTACTCTTTAAATTTTCTACACATACTTTTATTTATATTAATAATACTAACAGACTATGGGCCATGCTTTATAATTTTCTATATCAAAAACATAATTAGCATTATTGTTACTTTTTAAAGAGATACAAAATACAGAATTTAAGACCCTACTGGTAGAGATTTTGATTCAGTACCTCTGGGCCAGGGCTGGGAGTCTCTGCTTTATAAAGTTCTCCACTTGAATGTAATGATCAGCCAGGTTGGGGAGCCCCTGCTCCGTAGGCGTTCCCTCAGCAGCTGTCCACATATCCACCAGGCAGCGCACCCAACTTTCCATCACAGATGAGCATGGACAGAGATAAAGCCATCGGAGTCTTTCTGAAAACTCAGGACTGCTAGGTTTTGTTTTGAAGGCTCATGATCCATCTAATACCTTCTTCCAAAAGACCATATTCTCTGATTCTCCTTGTTAGTAAAGTGAAGGACAACTTTGAAAAGATGCCGGCTAAGTACTCTTCAAAACTATCAAGACCATCAAAAGACAAGGAAAATCAACTGTCACCGCCAAGAAGAAACTAAGGTGACATGATGACTAAATGTAATGGACCTTGAAGGGACCGTGGACCAGAAAAAGGACACATATGGACTTTAGCTAATAATAATGTGTCAATATCAGTTCATTAATGGCAACAGACGTCCCAGACTCGTAGGTGTGAATAATCGGGGAAACTGGGTGTGGCTATGTGGGAACTCTCTGTACTCTGCACAATGATTCTACAAGTCTCAAGAGGTTCTAAAATAAAAAGTTTATTAGAAAAAAAGATGCAGGATACAAGAGATGTAATGATGTGGTAGCATTTGGTAATCGCATTTGGTAAATCGAAAAGGTAAAAATACCCAAGTGGACATGAAGAATGTAAGTTGGGTGTCATCACCTCTGTGAGGGAGAAGAGACACATGACCATACTGTAACCCATTGGCCTGAGTTTTCAGGAGTGACAGGCCACTGCTGCTGCTGTTCCGGGAAGTTTGAGGACAGATGGGACACATTGTTCCCAGAGGTCACTGTGTAGTGTCTGATGGATGACCGGTTGCCCCGAGGGAGAGTCCGGGCCTGCATACAGGCAGGGAAGAGCTGACTCTGGGAGATGAGGTTACGTTCTTTGCCCTTTGAGAACAGCTGTTATGTGCTTGATGTGCACCCTGTCCTTTGTTGGCAGGACAGCCCCAGTGCTGTGCAGGATAACCAGCCCCTGTTGCCTGTGGCTCAAAGCCAAGTGTGCTCACATTATACACCAGCTGAAATGTTCAGGTTATAGCCTGCAAAACAATGCAGCCAAATATCGCTGGCTGCTCTTCTGGTGTTTGTAATAAAACATAGCTGAAATAGAGGAAAAACTGCGTTTCTTTTTATACGAAGATAACGTGTGCTACAAATGGGAGGGAAACCATACAGTTTATAAATTGCATCCTAAATTGGAAGCCTTTTACATATTTTAGATCTGAAAATCTTCCCTCTTCATTTCTCTGAACCCAAATGTTTTTTTTTAATTTTATTTTATTATGTTAATCACCAGACATTACATCATTAGTTTTTGATGTAGTGTTTCATGATTCATTGAACCCAAACATTCTTTTAAAAACACAAATGACATTTTTATTTGACAGTTCTCAGAGAGAATGTGCAATGTCGTTCTGCCATACGTGGACGAACAAAATTATCAGTGGGTATGGCCAAAACATAGAAAGTACCAGCATTGCTCATCAGTGTGCTTCTGGTAGACTGTCCCTTCTGTCTCCTTGGGCAGCAAGCGTACACATGCCCAAGTGCTAGAAGTATCCCCTTCCTGCTAGGACCATTTAGGAACAGGGCTCACCTGGGAAGGCTGGCTGCCTGCCCCTTGGTAAAGCAAGCGAGAGCCGGAGCTGTTTGCGTTTTGTTCATTGGCTGACTCTGTTGGTCAGAGATCAGTTGCAGAAAACATAATCCATTCTAGGAAGATTAAACCGAAAGTGATTTATTATAAGATTTAAAGTGACTTTCAGAATCACTGGAGGGCTGAGCAAAAAACTCTAGACCGAGCTTTGAGGAACAACTCCCCAAAGCATATGGAAACCGTCAGAGTGCCTTCTGCATTTGCCCTAACTGGGAAACTATCCCAGGTAGCTGCTAGATGCAACCGGCCACCTCAGCTCTCATCAGGAAGCTGCCACCGCTGCGGCCAACTTAAGAACGTGTTGCCTTTGCCGCAGTCTGTTGAACTGATGATACCCGAGAGCTCGCTTCTCTCCATATGACTCAGTTCTAAATCAAAGCCTCCTGTGACTACAAGTGGTGAGTAGAACCTAAACCACATTTTGAACCCAAATTACAAGGGAGTCTGGGATTTTTTTTTTCTTCTTCACTTTTCAGCTCCTGCACACTAGAAGGGGGGAGTTCAGGTAGATATGAGGGAATGTAAATGCTGTTATCTGTCACAGTCTGCCCCTCCAGCCACCCAGGTATCCATGCATACTCCTGTGCTGTCAGTGGAACCCACTTCCTCCCCCATTCGATACTGCACCCCATTCAACGCCCACGATCTCGAGGTTCTGTGCAGCTGTCTTTATCAGGTCCAGATGAAGCTTCTTGTAATCTACTGACCTATATACAAAAAGACTTCCTGTCTGCTCCCAATATACAATGGTTGCAAAGGAAAATAAAAACTCTCAGAAAGGGAGAAGATAGGAAACATACAGCCGCCGTTTGCATTAGCAGCCATCACTCGCATCAGGCCAGAATGGTGAAGGCACCCTGCTCAGATAGTGGAGGAAGGTCCTTGGGCAGCCCCCTGGAGGGCTGCCTTGTCCCCTAAGCTCCGTGACCCAAATCTAACTGGTATACTAGCCGTCTCCCATCCACTGCAGTAAAAGAACAACTGATTTTCCTAACTCTGCTTGGACTGCTGCTGCTCGGGAGGCACTGCCTTGTTAGCCAGATGCAGGTGAACCAGAAGATGAAGGGCTCCACCACCTTCTGCCTACTTCCCCCGTCTCTGCATCACTGAATAGCCGCCACATCTGGACGTCTGTAGTGTCCCGCTGTCTTGGAGGAGAGCACGTCCTGACGGAGGAGAAGCGGCAATCAGGCTGGAGAAGACTTGCCCCCAGAGCAGCCCTGGCTGAGCAGAGGTGGGTGGCAGTGTCTGCCTCGGCAGCAAGGACAGTATAGCCATGCAGGCAGTGATGCGTCGAATTTAGAGACCAGCTTTGGAGATAGATGAAAAATATTCTTTTAAAAATAGCCATGTCTAGGGGCGCCTGGGTGGCTCGGTTGGTTAGGCATCCAACTCTTGATTTTGGCTCAGGTCATGATATCAGGATCCTGAGATCCAGCCCTGCATCAGACTCCGCTGCCCTGGGCATGGAGCCTGCTTAAGATTCTCTCTCCCTCTGCTCCTCCCCCCCCCTAAAAATATAGCTATGCCTAGTTGGTTCTGGGAAGAAGACAGCAACAACATAGTTTTAAACTCTGAATCCTCACATAAAACTGAACAACCGGGTAGCAAAACCAAATACCCATAGGCATTTACCTCAAAACTCTGTGATAAGATATCCCCACAAATCCCTAAATATAAGCAGGCGGTGGTGGTAAACCACCAAGAGCCACCAGACTTGCATTTTATCAGGGTTTATACAAGAGGAAGGAACAAGGAAGGAACAACAGGGTATCTGACACATGTGAATAGCTAACAGGAGATCACTACAGGCCAATTTGAGCACAGCAGCTGAAACTGGGAGGGGTTTTACCTGATTCAGTGCCAGCTGAGTGCAGGGGCTTCTGGGTGGGTTCTGAAAGGAGCTGAGGCAGCCTGGGCCACATAAATGTTTGAAACCAAACCACCAAAGCTCCCTTCCAGGTCAGGGGACCCATCTGATTCCCCATGGAGTCAAAATTGAGCAGGACAGGGGCGCCTGGGTGGCTCAGTTGGTTAAGCGACTGCCTTCAGCTCAGGTCATGATCCTGGAGTCCTGGGATCGAGTCCCACATTGGGCTCCCTGCTCAGCGGGGGGTCTGCTTCTCCCTCTGACCCTCTTCCCTCTCTTGCTATCTGTCTCTCATTCTCTTTCTCTCAAATAAAGAAATAAAATCTTTAAAAAAAAAAAATTGAGCAGGACAATGATAGTAGACACGAAGGAAAGAGAAAAGCAGAGAAAGGGAAGAGGTGCAGGACATCTCAGAAAGCAGTGTGCCATGGTTTTGAATACTTCACAAAAATAACCCAAGAGGGAGTTCTGTCAAGTCACTCAGATTTTCTTGAACTACACCTTCTAAAGGTTCAGGAAAACTCATTTTGCATAATGAGCATCAGAAAAGTATCAAGATCCAATGTCATATAAAGTGATGAGAAGAACAGAAGAAGACAGAGCAGGGATGTTTCCCTGCATACCGTGAAAGCATGCCAGGAAGACATCAGTAAAAGAGATCAAAACTGAAGTGTGCTGTTTCAAAATGTGCTTAAAATACAAAACTTAAAAATGCAAAAAGAAAAGAAGAAAAACAAAGATTTAAGAGAAAGTGTCAGATACTGGCAATAGGCAAAGAAGATTTACTATGGATAATTAGAGTTTTGAAGAAGAAAAATCAAGGGAACAAAAAAAAATACTAGGGGCGCCTGGGTGACTCAGTCTGTTAAGTGTCCAACTCTTGGTTTCGGCTCACGTCATGCCTCAGGGTCATGGGATCGAGCCCCGTGCTGGGCTTTTCTCTCAGTGGGGAGTCTACTTGACTCTCCCCCTCTCCCTCTGCACCTCCTCACCGCCCACTTTCTCTGTCTCCAAAATAAATAAATAAATCTTAGAGAACAAAAAAAAAATACTAAAAACTGTAATGCCAAAAAAAACCCTTCTGAAATAACTACTTAAAATTATATATTGAGAGAGCACACCACATACATGAGAGTGGTAACCCAGAATGATACAGTGGTAGTAAGTAAACTAGACTTGAAAGGGAAAAAAAAATCCTTTAGATATCTAAACCAAAGGAAAGACTTCTAAGGGAAAAAAAATTAGATCATCAGATTTTTTACATGTAACTCTTTATATAAAAAAAAAATGGAGTAATATATTTAGGATTCTCAAGGGAAAGAAATGTGAGCTGAGGATATTATTTCCAAATCTTTTAAGTATGAAAGCAGAGATAAACTGTTATAAGTAAGAACTCGGCATATTGTTCCCATGAGGCCTTCCAGTGGGATGTAGAGGAGAAGGAGCTTGAGACAATCAAAATGACTAGAGAGGCAGTGACATAAAGACCACTGTGAATTATAAACTCATAGAATCAAAATGCTGGTTAAAAGGGGGAGAGTATAGTATGTGAAAAAATGGGGAGGTACTGCGGGGAGCATAGGCAGATAGAGTTTCTCCAGGAATCATATTGGTGGTGGTAGTATTGTTATTCTAGTGCTGATATAGGTTCAATATGGGATAAATCAAATAATTATGGGCTGTTCTAATTCTGTCATCCTCTTTGTCCCTGAGAAGCAGGATTCACTCCAGCATGGCATAAACACACACAGGTAAATGTGTAGGTACCTGCATGTACACATACAGTGGCCCAGGAACAAGGAGAATCTCTAGTACCCACATTGTGGTCTTAAAATAACCAATTCGCCACTAAAAGGAACCAGAGCTCTGGGAGAAGTAGCTGATTCCAGGTCAGTGTCAGGAAATGGACAAAGGATCCTAGAACATCTTGTCAATCCAAATAGCAAGAAAGTTATTAAAGATTGCTGGGGTCATATCAAGAGGACTCAGGAGTGAACTTGAAGAGGCTCCCACTGGACAAAGATAGGATGATTTGAACTTCAATAGTAATAATAATTGCAGTGGAATGGAACTCATCAAATATGTTTAAATCCGTGAGTTTATAATTTAAAAAAAAATCCTAATCACTTTGGAAGGACTGTAGGGAACCATTTCATTATCCAGAAAACTGGAAAATAAAGGGAAAAAGAATCAAGTATATGACACTTTGAATCGTATGAATTATACCACTGAATAACCAAATAAGAGGTGCGGGAAAGCATCTGTAAAAAGAAAAAATAACAGTGTTTCAACTAATTAATGAAAAAGAAATAATTAGCATTGGCAATCCCCAGTGTTAACAGATGTAGGCATTGAGCATTATTGGCTGTTAACATCAAAAGAGATAAACAACTTAAGACAGTATGGCCCTCCTGATGAAACAGCATACCACCACCTTTAGACTTGCCAAAGCAATTGAAGCAAATTCTCACCAAGCTCCTGGAGGCAGTTGCTGACTTGCAGAAATATAAAGGACAGAGGAACATTTTGAACTGCATTATAAATATGCAGTCAGCAAAATCCAGGCTGAGAGAAACTCTACAACCTGGACTCTTCAACTGATGAATTGTAAGGAAAAGAAAGGAGAGAGAATCTGTAGATTAAAAGGCATATCACACTTTTGAAAATGGGCAAGATTAAACTAACGTCTAGGGATGCACATTTAAATGAAAAAGTCGTTTTAGAAGTGCAAGGAAGTGATTACTATACAAGTCAGGATAATGGCTACTGTGGTTTTGATGGGAATGGGGCACATGGAAGGGGCTTAGCTGCCAAAATTTCTGTTTTTTGACCTGGGTGGTGTTCACCTTATAATATTTCTATGTGTCTGTTTTGTGTGGTTTCCTGTATCTGTGTTTTATTTTGCAATAACAATATGAAATGCATTGATAATTCTGAAGCACAGTAGTTTTTCCATGGTAAATATTGGGTAAACATTGTTAATTTTTTATGTTTAATTGACATATATATAAGGCAGTGATGTAATATCACCAAAAACTTTACCCTGACAAACCTATAACAGCCTTTAAGGCCCTTATGTGTATTACATTGATTCTTTTATATATAACAATGTAAAAAGTCACATTTTAAGAGCAAGATGTTCCAACTCTATCTAAGAAATAGTAAATATTACAATATGTTATCTAAATTTACTGGCTCCATTACCCCAGAAGCTCATCAGCTATACTTTTTGTTCCAGTATCTGCACATTGTAAATGTCCGTAAAATGGACATGGTAAAAATGAGTTCACGTGGGCTCATATGAAATACATCATTTTGTGGGGAGGGATGAAATATATGGATTGCCCTTCCCACAGCATTGTGTTGAAAGAATACATGTATATGTATATATATATATAATGTACATAAGCATAAATATATATTTTAGTGTATATGAGCATCAATCTATATTATATATAAATATTTTATATATGTAGCATGTTTGTGTGTAAACATATGCTATTTCTTCATCTAGTGGATCTGATGAAAAATGACAAATGAGTCTTCAAAAGATAGATTTTAGCAGCCTTAGGTGTGACACATGCATATATTTTTTGAGATATATTAAGGTCATCATGTTCTATAAATAATTGTTCTGTATTGTTGCTTAGGTTTAGGCATAAAATCTTCCTTTTCTGTGAGACTGCAGTGCTTTCTGGGTGGCCTGTCATTGACATGGCCCCTGACAGGTTGAAGGCAGATGAGTGTTTGAGAAACACACCCAAGAAGGGTTTTGCTGTCTTCGTGCTCTCTCCATTACCAAAAAGCCACCTACTCCTCTCCTGTCCAAATCTTTAAAGACCTAGCCTACTGTGTGGAGTCAAGGTTCCTTAGTGCTGAGCCTTTGAAGGGCCTCATATACAGACCGAGCAGCCTGCATCTCTGGTGTGTGAGCTTATACATTTTATGTTCCACCATCACAGATTATATTCTTCACTTCCTTCTCATCACCGCTTTTTGCTTCTTCTGTGGTAGATTGTTTAAAGACTGGCATTATTGTCCTCTTCTCCTTAATGAATTTTAACCTGCCTATGAGATTTCCAACCTCCCTTTCAGTGTCTCTGCTGCAGGACAGCCCAATCATCTTGTTATAATAGCAGCTATTAAAAGGATTTGAAAATGTTTGTATATAAAGAAATCAGATTTGTTCATTATTCTGTGACATGCTCATTAGCTTTCAGTGACATGATAAGGCTGAAATAATTGGACTTTGTTAGGGATCATATATTAGATTGATAGCATTTTTTTAAAAAGATCTATTTATTTGAGAGAGAGCCTGTGCATGTACAAGCAAGGGAAGGGGCAGAGGGAGAGGAAGAGAAGTAGACTCCCCGCTAAGCGTGGAGCCCAATGCAGGGCTCAATCTCATGAGCCTGAGATCACAATCTGAGCCTAAATCAAGAGTTAAAGGCTTAACTGACTGAGCCACCCATGGGTCCCATAGATTCATAGCATTTTGTGTGTTAATATAGACTTCCTGTCTTTTAGTAGGAATAAAAAGGAAATTAATTTCTTTACCTTGATAATGTTTAGAATGTCACCAGCAACTACTAACATGGCTTAATTTCCCAATAATGGGTAAGCACTGGCCCCTCAAGCCCATCACCTTCACTCTATGGTATCACATGTATATACCCAAAGACATGTGAAAGTATCCTAGAGGGGCAAGGCAGCAAATAAGGAGGGCTTACCCGTATTTCCGGTGTCGAAATTGGCATGAAAGGTATGTAAAAGTGAACAGAGGCAGTGCCTGCTTTCTCAGATCCCAATAGAGGGGTGTATTTTGTCTTTTGTTGTATTAGAGGTGATTTGAAGATTGACATGTTCCTCTTGATTTCAGCCCGTTTAGTAACTTTGTTAATCTGCCTGAGTCACTGTTTTCTCACCTCTAGAGGGTAAGGACCCACCCCTTCTGCCTCATCATTGTTTTTGAGCAACTTTGATAGCTTTACCCCACTAGAAGGCACTCCAGCTTGCCCTCAGTTTCCTTGTCCACTTACGGATTATCTGAAGAAAGGAACTGAAGAGCAAGGCTTCTGATGGGAAACCCTAGCTTTCCTATCATCTCAAGTAATCCAAATCACACTGAATTTAGGTTCTGAATTTAGAAATCCAAGATAAAATCTTATTCCTTAACTAGAGGTCATTCATTCATTCAATGAGTAACTTTTGAGCACTTACCATATGCCAGATGCTCTTCTGGGCATTGGAGATAAAGAGGTGATCAAAATGGAGTTCGTATTCCTAGTAAGTATATAAATACATAAATAAAAGATCAGAGTGTGATAAATGCCATACAGAGATATATTAGGGTAATGGGCTTAGAAAGACCTAAAATTACCCAGAATTTGTGAGGAAAAAATTATAGGAAAGAGGTTCAAAAACAGTCTATCCAATAGATCTTTCTGTGCTGATGGAAATATTCGATATCTACACTGTGTCCAACAGTGGCCATTACTTGCATGTGGCTGTCAGACACTTGAAATGTGACCAGTGCTACTGAGGAACTAATTTTAAATTTTATTTAATTTTAATTAAATTTGAATAGCCACATGTGGCTAATGGCTACCATATTGGACAAGTGCAGTTTGAGAGCTACGTTTTGGATTTAGGTGTCTATACTTATGCACAGAATGTGAGTAATATGCCACATTCTCTTGAGATTTTACATGATAAAGCAAACACATTCTCACCACAGCATCTTGGTAAAATAGATTCATGACTAGGCTTCACTATAAGAGTACATTATTGGAAGGATACAAGCAACCTAATAAGGCAACTAAAGAGAAGCAATGGATGATCAAAAAAAAAAAAAAATGTTAGGTTGGCATCCACACACCGAGGGCTGAAAGCTCTGAGCAGTAGTAGTAAAGGCTAGAAAGAGAGAAATTTATTTCATGGTGATGTGTACCATAGACCCCTCTGCTGGTTAGGTGATAAGGGCTATTATTTTCTAATAGAAATTATAAAACCTGTAGAAAGACAAATAGATGAATAATCAAGGGCTGGTGCTTTTAAGGCATTTGCTGAGGTTTTACTCCACTGAGACCAGAGCATCTGATCAATTTTGAACCTGCCCTTGTTATAGTTTTCTCTCGGAAAGCAGAGGAAATAATGAAAGAAATGACCTAAGGATCAGTTATGACCAACAAAGAATCATTTGGTGCTGTGAAAGAAACAGAAAACTGATAGCAACAGAAGGGAAAGAGATTCTGTGATCAGAACCATTACTAAATTTTCTGGAAATGCCGAATGGGGTTTGATGTATGCCAGAATGATAATCATAGGAAAAACAGAAGATTTTAACAGATGCGCAAGTATCACATGTATAATATTATTGAAATTATACAAATATCGTCCCGTTTTTCTTTCACCAGCCACAAATTACCGGGACGTAACTAAATTCAGAAGACATGTCAGTCTGACCAATTAAATATTTTCTTGTCAGATCAACCTGTTTATTAAGTATTCAGTATGTGTTAGGAAATAAGCCTCAGTAGGAATTGAACTTTAAAAGGGACTCAAACATTAGTTCTGCATCCAAGGGTAAGATAGGTTATTATCAGACATGGTCATATTATAACCAAATGAGTAAGACCACGTTTAAGAAAGAGCATAAAAGGGCATCAATAAGTATGTTCTTTAAAAACATGTGGTGTGCCTTATGAATTTCTGCCTGAATTGTTTCTCTTCTGTGAATGGGAACTGCAGCGAAGGCCAGGTGTCATCGGTCCTTGGTGTTTGAGCACACTGAGCAGTATGGGTTAAGCAGCCCATAAATGAATTGGCAAATATATTATTTTAAATAAGATTGTAACATTCCTTGAGGGGAAATACAAAGCTCTTCTTTGAAGATGGAGCTAGGTTCTGTAGATAAAAAGAAATGAGCCTGCACATTTGTAATTATAATATTTTATCTCCAGAAATACTACTGCCATTTGAATTAGGGGCAGGAGGTCTTTGGGGGCTGTGAGGAGAAGTTGAAAACAAAATCCCCCTCTGTTTATGGTCAGGAGAGAAAAGTGGAGCCATTTTTTCCACCATGAAAGTGCAGTAATAAGCTAGCTTTCTCTACTAGAATGAATAAAAGTAAGTAGTTTCACAATTTCCACATCATTTAGTGTTTAAATACTGGTCTTTTTATCTAGAAACAGATGCCATCTAAGCTAGTAAAAAGACTGTTCCACGTAGTACTGAAAGAATTACTGGGTTATCCATCTCCCTCTAATACCCTCAGAGACAAGGTGCTGACCAGCAGCCCCTTATGAGGGTCTTGGATGTTTTTGTATTTCGTTCCCACCTTGGAAATGTGTAAGCTAATGGGGAAATCAGACGTATCTCCTCATTAGGAAATGTGTGGTGCATCTAATATTACTGCTCGTATATTTACAATTAAATGTCAAGTTATGATTCTTGATGGAGGGCTAGGGGTAGTATATCATTTGAAAAGAGATTTCTTGCTTACAAGTGTTCAGTGCTGCTGACTGCC
>NC_138376.1:83429655-83462005 GCF_054177405.1 Leptonychotes weddellii
TGCTTAGCGGGGAGTCTGCTTCTCCCTCTGCCACTCCCCCTGCTTGTGCTCTCTCTCTCTGACAAATAAATAAATAAAATCTTTTAAAAAAACATGACATCACCCTGAGACTGGTCTCCAAGTTGTATCTGGGTTACACACATGTGCCCCAAAGCTGGCACAGTGACGGGGCGGATGCCTGGGGTTAGAACCTGAGGACAGCTGCTGTTTCCACGGTGCCGGGGGTGGGGGGAGGCGGCGGCAGCAGCCCTGCCTCTCTGTAGACTCGCTGCACAGTTGGGACCATCCCCCTTGGCCACAGCGCTATGAAGCACAGCTGAGACTGCCTCTCTGACCAGACACGTAGCATCTTCCAGAACCACAAGAATTCAGGGCAATGATCCCAAGTTCAGAGCAAATGACCCCAAGACTGTCCCTCAGCTTAAAGCATGCAGATTAGGATGGGGCAGGGTGTTTTCCGGTCTTTGGGGTGCAGTCCACCCCTCAGGCCCTCTCCACCAAGAGCTGCTCTGTAGAGGGGAACAGTGGGATAAGCCCTTAACCTCAGCAAACATCAGGATTCCAACTCCTGGGGATGACATATGCTTATGAAAGAAGGGGGGCTTCTCTTTATTGGGGGTGAAGGCAGGGCAAGCAAGGAACTGAGTAACTGGAGGAGCCCAACAGGACCGAGTCGTTTCCTATGGCAGGCTGAGCTTAGAGTCGCATACGCCAGGGACGGGAGCAGAACGCCACACCAGGGGATGCTTTCCTTAACACTTCAAAGAGACCGTTTCGTTTTCATTTTAAAAAGTCATTCTGTTAAGGTTGTGGATAAGCTCATCTGGCACCCAGAAAAACCCTGTATGTGAAAATCCTTAGCTCATTTAAAAATGATGTGATGAGCCCTGGGGGTTATAGGCAACTGATGAGTCACTGAACTCTGCCTCTGAAACTAATGATGGACTGTATGTTGGCTAATTGAATTTAAATTTTTAAAAAATTAAAAAAAATAAAAATGATATATTGTGGGTTCCCTTTTTAGCAACAGGAATCTGATTGAATGGGAGGGTCTACCTCCAGTTCAACGGACATTTTTTTGTGTACTTAGGGGGTGCCAGGCATGTGCTAACGGGCAGATCTCAAATCCCAGTTTGAGGCCCAGCGCCGACTAGAAAGTGCTTGTTGTTAAAGGAGCCAGAGCATCCTGGTCTGTCTGATATGCAACTCAGGGTTCTGAAGAGAGTGGCTCTTGGTTGCCCTGGTTTTCTGACTCTCCCCTTTAGTACATGTCATCGCCGTGGGTTTTGAATGAAACCGGTTTATGAGGCAGTTACTGTGTGTGCTAATGCACTGAGGTGAGTTTCAAATTTAAAAATGCCTACATATTTGAAATAAATAGGTGTGGTTCCTCAACATGAGAAGGCTTTCTGACTGCAACTTCGGGAGCCACCAATGTCAACTATTTCTTTCTTTGGGAAATACGTTATGAAATAGCATGTGGAACTCGCCGTGGGGCAGACATTTGCTGTAGAGAAATCTACAGGAGGACTTCCTTCCTCTGTTGGAAAACAGTGTTCACTGGGGCCCATGTGGAATGGAGAGTTCCACCCGGCCTCACGGGATGGGGATAACACTGCAGGAAGGTGGGGCCATGGTGCCCAGGTCTGGCTGATGGGAGCCCCAGTACCTGGGAGGGAGCCCAACTAGACAAACCTGGAGCCCTGAATAACTCCTCAGCCTTTGTAGTGAGCCACAAATCTCCGCTTCCAGACACGCTTCCAGAGATGAGCACTCCTGGGGGCTTCTGAGGCTAACGTTTCTGGGCATTGACCCTTCCCATCCCCCACTACATAGCCACCAGCCTTCTATGTGACTCTTCCTGTCTTAAGAGGTCCCCACCCTCCTCCAACTGAGGTCCCCAAAGACTATGAGCAGATGGCTGCTTAGCTAAATGAATGCATCCATTTTACTCTTTGGCTTAAGCACACCTCCAGCTAATTCATTCACCAAACTTTTTTTTTTTTTTTGGTGCATCTGCTATGTGCTAGACTCAGTGCAAGCATAGAGAGACTATAGAATTAGGGATCGGGTCTCCCCAAGTGTGTCTGCCAGTTACCAAAAGAAAAATGCAGCTCCGTAGAACCATTACAGGATTAGACCTGAACACCTGCTAGGTGCAAGGCCGTTTGCTAGAGACTGGGAATACAGTGGCACGCAAAACATTCCTTTCCTCAGGGAGTCTGTGGTTTGATAGGGAAGACAGGCGAGGAAGGGGTACTTTGGCTGCATAATGGCAAACATGGTGATATCTGGTGAGTACAGGGCATCAGGGGAGAGCATGCGGGAGGGCACCCGGGCCGGCGGGATTTTGCTGGTTAGGTAGAGATTAATACGTCAAACAAGGCTTCGTGTGGACACATTATCCATTTGTGCAGGAATCCCTTCACAAACATGCTAACGGGTTGTCCTCGGTGCATATAACTCATCTGACGACCACTGAGTGTTGGCACAGCAGGGCCATGCCGTCAGACGGCAGGCGAGCTGGGCCGATCGGACCCAGGTGACGTGGAGCGGGTACCATGGCGGCCAAGGTAAGAAGCAAGGCATGGAACACAGCGGAGCCCCCTGCACAGACAGGACTCCTCCTATGGGACCGGGGGAGAACGTGGCCCCAGAGCACCTGAGGGGCAGCCCGGGCGGCAGTCAGTCTGTCCAAACACCCAAACGGCCCAGACAGTGACCGTAGCGTCAGACAATCACTGTGCTGTGCTGTGATCAGGTGTGTGGGGCAAAGGCTGTCGGCTGGTTTTGCACGGGTTGTCGCCTTTCAACGGCTGCACGTAGATCGCCAAAGAATCTGGTGTTAGAAAGAATGTTGTGATCGCAAAAGCATCAGCTGAGAACTGCCGCGTTATAGCCGGGACCACAGAGAGGCAAAGGTGTCACCTTTTCCGCTTCCAACAGCACGAACAACAAGCTCCCCTGTCCGAGCCCACTGCAGGCCTCTTCCCGGCCTGGAGAGGGTAACCGCGCCCCCAGTCAAAGGGTTTAGGCAAACTTTCCCCTTTGCCGGACATGACAAAGCAATTTCTCCGCACATTTTCTTGAAAAATTGTTTTCGTTATGAGACTTTGACTTTCCTCCCATTTTCTGAAGAAAGGGCAGAGGAGATGGTAGCAGAGTCTCTGTCACTGCCGGCAACAGATCATCCACAACATCGTTCAAGGCAGGAGCCCTGCACGGACACCACCAGTGGTTGTGTACGTCCTGCAGGCCGGCCGCCTGAGGAGGGGACAGGTGACTCCTTGCCAGCAGGGGTGACGTATGTTCCTACCCTTTCTGTCCTCAGCTGCGGGATTTAGCGGTCACTTCACAGGCTGCAGGGCTTGAAGACTCCACTCTTGGGGGACGCAGACATTGAATTTGAGAAAGCACCACTCACCCCTAAGCCCGGCCAAATGCCCCCCAGAGCGGGCTTCCTCAGCAGCTCACACAGACGGTCTGGTCTGAAATGAAGCGCTGCCAGAGTGGCCCTTGGGGCGCTGCAAGGCCGGTGAGTGGAATGGCTCCAAGGCAGTTTAGAGCCATAAAGGGCCTGAGGAAACAGCATTTCCCTCTCAGATGCTCTTAAAGGACTACCTATGAATCCCTACCATCAAGTCCAAGTTTATATTAATTCACTCTCCTCAAGTCAACCCTGCTTAGCAACAGCAACTCCGCAGAAGGGCTATGCCCTGCATGAGGTTGTCTCTGCAGGGGAAGGGCAGACAGGTTCAAGTTCAGGTGTGTTGCGAGGGTTTTGGTGTATGTTCTCACTTTAATTCTCACAAGTCTCTGGGGTCCTTGTTATTTTCCTTGTGGTGGGAGAGTATCTGGAGATACCCCTGATGGTTCCCACCAGGCCATTTAAGGACAGCAGCCATTGACTGCAAAGGAAACAAGAGGAGCATTTTTTTTTTCTTTTTAGATTTTATTTATTTGAAAAAGAAAAAACCACCATATAGATTTTATTTATTTATTTGACACAGAGACAGAGACAGAGACAGAGAGAGCACAAGCAGAGGGAGAAGCAGGCAGACTCCCCACTGAGCAAGGAGCCCGATGCAGGACTCAGTCCCAGGACCCCGGGTTAATGACCTGAGCTAAAGGCAGACACTTAACCGACTGAGCCATCCAGGTTCCCCAAGAGGAGCATTTCTATCTTGGTTTCCATAAGCCAGTGACGGGGAAGAAAGAGAGGACTATTAGAATCACCAAAATGTTCAAGGATTAAAAAATAAAAGAGGAGTCCTCTTTTGCACCCATCCCCCCACCCACCCACACTAGGAAAAGATGATGGGGAAACCAGAATAAACCTTGGAGAGTCCTGGAGGGGCTGTGGCAGGTTACAGTTTCCAAAGATGGTCACAACAATGTCCCCCATCCCACATGGTCTCTGTACAATGGGACTGTGGCAGGCTTCTCAAAAGGGGGGTCTGTGCCCCCTCTCCTTGAGTCCGGGCAGGCTGGAGAACTGGTGGCAATAGCAGGATGTGGGTTCTGAGAGTCGTCTTAAAAGGCCGTGCAGTTCTGCTTGGGAGCTGAGACACTCGCCTGTGGCCCTGAGCAGCCATGTTGTGAGGGAGCCCAGGTCACACGGAGGGGCCACAAGGAGGTGTCCTGGCCAGCAGCCCCAGCTGAGGTCCCCAGTGCCATCCACAACCACACATGTGAAGGAAGAAACCTCCAGATGATTCCAGCTCCCAGCTATCAAGTTGTGCCCATCTGAGGCCTCAGAACAGAGAGAGGTAAGGTATCCCCATATAGATTCCATGAGCATCATAAAATGGTTGCTTTAAGGCCCTAAGTTTTGGGGTAATTTGTTATGCAGATGTCACCAGAACAGGGCCCAGCATTCTTTTTCCAGGGCCAAGGAAAGTCTTAGATCCTATTGGATTAGAGGATTCCAGAACTCAGGATCTGTGCTTCTTGGGAGCTCTGGGGTAAGATCTCAGAGACATATGGCTACGTGGTGGTAGACAGGGCTTTGGGCAGCCTCTCAGGTTCTAGAACTTAGCATGCTCTGGAGTTAGCAGGACAAGTCCTCTATCCTTGAGCATGACATAGATGGAAAGGGATGGAGAGAAGTGGTCATCTGTGAGGGCAGTGACCAAGGTCAAACAGGGTAGTTCAGAAAACATCCATGTGGCCAGATGGCACTGAAGACCAAATGCCACACTCTGCTGCAGCCCCACCGAATGCTTGGCAACACGTGAGCCCCCAGGAACTGAGACACAACTAAGAATCCATGCTTCCGGATTCCCAGGATGATAGACTAGGGACAGAATCTTGGTCCCAGGAGAGAACCAGTGTGCCGAGAAAAGGGAGAAACATTTTATATTTCAGTGTCCAGCAGGCATGTGTCCCACATGGTAGCTCCTAGCTGGGGGCAATGCAAGCATGCTTCTCCGGCTTTGCTTGTAGGAAAACCAAGAGTCTCATGATGGGCCATACCCATAAAGAGCCCACAGGTAATACCAAGGAGGCTAAGGTGCACTCAAGTGAAGTTATCTTGGACACCAGAAGGAACAAAGGTGGGAATTCTGAATCTACAGGAGTGTGGGCTCAGCCAGTACTCACTTCCTTCCCTGCAGTAGGCTACCAGAACCTGGAAGGAAAAGGCTGATGGGTTCCACAGAGAGTTTCCTTGAGAGAAGCCCTGGAAGGGGAAATGGCCACATGGTCTCCTGAGGCAGATTGGCCTTGAACTTCCCCAGTGAGATCCCTGAACTCTAAACTCTGTTCTAGCAAGTCCGAAGTCAAGGGAGACTTAGAAGTCTCCAACTGCCAATGGATGTGGATAGCTTGCCGAAAGGAACAGGAGGGTCTCAGCAGCGACTTGTGTCATTAATAGCTGATGGATGTTCAAGGAGATTGAGAACCTAGTAGGACCTTCCCCAGCACATTGCCCAATATGTTCCCCAGTAACATGTGAGCAAGGACACAATTCTGGAAAATATGAATGGGCTAGGACCCTGGAAGAGATCAGGACATGCCACCCAAAAATATGCCACTTTGGCATACTGGTAATTTTGACCTTAAGACAACCGAGGAACATCAGATGCAGGAATGGCTCTCTGACCTCCCCATTTCTACCTAAAAGCAGGGCATACATTTTCTGAGAAAGGTGACCTCCTGGTGTCAGGAAGAGGAGAACATTCTTATTACTGGAAATGGGGAGTCAAAGCAGAGATGAATCTGCATAAACAAAAATCTTCCATTAATTTCCCCCATATGTTTCCAAGTCACTTTCCCCCTGCCTCCTGACCCAGCCCAACTGCCCTTTTCATTTGTCTTGTCATCTGCACAATGCATAGTTTTTTGTTAAAATGGGATAGAAGCTCTCAGGCCTACTTACTTCTTTAGGGCTTCATTTCTAGTACTTGAAGACCTCCATGTACATATAAAAATATTCACATCAAATAAAACTCGTGCTCTTTTCTCCTGTTAACCTGTTTTTTTGTCAGTTTAACTCTTAGGTCCAGTCACAGAACCTAAGAGGGTAGAGGAAGTCTTTCCTCCCCTATAACACAAAAGTGTCAGAAAGTCAGCCTCCAACAGCTTAAGGGGATGGGGGACCAAACACAAAAACGGAGTTACAGAGAAGCGAAGAGATCTATTTCAGACACACCTGAGTTTGTGGTCCGAGATTTGTACCAACTACAATAAGCTGGCTCCCCAAAGACCAACAGGAGACTCTGTTGATAAAACAAAATTGAATTTATTCTTTAACGCAGGAGATAATACTAACTCCACCCTGGTGGTGTCTCAGACTGGGGAGGGGAAAGTCAGAATCAACTGAGAATTAGACGTTTGGCTCAAGGTGGGTCTTAGAATGTAGGACCTGATTTGGACTGGGTAAGAATGATATGACAGCCCAGGATTGCTGGAAACAGCAAGGTGAGGATCTGGAGAGGAGAGCTTCAAAGGATCTTTCCTGTTGACGCTTTCCACTGGAGAGCTGATGCATCTTATAGGAAGTTCCTCTAATGGGCAATCAAACTTTGCCTGGTCCTAGAAAAGTCAAGTCAGGCTAATGAAGACATGCTAAAGACTTGCCAATGAAGACAGCAAAGTCATGTCACTAGACAGTAAGGGTGGTTTCAGTTCCGGGTGTGTGGCTGAGTGTGGGAATGGATCGTTCTGTTCTCACCACTACAAAGTATACCCATTTTACAGATAGTAAGCCTTAGGTTTAGAGAGGCTAAGTAACTTACCCAAAGTCACAAAGCGAGTAAAGCTTAATAGTACAGTGGTTATAAGCCCGGGCTCTGAAATGAAACTACTTGGGATCATATGCAAGATTAGAAAGTTACTTAATTTCTCTGTGCCTCAGTGTTATCATCTGTAAAAGGAAGGCACCAGTGGTAACTAGCGTAGCGTTGCGGTGAGGATTCAAACAGCAATGGCTGGAAAGCCCCCCGCACAGCGCCTACCGCTGAGCCCAGGAAATAATAGCTAGCAGTAGTAATAGTTGCACAAATAGTAAGAACGGTGGTAGTAATAATAATAAGTGTGGATCAGAGTTCAAACAAGTTCTGATTCCAGAGCAGAATTCGCTCCATAAGTTGCCTAGTACAAAACGAACTGCAGAGCCCCTTGTCCAGAAATGAAGGATGTCCAGACACGGACAATAGCACATTAAACCTAGCATGGGGCCCTTCTAAGCGCCAGGCCTTGGGTGCTTGCCCAGGTCCCACACCCATGAAGCTGGCTCTTCTCCAGAGCTCCTTTGAGGGAAATCTATCCTGCTTTTAACTAGCACTGCATTGTACTAACTGGTTTTTCCCACATCACGACTACCGTCTGAAAAGTTTGGAACCCCAGTGCAAGGCTGCCTTCCTGCAAAATCTATAGCTGTTTTACCAATGCAGATCCTGCAAAACCTGACCTTCCCATACCAGACTAAGTTGCACCAAGAAGCAAGTATCCATTGCCTTTTGGACAGACTCTTCTGTGGAAAGGAAGGTAAAAAAGAGACTGGGAATATTCTTAGCCCTACCCCATGCCACCAAAGCACACCAAGCTCAGACTTCAAGTCTGGTTCTCTACATCTTTCATCTGAAAATCAACAGAGTCTCTTGGTGGTCTTTGGGTAGCTGGCTTGTGATATTATGTCTTCCCCTGATTAGAGGAATTATGGGTGAATCAGTTTTGAGATGAACTTGGTGAAATTGTCTAGTTCCATTTGGGACAAAGCTGACGGGAATGTTTTACTTGGTCAAAGCCATTGGCAAGAGAAAGCAAAGCAAAAGAACCACAGTAGAAGGTGACACAAAAAGTTGATGTTTGGTTGTGGCATCAAACTGCTCCCTGGGCATCTAAGACTTAGTGCAATGACTTTCCAACTCCAGCTTCACTGGGAAAGAACATTTCGAATGTTACTTTATGGCATTAGATCAAATGAGGTAAGACTCCTTTAGAAAAAACTATTAGAGGGGCACCTGGGTGGCTCAGTTGGTTGTCTGCCTTTGGCTCAGGTCGTGGTCTTGGGGTCCTGGGATTGAGCCCCTTATGGGGCTCCCTGCTCAGCGGGGAGTCTGCTTCTCCCTCACCCTACTCGTGCTCGCTCTCTCTCTCTCTCAAATAAATAAATAAAATCTTAAAAAAAAAAAATAGCTCCTGCTGGGAGCTTGGGGACCACACCACTCATCTGGAAATACTGCCCTGGATCTAGAAAACAGAGGTATGCTCACGGGGAGAAGCAACTGGCAACTCAGTTGCTCGGGAAGAGCAAGCAGCAGTAATCATGTGTGAACGTCATTGTCCTCCATATTCCTTGGTTCCCCAACTGCGTCATTCATTGAAAAACATTACAACTTATCATCTTCCCCCGAATGAAGCTACAGACTTTAATTACAAGAATCAGGAAAAGCAATGACATTTTAACTCTAAGAGTTAAATTGGAGACACTGAGACCTGGAGACACTGTATAACTTTGAGATCACATGGTTACGGTGTGTGAATGCCAGGTCAGGCTCTCTCGTGTATCTCCCTGTGTTCTTCGGTCTGCTGTTACAGATCATCAGACTACAGACATGAAGGTGGGATTTTGCCTTCTTTCTTTGTATCTAACCCATACCCGGTGTATAATAGGCCTCAAGGAATGTGGGTCGAGTGAGGGCGTGACCGCTGGTTGTTCTAGAAGAAGTGCAGCTGGAGAAACAGGTATCTATAGCTACTTGCCCTGGGCCGTGCTCCCAACCTGTTCCCAGCATGTGTGTGTGGCAGAGGCTGATCCACAGGCTTTCTCTGGATGGTCTTTTAACCCCTGAAAAGATCTTACCTCCTAGAAAGTTCTGGTTTAACAATCCAGTCCTCACTTCCAGGACAACTTTTCATAATAGTTGGTCTCTGAGATTGGCTGAATTTGCATTTCTTTATTTCATAGAGTTTATTCTTCAATGTCAGTGCTCCCTTCAAGTTCTTCTTTTCCAAAAATTGGCCTGTCAGTTTAGCAGTTCGATCTCCCCCTCTGTCCGGTTACTATAAGGCATGTGTCTGCACCCTTAGGAAATACTCTCTGTCTCAACTAGTGATCTAGGCTGTGATCCCTCTGTGGGAGCCAGGTTTATTTATGTCACAGAGGTGTTTTTCCTTCTTTCCCTGTTGGACAGTTTGATGTTGCCATTAAGTACAGTTTTGTGATTTTTGAATGTGGTGGGACAGCGAGGGCTGGCCTGTAGCACCCAGCCCTTCCTGCCATCCTGGTTGTCCCCTGCTTGGCTCCAAGTCCCCCACAAGTGGACACCCCAGCCTACATGTCCGCACACCTGTAAACAGCCACCCTTGGCTACCCCTCAGGCCCAGGGATACAAGTACCAGTGTAGTGGTCAACGATGGTGACGGCCTGAGGAAGAGGCCCACTCAGGACCCAGCAGTGGGCTCAAGGACACTGGGACGGTCCCCAGTTAGTCTGTCTGAGCTGTTATAACAGAATACCATAGCCTGGAGGGCTTAAACAACAGACATTTATTTCTCATACTTCTGAAGGCTGGGAATTCCAAGAGAAGGCGCTAGCTGATTCATGTCTCTTCCTGGTTTATAGATGGCAACATTCTTGCTGTGTCCTCATGTGGTGGAGACAGAGATCACCTCCCTCGTGTCTCTTATAAGAGCACTGATCATGTAAGGGCTCATCATAAGGGCTCCCTCTTGCGACCAATTAATTACCTCCCGAAGGCCTTACCTCCGAATACTATCATACTGGGGACTAGGGTTTCGACACGTGAATTTGGGCGGGGGGACTCAAACATTCAGTCCACAGCAGATAGGGAATACCAGGTACTGGATACCTGGTGCCTGGTCCAGAAGGAAAGGGTTCCCAGGCTCCCAGGGGGGCACATCTCCTTGACTCAGTAGATGCCTGGCCCATGGGGAGAAGACCAGAGCTGGGCCCTCTAAAGCTCAGAGCTCAGGGTCGGCCTCTCTTTCCTGGTCTAAGGGGGTATAACCTAGCCCCCCATGTCTCCAGGCTCTCACTGGCTGATCTTCAGAGCAAATTGAATGGCCAGATGCGAGGCTATCTGACAAAGATCTGGAACAATTACTTGGAAGGCCACATCGCAAGTAGGAAAAGAGAAACTGAGGGTAGGGCCACTAATTTCTATTCTACTTTTTGTACTTAAGTACAAAAGAGATCCTAAACTTGAACCTGGTCTATCCAAGTCATTATGAAGATATATTTGTCAAAATAGGAGAACAGAACATATACTAGGAAGTTTGTTAGCTTGACATATCTTTTCAAACATTAGACTTGGGGGTACAGGCCTTCCTTTGTACTTCTGTGTGGAGGTTCAGAGTACAATACTCAGGGGCACACAGCACCATGTGTATCAAATACATAACCTAACTCGCTTCACATCAAGAGCCTTTCTGCATTTTTACTGGATATTATGAAGAACATTGTATATAGAGATCATTTCTAGTTGTTGAGTGTTCTATTCCTCCCTATCTGATTTTCCACCATTTGACTTGGAAATCATTGTACTCTCATAGTTGTATGAAAAGCCGTCACTTTACAAGCAATGTGTCGGTGTTAAAATCTTACGACAGCGTTCTGAAGAGTCAGGGGAATATTAACAAGTAAATCCTTTCTTCTTTAGTGGAAAACAATTCTAAAAGCATCTGCTTGCCAGGGTGCAGTTAGTCACTCTTGCTTTGAGTCCAGGAGGAGCATATTTCGCAGCATTTGCTGAAATTTGTTTTGTTCCTGTCCTCTCCATTAGAACCAGAGGTCCTCAAAAGCAAGCACTGAACCTTCTTCTTTTTTAGATTTCCAGCACCCAGCCCTGTGCTAGGCATATAGATAACTAGTATTATGTTGTGCTATAGCAAAAAATATACATATTTGTTCTTTGTCTCTGGTTCTTAGCATGCAGTTTCTAAAACCCTTGGAATTTCCTGAGTGATAGGAATGTCTTGCCTGCCAATGACATGACTTGATGGGGGGCCTAGATAGCTTCAGGATGGGGGCTGGTGGCCAGAAAACCAACCACGTGATTAGAGTTGGAACTTTCAGCCCCACCTCCCAACACCAATGGAGGGGAGAGAATCTGGAGATTGAATTCAATCACCAATGGTCAAGGATGTCATCAGCCAAGTCTAGGTAATGAAGTCTTGATCAAAACTGAAACAATGAGGAGGAAATTTTGTGTTGGTGAACATGTTGATGTGCTGGCAAGGGAGAGAGGGGGCATGGAAGCTCTGTATCTCCCACCCTATGCATCTCTTCCATTTGGCTTTTCCTGAATTGTATTCTTTATAATAAGTCAGAAATCATTAGAAAGTGCTTTTCCAAGGTCTCCAAGTCATTCTACCCAACTATCAAATCTGAAAGGGGTTACGGGAACCCCCAAATTTGTAGCCAAGTTGGGTGGAGTAGGGGTAGCCTGGGGACTCTGGTGTTGCAACTGGGATCTGAAGTGAGGGGCAGACTTGTGGAACTGAGCCCTCAACTTCTGTCTGTGCTACTCCAGATACTCAGTGTCAGAATCGAATTGAATTGCAGGACACTCCTTCTATTGAGAAATAGAGGCCATGTCCCCTCCCTTGAATAGGGACAGGTTTGCAATTGCTTTAACTAATAGAGTATGGTGGAAGTGACACCATTTACCTCCAAAGCCAGATCATAAAAGATCATGCAGCTTCCCTCTGGTTCTTGCTTAGAATTCTCCCTTTGGGGATGTCCCCTTTTGGAATCCAGCTGCCACGCCATGTGAAGCCGCAGCTACCAAGTAGAGCCACAGGAAGGTGCCTGGTTGACTGTCCCAGCTGAGCCCAGCTGTCAAGTGTCTGCCAGGTGCCAGCCATGTGAGTGAAGAGGCCCCCACATGTTTCTAGCACCCCAGGCACTCAACTCCCCAGCTAGAACTCCAGAATCCTGGAGTAGACACATGCTATTCCTGCTGTATCTTATCCAAATTCCTGACGCACAAAATCCAGGAGCATAGGGCACCTGGGTGGCTCAGATGGTTAAGCATCTGCTTTCAGTTCAGGTCATGATCCCAGGGTCCTGGGATCGAGTCCTGCATCGGGCTCCCTGCTCAGCAGGGAGCCTGCTTCTCCCTCTCCTTCTTCTGCTCCCCTTGCTTGTGCTCTCTCACTCTCTCTGTCAAATAAATAAATAAAATCTTTAAAAAAAAAATCCAGGAGCCTCATCGAAAAGCTGTTGTTTCTGCCACTGTTTTTGGGGTAGATTCTCACAGCAATAGTAACTGGGACACAGTGCCACTGTGTAATGGCCAGATTTCTAAAACTCTTTTTCTTTATTCTGAGTGAGTCTGTTTATTATAAGGGCTGTGTATATAAAAATTAGGCCATCAGAATTTGGTTACCTGCTAGTTATTGAAAGAACAGGTAATTTTTTTTTAACATAAAAAATTATGGCTTTTCAGGATGTGGGGAAATACTTTTTGTGTATGGCAAGTCTCTTACGACATAAATCTTTCCACATATCTTTGATTATTCTCTTAGATAAATTCCTAGAGATGGATCTGCTGGGTTAAATGACATGCATATTTTATTATTGATTATTATTATTTTTGATCCACATGACCAGATTGTTGAGTCGCATCACCAACTCAATGCCCTACCTCCCCCCAGGCTTGGGGAGCTGCCTGGGGAGAGGGCTGGGACTGTTCTTTCCTGCTTTTTCCTCCTCTACATTCACTGCTTCTAGGTCCCCTGGAGCATAGTGTGGGGAGGAGTGGAAGAGATAGAAAAGGGGCAAAGTCTTGTACCTGGTATGGTTCTGTCTTGGGTGGCATTTCCCCTATTGCACATCCAGGTGCCCACTGTCCTGTAGGGCACGTGGTAAGTCCTTTGGGAGGTCTTTGGGATGCTTCCCGTCACGTGGGAGGTGTGCCTGCATCGGACCTCATCCTTTCCCCTCAATTCCAGCCCACACTGGAAAACCCACAGGCTTTTGCTGTTGGTCCATTTCCCTGCAGCCGGTTGTTGCCTCTGGGCAGGGCTCCAGCAACACAGCACAAACCTGGCTTCCTGCCAGGGCACGCACTGGGCCATGGGCAGCTCATGCCTCCTTATCACTGCAGATGGGGGGTGGGGCAAGGTGGGCTGTTCCCCCTCTTTGCAGTGCCATGGCTAACCAGTTCCTTTCTCCCGCTCAGTCAGCGCAGGATGCAGATCAGCAATTGCGCTCTTAACAAATGTTCAGAGGTGAGCTGCCTGTCTCTCGTCGCAGATGCTCTCAAATCCTATGATCCATCTGGATGGGGGGCCAGGGGAGCACTCTCCCCTGGGTCAGGAACTCCATATCCGATGCCTCCTCCAATTTCCACACCTTGGGCTTATAGAAACCAGATTGGGGGTGGAAGGGAGGTTAGTGGAGCACTGGGGATGGGTCTGGAGCCCTCCCTCTCCGTAGGATGGAGAGATAGGGCATCTGCTTCTCAGCTCTGAGGCTTACCCCATTAATCAGACAACGGGAAAAATTCCATTTGAAATTCTCTTATAGTAATTGGTTAAATAATTATGGTATGTTCTCTACAAAGGAATAAAATCAGGCATTCATAATCTGAAGGCTAATTAATGGGAAATAATTATCGATATGTATTTATTGACATCTATTTAATGGTATATTGCTAAATGAAGAACCTGAACTCCAAAGCCACATAATTCCATATTTGTAAAATACACATTATGTAATTTATCTATGCATAGAAAAAAAATCATTAGAACATTCACCACACCATTGTTTTCCCAGGGGGATAGAATTATAGGTGATTTTCTTTTCTTCTCTATGCTTTTTGAGGGGTTTTCACATTTCTATGAGCACATGCTCCTTCGATAAGCACAAAAATTATCTCTGAAAAAATAAAATTACATGTTCACCCCCCTCTTGTCCACATGCCTCCTCCAAGTGTTCTCTTTCCTTATTAACTTTTGAGTTTTCAGTACAGACGAAGCTGTTCTCCTTCAAAGCAAATGCAGGTGCAGAAAGAAAACCCACACGTGCTGGTGCTAACTTCTCAGCAGTCAGCAAGAGCACTCATGCGCCGGACCTGCCTCCACGGAGACCCGCAGAGCTCGGAGCTCGGAGCTCAGAGCGGCAGCCTCCCTGCAGCTGTTTCCGGGACACTGCCTGGAGCTGAGGTCTGCACGTTGGAGCCACCGGGGAGGCTCTAAAACCAACCAATGCCATGGCGGCAGCAGTAAAAAGCAGAGTGGGTTCGGTGTGCAGCCCAGGTGAAGAACCCCTGCCCAAGGCCGGGAGCCTCACCTTCTCTGGGAGTCCCCTATGTCTTCTCCTACATTAACTGTCTGAAAGTATTTGATTACAAATGTAGTCTCCCAAAGTATAATTAGAAGTAGGAAACAAGAAGATAAGGGTTTTAGAGTGTTTTCCGGATTGAATAGTAACCTCAAAAGATTTAAGTCTGGGCACCTGGGTGGCTCAGTCGGTTAAGCGTCTGCCTTCAGCTCAGGTCATGATCTCAGGGTCCTGGGATCGAGCCCCGCTGCATCTCCCTCTACTCCTCCCTCCTGCTTGTGCTCGCTCGCTCTCTCATGCTCTCTCTCTCTCCCTCAAATAAATAAGTAAAATCTTAAAAAAAAAAGGATTCATGTCAACCTAGAACCTTAGAATTCGACCTCGTTAGGGTTTTGCAGATGTAACCAAGGTAAGATGAGGCCATACTGGATTAGGAGGGGCCCTGAAGCCCATCCCATCTTCTTGCAAGGACGGGAGAGGTGGAGACTCACACAGTGGGAAGAAGGCCACGAGCGACAGAGGCAGAGATGGGAGTGATGCAGCTGCCGGCCAAGCTACGCCGACGATTGCCGGCCCCTTCCAGAAGCTAGGAAAGAGGCATGGCGTGGACTCTCCCTCAGAGCCTCTGGAAGGAGCCAACCCTGCCGATTCCAGACTTCTGGCCTCCTGAACTGTGAGAGAATAAGCCTGTTGTTTTAAGCCCCCCAGCCTGTGGTAATTTGTTCCCGCAGCCCTAGAAAACGCATACCAGCCCTTTCAGACGTCTCCCCCAGAAGCAGAGAAACGATGCCCCATCACATCTCTGTAAGAGGGAAATGCTCTCCTCAGCACAGCCCTTTTCTGGACCTCAAAGGTCTCTCCCCTGCATACCCAGTTCTCTCTGTGCACATGGGAAAAATGCCTCTTAGATAATACATGTCAATTTTCTTTCAATTACATGTAGCACAGGAGCTATTTGGTTAGCAAGGTGGGAAAAATCCCCACTATACATTTTGTTCCATTGCTTTTCCCAGCTCAGTCAGAAGACTTCTTATTAGATTCACTCACCTGGTAACTAATGAGAACTGCCAGTCTTTGAAAAGCAATTACTTCTAAGTAAAATAAGCACTTCCCTGAACGAGTCAGAAAAAGCTGTATATACTGTAAACAAAGCACTACAGGAGTAGCATTTTGCTAATTCTGCTTCAATTTTAAAAAACGTCCCTTATCAGGACCATCTTTAATAGAGGATGGGAGAATGGCGAGGCCTTAAGTGGTCATTTACTTGATTTTCCAGCTTTCCCATGGGCAGGACCAACCATGTAAATTAAGTTCCATTCGGTTGAATAAATCATTACTGCATGTCCTCTCTGCGAGGGGCTGGGGAGACAAGGAGACCGCTGCCCTCGGAAAAACCACAGTCCCCAGGAGGTGCCTGGGTGGCTCAGTCGGTTAAGCGTCTGCTTTCGACTCAGGTCATGATCCCAGGGGCCTGAGATCGAGTCCCGGGTCCGGGCTCAGTGAGGAGTCCCTTTCTCCCTCTGCCCTGTGCCCCTCCCTGCCCCACTCATATGCGCGTGCTCTCTCTCACTCTCTCTCGCAAATAAATAAATAAAATCTTCAAACAAACAAACAAAACCCACCTCAGCTCTGGCCCATGCTGGCTGTGGTTCTCTGCCTCTCTCACGGCAGGTTCTGCTCTATGTTACTTCGTTCAAACCTCAGATATACTCCTTTTACACCGTCGTTTGCTTTTTGCGAGGAAAGGAGTTTAAAGGGATGTAATTTAAGTCATTGTATGCCTCCGATTTAACAGATTGAAATAAAATTTTATTTTAACATTGAAAAAAAAAGTTGTGGTCCCTCCAGTTTCTCCTCAGGTTTTTTTTTTTTTAATTTTTTTTAACTCTAGTATAATTCGTGTACAGTGTTATATTGATGTCAGGTGTACAATACAGTGATGCAATCCTCAGGTATTTATTAAAGGGTCTCCCAAACTTAGTAGGTTCCTAATGAGACATTTGCTTTTAATCATGTGGAAATTTCAATTCATTTTCTAACAGCAACTTTTGTTTTAAATATAAAAAATGACCAACTAACAAAGAGGAAATGATTATCTTGAGAGGAACTACCGAAATACCTATAATTCTGTGAACTCAAAAGAGCTTTTTGTCTGAGCTTAGAAATTGAAACAAAAGAAAACAAACGAAATAGCTAATAGACAAAAACCTTAGGGAAAATATTTTAAAATCAAAGTGTTTGCCCAACCAGAAAAGGAAGTAGTTCAACTTATTAACATGGCAGATTGCCATAGATATGTTGTGTGAAGAACCTTCAGATCAAGCTTTTTGCACTAGAACATTTTTTAAAAAGTCTGTTCTTTTAAAAAATCATGGAAAGATATACATAACAAAAAACATTGTTTTAACCATTTTTCCGTGTACAATTCAATGACATTTAATTACATTTACAATGTTGTGCAACCATCACTGTTATCCATTTCCAGAACTTTGTCACCACCTCAAACTGACACTCTGTACACATTAAACCATAACTCCTCCCCTTCCCTCCTCCCCATCCCCTGGTCATCTCTGTTTCACTTTCTGTGAATGTGTCTACTCCAGATCCCTCAGATAAGTGGAATCAGACAATACTCATCCTTTCGTGTCTGGCGTATCCCACTCAGCAAAATGTCCTCAAGGTTCATCCATGTTGTGTCATGAGGTGCTACATTGTATGAAAACAAGTCAACGTTCTAAAGATGATGAGGCAAGAAAAAGAAATCCTTCCCACCTAATGTAGCAGGTCCAACCCTCTACCTGCACCTTCAATGACCAATCTTTTTTTTTTTTTCAAGATTTTATTTATTTATTTTAGAGAGAGAGAGAGAACGAGCAGGGGCTGGGGCAGAGGGACAAGCAGATTCCCCAATTCGGGACTCGATCCCAGGACCCCGAGATCATAACCTGAGCTGAAGTCAGATGCTTAACCGACTGAGCTACCCAGGTGCCCCTTCAATGACCAATCTTACTGAGGTTTGATACTCACCTTTAGAGTGTGGGGGTGCACTTCAATTTCCTCTGTGCCCCTTTCATTCCCCACTTCATCAAACAATGGTTAGAGAGGCCCTTCCTCTCGCTGTTCATTAAGCCCCAGTATATCCCCATATATGTACTTTGGGGTCTGGGAAAGAGCCCCAGACTTGATGTGACCTTGGGCAACTCAGTTAACTGCTATGAGCTTCAGTTGTCAATGAGATGAAGATAAAAGTCATGACCTAAGAGAGTTGTTATAAGAACTGAAGGACATGCAAAATGTACAATATTATACAAGTATCCTGGCAGGCTGGTCAGACTGGGCTGTGGTGGGGCACGTAAATAAACAGGAAACAGCCCAAACTGTTTCACACTGTCTTACCTTTTAAGCTAGAGCCATGAGATACTAGGATGGTTGTGGTGTCTGTTTTCCAAGAGAGAGAGTCCTCCTCCTGCCGTCTCTGCCATGACACTGAGAGCGACAACCCTGGCGACTCACTGAGTTATTACAGAAAGTAACTAATACCTTTAAAAATTCTGTCTTGCTCATTGTTCTGTGAGACCAGCAGACAGTCCACTCTGGGTGACATGCAGGTGGCAAAGGACTAGATGGATAACCAAGCCCCCAGAGAAGCAGACTCTCATTTTGCCAATAGGGTCAATCTTCCCACCACTCTCTGCCCAGAGTTGCTAATGAGTGGCAAAATTGACTGCTCTCACCTCTTCTCACAGCAAGGTCTTGCCTCTAGTGGGAGTGCTAATGAGCCCTGACACTGTCCTCAGCAGGAGGCTGAGGAGAAGAAGTAAGAGTCCTGAATAATCCACTCAGTGTTGCAGAATATTCCAGAACCAGCTACCAAAGGAGAACAACCATCTTCTCCCCAGCTTCTCCTGCTTGGTTAGATGTCTCCAGAGTCTGCTTTTTGCACGGCGGTCAATACAAGTACCTCATTGTGTCAATCCTCACACCTTCAACAAGCTCCGACCAGAGAGAGATTCAACGGCTCGATTTATTTGACCACTGGCCCCTCAGGAAGCAGAGAGCACTGCCCCGGGGAGTCCAGCCCCTGGACTGTGTCTCCTCCACCATCCTTCATCCCATTTGCCCAGCAGATTGAGTAACGGCTATTCTAGAAACACTGAGCACAATAGAGATGTCACTTAGGAAGAAGGAAGTGTTAAAAGCCTGATTTCCAACTGAGAAGGTGGGAGAGGCCCACAGACGAGGTCAGAACTCAAGCTTTGCGGCACTGGCATAGGAACGCTGAAATGTGTGTGGACGGTCTTCGAGAAAGGCGTGAAAGGATGCACGCCAGGCTAGGACACCCTTGACTGCAGGGTGAAGGGTGGGGGGGGGGAGACGCCCCTGTCAAATGTCAGCTTGCTCCCTGTCCAATTTGTAATAACAAGCATGGGTAACTTTTGTATTAAAAAAAATGCAATAAAGTAAAGGAGAACAAAGAACGTAGGGGTTTTCTTGTTGAACAACAGTATTTCATAGCCTGTAAAACACTTCATTTGACAGTGGAGATGAATCACTCCCAGTCTCCTGAGAGCCTACACCGGGAGCATGGGTGGATTTGCCCCTTTCCAGGTAAAAAGAAAGAATGAATTTCAAAAGAACATTGGTTATTTCATGACACCCCAAGGTCCCAGTTATCCTAATACGAAGGTGTTGGAGATGGGAAAGCTGAGCAGCTTAGAGAGTAAAGAGTTGTATGGCCTGCAGTTACGGTGGCTAGCCCACCTGACCTGCCAATCCAGGGGCATTGCCCGGACACGGAGTTCAAGGGCACAGTAACCTGGGCAGTTGATACAGTTAAGTTGCTGCAGCCTTTTGCAGATTTACAGCTGCGGGCCAGCAATGACTTCAGCTTGGTTCGCTCAGAGGCAGCAAAAGGCCCATTCTGGGAGTTTCTCCTGCTCAAGGCTCCCTGTCCCTGGAAGTCACAGCCTCAGAACTTGCTATAAATTTCGCTATAAACCAAGCAGTGCGCACGTATCCTTTGCCCTAGAGCTCATCTCCTCTGGCCTGCTGGAATCTCACCGCCCATCTTAACCATCTTTTCTATGCTCTGTGGAATTCTGCAGGGAGAAATAATAGTCAGCAAAGTCATATTCATAATGGAGATGTTTATAATTTAGGGAAGGAATTCATGAATATTGTTGGATGAAGCATCCTTCCCAGCAAAAATGATAACAAATACAAATAGAATAAAACAAAACCTACACTGATCTTCTGTTGCCTGGCTCCAGAGAGTTCTGGGTCAAATTATGCCTCTCAAAGTAGAACAGCAACATCAATTATGTAATATGCCAATCCTGTCTCCCAACAGCAATACCTAGGGAGTCTGGCCATAGATGTTTGCTCAAGAAGATAAAGGAGGAGAAAAGAAAAAGTAGGGACTCCGAGGACAAGGCAGGTGCTTAAATTGTATATTCATTGTAAACAAGAGATTAAGTTAATATAACAGAAGACCCCTTCTGAGGGCAAGTATTATTTAACTGTGGATTGGACCACCAAAACCCACCAGATTTTTTTCCTGGCAGTGAAATACTTCCTTCTTTCTCTAAGTTGCTATAGATCACTCCTTGCCTGCAGAGGTTAAAGGCACTGGGGCTATAAGGACTCTTCTTGTTTTTGTCCCTAGAACTTTCTTCCTTTCTGGCTTCCCAGGATTCACCTTCCACTTGTTTGTCAGTGATTTGCGTATGGCCTTGGCTTCCTCTAGACCAATGCGAGCTCTGTCCTGCCCTGAAGACTTAAGAAAAATACAGATTCCTCAGGGTTCCAAGAAGGTCCTTCAAGATTTCTTTTCTCTCCATCACAGGGGTACGTTACCAAGATATGGTCTATTCAAATTTATCATTCCTTTTTCAACTTTTCCCCAAAATATATTTTTGCCCCTTATAACCTGCTTGGCCTGACATCACATGTTGAATGAGTCAGCGCTGTCTCACTTAAATGCAGCTAACACTAAAATTGTGTTATCGATTTCTGATGCTCTCTTGACTTTTTCCTTTTTGTTGGCTTGTAAAAGTTGGCTCGACTAATATTACTCTAAATATGTAATGCTGGCTTTGGCCCTGCCTCGTTCCCAACTTGTCTTGCTTACTGTCATTTATTGGAGTCATTTACGTCAAAATGTATTTTTTTTAAGATTTCAAATAATGGATTTTTCCATTCTAAAATAGTTCCAAATGTCGCCCAGTCTCCTTCTGGTCACAGTAGAACACATCCGTGCTGATGTGGTGCATTCCTTCCGACATGCATAGGGTAATAGTAGACCAGTATTAATAGTATACGTGGCCGAGCATCAGAAGACCTGGGAGAAATCTTGGCTCCGTTACTTACCACCTGCATGATTTTAGGCAAGTTGTTTAACTCCTTTGAGCCTCAGTTTCCTCATTTATAATTGAACTCTTTGCACTTATCCGTAGGGTTTTTGTGAAGTTCACATGAGATTATGTAAGCAGGGGTGGTTTCTTAATATTACTGCTAATCTCCAAGAGCTCCACTCAGCTCTCTCTTAAATTGAAAACACAACCAGATAAGGTCAGAATGGTCTTGCGTAGACTATGAGAAGAACCTGAGTGCGAAAAGGACCTGCATCTCCTTCTTAGTCTCCTGGCTGACGTCATCTCAATCTTTGAAGACCCAGCCTAAAAAAATCACCCCCTGAGAAGACAGCTTTGAATGCCCCAGGTCAACAGGGGTTTGCTTTTCTTTGCTCTCCAATAGTATCTATGTTAAGATTTCTCTCCAAGCATATAACATAGGCATCAGAAAATCCCTAGGGAATCCAATAGTTAGGAGTTTAACACCTTATATGAAAATATACATTGGGAAGTAGAGGTTCAAGTGACTCTATTAAACTATTTATTATATCCACTAAAATAAAATAATAAAGATGGCATCCTAGATAAAGAGAATATTAATAACCTTTACACATCCTACGTTAGTAGTAATGTACACTGTGTAATTAACATCCATTTGTTAAGGGAAAAAATCTTTAGGCTTTCCCTTCCTCGATGTATCAGTGGAATGCTTAAAAGTAAAAATTTTACTTACTTATAGATAAGTATGCCCAATAAAAGGGTTTACCTTTCTGCCTACTTTGCCACCCAAGTGTTCGAAGTGTTTCTGATATTATATGTTGGAGTTGTTTGCTCCTGACATCCAGCTCTCACTTATTCAAAATAGGTTGGAGCATTGGTAAGCCTAGCTGCATAGAAGTATATCAACTCTTTCCGCTATTACACAAGGTCATTCAGCCTTGGCTCTGACCATGATAACTTCATGCACATCCTTCTGTTAGCCTTCCTGGTAATATCTCCACTTCTTTCCCTCCTGAGGGAGACTCCCAGTTTCCTTGCTCTCTCCTCCAAGGTTGCAATGAAAACGTCTCTATTCAGCCTTGCCATTCACAATATCCCCTTTCTCCATTCTTGCCCCAAGCTCTATCCTCTTCCCCAGCCCCAATCTAATTACCTCAAATGGGAATGATTCAATGCATAAATACTAGGACTGGAATTCCTAAGATAGATGCTAGAATTTCATGTAAGGGAAAGTGAGGTTCTGGAGAATTATCATTGTCATCACCTCTTTAATATCTATCTCTCCCATGGACTGTGAGCTTCTAGAGTTGAAAGTGGGGGAGAGCAGCATTTTCCTATGCCTCATTTTATCTTTAGCACCAGAACGGTCTCTGACACGTGGGAGGCCTTTGATCCATATTGGTTGAGGGAACACGTGCTTGCCAAGAGATCCCTTTTGTGACCTAGTCTACTTGTCAATTTCAGACAGCTATATTTTTCAGATGTCCTCTTCCTGATTATAATTTCAGCTACTAAATTAGAGAGCTACAGAAAAGAGGTATAGAAGGGCAAGAGGAAAAGAAGACAAAGGAGCTAAAGAAGAGTTCAACTTATTTCTACCTAGTTCTACTTAACTAAAGGGAGTAGGTGTAGGAGACCCAGGCTGGCCAGGGAGTTTTGGAGAGCAGCCCAAGAGGTTGGGAAAGGCTTGGTGCCCTTCAAGGGAAACCTTCAGAAACGTGCCACGCATCTCCTGCTGTCTCCTCCCACAGTCAGGACTGCCTGGGATTTGGATCTGCCTGCAGGCTGACCTACCCATATTTAATGCCGGGGGTGTGTCCGAATATGCTGTGGGAAGCCCAGGACCAACACGTCTACACAGATTGTACAGCCACATCCCTCTCCAGCCCTTCTCCAAGGTCCAGTCTCACGGCTTTTTGGGAAGCCATTAATACAAATGTTCACTCTTGAGTTCTGATTTACCCTCACCTGGGTGTTCTCCTGGGCTGCCCAATGCAGTGGGAGCGGACTGTGTTATGGGAACTGAGCAATGCTGTACTACTTTTTTTCTCGCATATGAAAGGGGAAAAAGCTCAAAGAAGCCAAGTTTTCAGAACAAACCAGGAAAGCCAATGCCCTTCCATCAGTAGGAGCAGGCTGTGCCAGGGTAGGGGTGGTATGCAGGGAAAGAGCCAGAAATGGTGAGACTCCTGGCACTGGGGACGAAGGGGACCAAACTTTCATAAAGAAACCACTTCTTCACTATTTCGGGTCCTGAACATTTCCCAATGAACCATAGCAAATTTACGGATATTCTCACAACAGAATTAACATATGGAATCATGCTAGTCAAAGGTCTTAGAGAACAAATAATGTCCCACAGGGTATCGTTACTCCCAAACCATGTCAAACTGGGTCTACTTTTTGAGATGCCAACTCAGAGAAACAATTGGCTTGACTTTTTTTTAAATTAGTAGACTTTATTTTTTATAGCAGTTTTAGGTTTACAGAGAAATTGAGCAGAAAATAGAGTTCTCGTATTACCCATCCCTCATTTCCTTACACACATTTTTGCCTGTTATTAACATGTTGCTTTAGTGTGGTACATTTGTTACAGTTGATAAGCCAATATTGAAACATTGTTTATATTGCATATTTATAGTTTATTTTACATTTATGTAAATATTATGTTTATTGTATATTATTGTTTTTAATTTTTATTATCTAATTAAGGTCCACATTAAACTTATATACATTTCTATACACAGAAATTTACATTAAAAGTAATTCTTTGTATTTTACATTCTATGCATTGACAAATGTACCCATCATTACAGTATCATACAGAATAGTTTCATTTCCATAAACATCCCCTGTGCTCTACCTATTCATCCCTCCCTCCCTCCCCAACCCCTGGCAACTATTGACATTTTACTGTTTCTATACTTCTGCTTTTCCCAGAATGTCACATTGTTGGAATCATACACTATGGAGCCTTTCCAGACTTTTTCTCACTTAACAATATGCATTTAAGTGGTGCCTGGGTGGCTCAGATGGTTAAGCGTCTGCCTTCGGCTCAGGTCATGATCCCAGGGTCCTGGGCTCGAGCCCCGCATCGGGCTCCCTGCCCAGCGGGAAGCCTGCTTCTCCCTCACCCACTCCCCCTGCTTGTGTTCCCTCTCTCGCTATATCTCTCTTTGTCAAATAAATAAAGAAAATCTCTAAAACAAATAAAAATAAAAAATAAAACTACAGAAATTTATTTTTTTAATTATTTAAATTTTAAGTAACATAATGTATAATTGGTTTCAGAGGCAGATGTCAGTGATTCGTCAGTCTTATATAACACCCAGTGCCCATTCCTTTTTATTGCTGAATAATATTGCATTTTCTGGACATACCACAATTTATTTATCAATTCACCTACCGAAGAACATTTTGGTTGCTTCCAAATTTTGGCAGTTCTGAATAAAGCTGCTATAAACATGTCTGTGCAGGTTTTTGTGTGGACATCAGTTTTTAACAACTTGGTGTAAAAACCAAGGAACGTTATTGCAGGATTGCATGAGGAGAGTGTGTTCAGCTTTGTAAGAAATCGCCAAACTATCTTCCAAAGTGGCTGTGCCATTTTGCATTTCCACGGCAGTAAATGAGAATTCCTGTTGCTCCACAGCTTTGCCAGCATTGTTAGTGTTCGGGATATTAGCCATTCTGATAGGTATGTAATGGTGTCTCATGATTGTTTCAATTTACAAGTCCCTAATGACGTATGATGATGAGCATCTCATCATGTGCTTATGTGCCATCTGCGTATCTTCTTTGGTGAGGCTTCTCTCGGTGAGATTTTTTGCCCATTGACTATTAATCAAGAAACACTCCCCCTCCTTTTTCCTTCTGTCATCTTAAAGTACCACTTTTCTTCCTCACTAACACATTAATACAGTTTACAAAAGAAAAGGAAAACCCCAATCATTTCTTGAGTACGGAGTGGAATTTTTACTCGCAATAGCTAAGCACATGCCAGAGAGTCCAGCTTTCAGAACAACTGGCTCCCAGAACAAAGAGGGAAAACTTTATACTTCAAGTTGTGTGGGCATCAGCAATTCTGATAATACGGCTGGGTCATTTTGATAAACACGGAATGTTCCTGACTTTGCGGCTCATTCAGGACGCAGAGATTTGTCCCCTTTTTGTCCTTCAGAAAAACTCTTATTCGGGGCTTGTGCCTGAATGCAAGGCTTTCCAGAATGTACGCTTTCCCCAGCCACCCGGTGTGCATTGTTAACACTTGGATAAGTATTTCCACCTATCTTCCCAAAACACTGTTATAATTCACATGCCTACCAGAAGAATATAGGGTACTGGCATCCTTACCAACCCTGAATAGTTTAACAGTTTAAAAATCTCTGTCAATTTGACACAGGAAAAAATGGCTTCTTGTTTTAATTTTCTTCTTCTTTTTTTCTTTTTTTTTTTCAGGCTTCTTGCATCCAGGGACCCTGGGCCCTCCAGACCCTCCCATAGCACTGGCGTCATCCACCACTTGGTGTTTTCTCAAAGAAGAAACATTTTTTTAAAAGGTTTATTTATTTATTTTAGAGAGAGAGAGAGAGTGTGGGGGGGGGGAGAGGGGAAACTCAAGCAGACTGCACTGAGTGGGGAGCCCTACATGGGGCTCAATCTCACAACCTTGAAATCAGACCTGAGCTGAAACCAAGAGGGGACACTTAACAGACTGCACCCCCCTGGTGCCCCAACCTTTTCTTTTTTTTTTTTAATTTTTATTTATTTTTTGACAGAGAGCGAGACAGCGAGAGAGGGAACACAAGCAGGGGGAGTGGGAGAGGGAGAAGCAGGCTTCCTGCGGAGCAGGGAGCCCGACGTGGGGCTCGATCCCAGGACCCTGGGATCACGACCCGAGCCGAAGGCAGACGCTTAACAACTGAGCCACCCAGGCGCCCCCCCAACCTTTTCTATCTTGTTAAGCTAGTGGTCTATTTCTTTAGAGAACTGCTCATGTAAGGCCATGTAAGTAGGATTATGTCTTTTGCGGCTTCCTCTAAGGAGAGAGGCAAACATAACAGAAAGGGGCCAGTGGCGCATCACTGGGGTGGGTTATAAATGATCTGCCACAGAGGGCATCTTTCATACTGGGGTCCCCTCAAGTAGGAAGGCCCCAGTTAACAAGGCCTGCAAGGTGGACCCACTATTTGAAAAGACTGTGATCTGTGCCCCACAAAAGAGAGAGCCAGACTATGGACGTCCGTCTTATCTAGAGAACCCACCATCAGATAATAAGTGCCCATATCAAATAAGGACGCTTTTGTTCCCCACTCTTCCTCTGTCCCCTTGCCTCAACCATGCACAACCCGGTGAGTGGGGGCAAAAAGAGGTAACCAGTCAGGTGGGGAAATAGTGGAGAAACCAACTACGCTGCCTTTACCATTGTGGGTTTGTAAGCTTGAGTTAAACCTACAATCGGAAAGGGAAGAATTTGTAAATGGGTTGGGGACTGAAGTTGTGATTTTCGGCAGAAGGGGACTTTTCACATCTCAAACTGACCAGAAAGAGCTATGGGATCTGAGATTTCATGCAGAGGTGGGCATGAATAGTCTAACACTGTGGCTATGGAAAGACAGTAGAGGGAAGGAAATAGAGTTGGTTTTTGTTTCTATCCTACAGAATCCATGCGTTCATTTCCTTTGGCCGCCATGACAGAGCACATCCAAAATCGAGGGGTTGGCAGGGTCATATGCCCTCTGAAGCCTCTAGAGGAGGATCCTTCCTCACCTTGTCTGGCTTCTGTGGTCCTAGGTGTTCCTTGGCTTGTGGCAGTGAAACCCCATTCCGTCTCCATCCTCACCTGGAGTCTTTCCTCTGTGTCTCTATGTCTCCGTGTCTCCACATGGTGTGCTCCCTGTGTGTTTGGGTCCAATTTCCCTCTTCTTGGAAGGACACAAGCCATATTGGATTAAAGCCCACCCTAGTCACTTCATCTTAACTTGATTGTATCAGCAAGGACCCTATTTCCTAATAAGGTCACATTCATAGGTACTGGGGGTTAGGACTTCAGTATATCTTTTTCTGGAGGTGGGGGGGTGTGGCACACAATGAACTCACAAAAGTCCCCCTTGCCTGTACGCTTGCTCTGCCTGTGCTGACTTCTACGCCAACCTCCGTGTGATGACACTTTGTGGCCGGCTCAGCAACAGGCTCGTCGTTTCACCCTTCTTTTTTTGTTTTTTTTTAAAGAATTTATTTATTTGGCAGAGAGAGACACAGCGAGAGAGGGAACACAAGCAGGGGAAGTGGGAGAGGGAGAAGCAGACTCCTGGCTGAGCAGGGAGCCCGATGCGGGGCTCGAACCCAGGACCCTGGGATCATGACCCGAGCCGAAGGCAGACGCTTAACTGACTGAGCCACCCAGGCGCCCTATCATCTCACCCTTCTCTTCCTCGTGTCCTTCCTCTTGTCCTCTCAGGCTGTCTGCTGCCTCACGGTTCTCTTGGAGAGTAGACAGGGCAGAGACCACTCTGAGCAATTTTCAGTATCGAGTCAATTGCTGTATTTCATGTACAGGGGGCCCTACTGAATGCATTTCGGTTGTGATCCTGTGTATTTTGTACATATCTCCCTAAAACACGCGTCGCTGATCAGGTAAGTTAGAATGGAAATGTCAGCCTGTAGGCAGGATGGAACACAATCTTAAATTTCGCAATCTACAGTGCATAATATCAGAATGCCATTCAGCAAATCTTATGTTCTTTAGGATAAATATTTTTTTAAAAAAACAGCATTAAAGACATTTTTAAAGTAATACTCCCAAAACGCAGAACTGTATTTCTGAGAAAAGAAAAGGAAGAGATTTCTCCTCCAAGTTAATCCTCTGACATGGTTTTGTATGGTGGGGAAGGGAAATTAAAGATAAGGGGGCACTAAAAATAAAGCCTCAGCATCTCTCTCCTGCAAACAGAGGGTAGCCTGGTGAAGAGCAGCCTCATAATGTGTGTGTTGGCAGCTGGGGACCCAACTGAGCTCCTTCCTCCCAAACTGCAGATTGGGGAAAACAAATCACTGAGGGCGTGACATGTGTACAAAGATTAAAATCAGCGATCAGTCTGGTTTTGTAATTTTACCACTAAAACATATCAAAAATGGTTACTGATGGAAGAATTTTGGACATGATGAGTACTGAACCCAGAAACCGGAATGAAAAGGGCAGGAAGAAGGAATTGCCTTGCCGAACTTAGAGAAAATATTTATCTTCAGACAAGTGCAATATCTTGTAGACTTCCCACAAGCCTTCTGCAGCAACTTCCAAATCCAATTGCAGTTTGAAAAACTCCTCATCTCTTTCCAGGTCCCATCCATCCATCTGTCCCTCTCTTCATCAATCCACTCATCAACAGTGCTTGGATTTAATCCTGGCTCTACCTCTGAGTGACCTTAGACAAGTAAAATAAGCTCCTTGTGCCTCAGTTTCCTCATCTGCAAGATAGATCCATAATTTCATGGATCTTCTAGGATTCTGTGAATATTAAATTAACATCTACTTGTCATTTAGCAAGCTCTCAATAATTTTTATAGTTGTAGTTTTTATCATAAATTTCAAGAGCAGGTAGGTATGAATTAAAAATAAGAGACAATTCTCTCTGTTGAAAATAAGGAAAGAGATTTCTCTCTCCCTCACTGTTTTGTTTATTTCTCTGTCCTTTTCAAATGTATGTAAATACTTACAATAACTAAGTAAGTTATTTAGTAAGGTTTGTCATGTGGATCCTCTGGTGCCATCTCTGGGCTGTAAGAATCTAAAATTGTCTCCGGTGATTAAGAATTGTCCGGCCCTTCCTGGTAGAAAGGGGAGGGCAGAGAGTTTTTCTTGTGTCTGCTTTTTCTCAATTGCCTCCAGCTGAAAATAATCATTATGCCAGAATGGCATATTCTGGAGTGGCGTACTCTGAACCCCTTCAATGCCTATCACATTCTCGTTGAACACTTATTCAGCTACCTTTGTGTTACAGGTCTCTACTCCCCTTGTGGAGGGGCTTTCTGGGTTGGGAGAGATTTTGTTTTATATTTTCCCAATACTATCCAATAAAACTCTAGGCTCAATCTTCCCCTTCAGCGTAGCCGGGAGCTGGGAGTACCCCAGGAGTTCACCTCAGCTCCTTCTTGCCCAATCTCTGACAGGACAAAACTCTGCTTGCTTCCAGAGAGCAACCCTGTGTCCTGTGGGGTCTTCCTCTCCTCTCTGTCCACTATCTGTGAGTGCTCTCATAATTAAGTTATCCCACTGGTTTAAAGATTTCTCTTTAGTGAATCTGGTTACTGTTCACCAAATGCCCGCTTCGTGCCTGCCACATGTGATGCGTTACTTACGTTATCTTATTTAATCTTTTTTTTTTTTAAAGATTTTATTTATTTGAGACAGAATGAGAGAGAGAGAGAGCACATGAGAGGGGGGAGGGTCAGAGGGAGAAGCAGACTCCCCGCCGAGCAGGGAGCCTGATGCGGGACTTGATCCAGGGACTCCAGGATCATGACCTGAGCCGAAGGCAGTCACTCAACCGACTGAGCCACTCAGGCGCCCCTATCTTATTTAATCTTAATATAGCACCACTATAAAGTAGGTACTATAATCCTGACCATTACACAGATGTGGAAGCTAATGGAAACAGATTAAATCATTTGTTCACGGTGACAACCGTGATAGAGCTGAGAGTCAAACCTGGGACCCTCAGGCCCTCAACCCATGTCAGGACGGAGCAGATGTGAGCCATGAAGAAGGAACAAAAGCCAGGGAGGCTCCTGGCAGAGGGTGACATCCAGGAACTGGGCCACAAAGGAGAAGAAAGGGAAGTGGAGGCTTTAATAAGGAGTCTCTGACCCACCCCAGCTCCCCCAGTGCCCTTCTCCAGAGAACCATGATTGAGAGGTTCTCATGTCTTTCCACAGCTGGGGGAGGAGGGTCCCAGTGTCGCTCCCCAGGTACCCAGGTCCCACCCTCTAGCCTTGGTTGTACTTGGACACTGCAGGGGTGTGGAGGAGATACATATATATTACATTAGATTGGTCAGAGATGGAACCAAGTCATGCGGGTACAGCCAGGGTTCATCCTGGGGCCGTGGGCAGGCACCCGGCTGGGTTGTAGGGGTCCTGTCTCTGGGTTGCTGGCTGAAGGAATGGCTGTCTTGGTCCCCAACAAGGGGTGCTGGGGCTGGTGGCTCCAGAGTCATCGTTGGCTCTCCCCAGGCTCCAGGGCCTGGCAGGTAGCTCCTGGTGGGGGGCCTTTGCCAAGTCCACCCTCTTGGCTCTTTCCACCTGGCAGGTCCAAGACAAAGGAAGAAAATACAAGAAAAAAAGGCAAACTTAACTAAAAAGTTAGAACCTCAGATTATCGTTCAGCCCACAGCGTGCACGTACCCTACCCATCCTTCTGTTTTACACAAACAGGAACTCACTGCATTGGTTTTCTGCTGCCACCTGCCTGCTTCTCTTTTTTAACAAGATGTCATAGAGCTATTTCCATACTGGTACATACAACTCTGACTCAGCATTTTTAATCATGGCTAATTTATTGAATGCTCATCCTCCTGACAAACTGGTGAGGTATGTGCATTCTTATTTGCATTTTATAGATGAGGAGCCCATGGCCGCAAAAGCTTGAGTCATGTGTGCCAGTCCCACAGCCATTGAGTTCAGGAGAAGAGCAGCAGCACAGGTATCAGGGGACACGGGGGGAGGGAAACTCCCGCTCGGGCCCTGATACTGGGTGATGCTGCGTAGAGGCTACTCTGCACTCTCCCTCAGAGGCATTCCCTGCGGGGCTCTGGGCAGAACTCGAATGGAACGCTGGGTGCCAATCCTCAAACTTCAGCCATGAGAATGCTAGACATGGTTGACTTTCTTTGGCTCGGGGGGCAGTCACAGAGGCAGAAGGCAACTCGGGGCAGCCTTCCTAATCATTCCTTTAACCCCCATCATGGCCCTATTCTTGCCAGGGCCAGCAGAGTGCATCAGGCACTCCCAGCACCCCTCCCCGGCTACAAACTGAGTACCTGTCCTCACAAATGGCTCAGGAACTGACAGTTTCCAGAAACTCCACAGATCTACCTGGTGGAAGAGTCTCCTCCCCCAACTCCCACTGCTGACAAGCTAGGCGAGCAGCTGGAGCAGGGGGCAAATGGGGGTGTGAGGGAGTCAGCCCACCCCTCCTCTGTGTGCCCTGTGGAGGTGTTAATGCGATAGACTGAGGCCAGGCCCTTGAGGGAAACTGCATTCTTGCTTTCTTCCTTCACAGATTTGCTTTCATCTCTTTGGCTTTTCTCTTGGGATCAAGGAAAACATTGGGAAAGGAGGCTTCTGTAGTCCTCCATTGTCTGCCCCACCCCCACTATCATTTGTCTGCAGTCCAGCTGCCTTGGGGAAGGGTCCGAACTGTTTTGTGCAAGAAAAAGGCAAAGGCATGTGGGAACTTTGTGGGCAGAGGGTATTCAGAGACTGACAGCTTTTCATTCGGAATGACCTCAACAGGTTAGGAACCGGAAAACCCACTATCAATGTGGGCACAAGCACTTAATCAACCCCAGGGATGCATACCAGGCTGGGCGGCATCTCTGGAGGATCTCTGGAAGGGCACTGAAGAATTCCCGCAGGAAAAGCTAACATTTTGTATGTGACCCAGACTCAAATATTCATTAGGTAAAAATAGACTCTCCTTTCTTTTGAATGGACTCATTTTCTGAAGCCCTGCTCAATTCCCAGTAAAATCCTTTGGGTTTGGATGCTCATTATCCCCCTGATGGTGTTTGAAGAAGGACCACGGCAGGCTGGCCCCAGGCCAGTCACTCCTGTAACCAGCCCTGCCCACAGGCAGCAGAGAACCAGGGGAAATGATGGGATGGTGGCAAACAGGGATTTGAAATCTTACCAGGCAGGGAACTCAGTCTGAAGGTATGGCTTTGTCTTGTCATCCTCTGTGAAAATTCATTGATAAGAAATACTGGGTTTCCTGCGATTAAGAATTCCTCATATCAGTGAGATCATATGATACATGTCTTTCTCTGTTTGACTTATTTCGCTCAACATAATACCCTCCAGTTCCATCCACATCGTTGCAAATGGCAAGATCTCATTCCTTTTGATGGCTGCATAATATTCCATTGTATATATATACCACATCTTCTTTATCCATTCATCTGTCGAAGGACATCTTGGCTCTTTCCACAGTTTGGCTATTGTGGACATTGCTGCTATAAACATC
>NC_138376.1:83462505-83492822 GCF_054177405.1 Leptonychotes weddellii
ATTTTTTGAAATAAATACACATTAATATGAGCATCCTGAAAATGTCTCTGATAGAATCATTCTTATATATTTAAAGGTCTTAAAAACATTTTTAAATTTCCCAGGGGTAGGGAGCAAGCATTCTCCCTTCAGCAAGTTCCATTTCTAGCCACAGTTGAATGTAACACATTTTTCTTATTAAGTGGGAGAAAGGAATGAATAAAGGGCAGAAAATCCCCCTGTGTTTCTGAAAAAACACAATTAACCCGCCCCCCCAAAAAAGCAAAGCAAAATAAACAAACAAAAAAAAACCTTGGCTAATGGCAACAGCATTAGTATTATTTTGCTTTACCATTTGCAAATCATTTTCAATTGGTGGAGGTTCTGGGCCTCAGATGGAAAGCATTGTTTACCCAGTATGAATGACAGGGCTCTCACTGTCCCCCATCACCATCCAACTCCATTTAAGACAACTTGTGTCTCTAAGCCTATCATCAGCTTGGATGACACCACAGCCCAGCCAGCTTTGCCCGCTCCTCCCCTCCTCCAGTGATGCACACGCAGCCTGAGCACAAGCCAGGAAGCCCTCACTTCTTCTTCACACCACCTCTCTCCACTAAAACCTAACAAGAAAAGTCACTTCCACCACGAAGCTCTCCCAGACCTACTCTCCCAGCTCCTCCTGCTAAGCCCTATCTTTGCCCCCTGAGTCCACGGGCACCTGGATCCCTGGATGAAAGAGTCAGTCCCTAATTCTCCTGCTCTCCTTAGCACAGACACACAGATGTCCCACACCTACATCACCAGTCCCGGTGAACCCATCTTACCGGAAACACAATGCTCACTGCTCCTGAGTGCAGACCCAGTGCCACGGTTATGTGCTGGAAGGAGGCTTTGTCATGATGATCGATGAGCATTGTCGGGGATGGCCACTCGTTGTCCCTGTTCTTGCCTCCTGTTTTACCCAGCTGCTTTCTAAGAGTTCTGAATCCTGCAAAGGCTCCTCAAAGGGAACATTACAAACATTCACCACCCTCATCTTAGTGATCAATATGTTCTGATGCTTCATGTTTTTTCTTAATACATATATTTTACGTGCACATATACATGCACACATGCAACATTTACAGTTTTGCTATAAAGGATACAACTCAGGAACAGCCCAATGGAAGAGACAAGAGCCAAATGGAACAGGGCCTGTCTGGGCTGGGGGTGAGAAGGTCCCCAGCATAGGAGCTTCTGCCCTGTGGATTCAGATGTGCCTGATGCTTAGCCTGGGTTTAAAAGCCATTCTGTCACCTTCTTTTGTATCTGTCTCCTTATTGCATGGAATAAAAAGAAATCAAGAGGTGGAGGAGGAATGAGCGGCTGTGTTTTCCTGCAGCTCCTCCCTCCTACTTTCCTATAGCTACTCAGGCTGGATAAACTGATTTCAGTCACAGTTGTGAAAAGACAATCCTGATCACACCACAAGCAATTTCCCATCTATCTTAACAAAAAGAAAATTTCCAGATTTTGAGTGATTTGTACACACACACACACACACACACACAAGACACAAATTGTTAAGAGAACAAAATGTGCATGGTCCTTATTAGCATGGTTTCTCTATGTCCCCTGAAGAGGACATACTGTACAGGAAACACAAAGTAGTACATTTAGGGGAGTATAAACAGGCAATTCTGAAGAAATGATTTTAAATAAATAACTGCTAAAAGAACAGAGCTTGGAAGTCTTTAAAAAAAAAAAAAAAAGGAAGAAACCCACAAGACGCATGATTGCCTGTTGTCAGAGGTCGCTTGTCCTTCAAGGAGAAAACAAGGTTCAAACTTCCCTCCTTTGCCAACCAGTGTGCACAATGACCATAAGCCACCATTCTCTCTCTGCTGTTCAGCCTTCCCCAGCCCCCGCCCCTGGAAAGTTCCTACTGGAAACTTTATAATTAATAGTAACACCTATAGGGATAAAGACTATTACTCACAATAGGCCCCAGATCGAATTAGAGATAGCAACGTTTGGAAGCTACCCTAAAAGTGAGCTCCACACCACAGCTTGGATCTCACTTTCAAATAGGCCAGCAGGTGGGAAGAGCCCTCTTGTCTTCTGGGTCCCTCCATCCAGGGTCCCTCCTCATGGCTGTAGGAGGGAGTACGCAGGTTCCCTTAGAGAGCCCCAGGGTCTGAGGGAGGACAAGCTCAGGAGGACACGGGCCAGGGTAGGACACAACATCGGTGGTGGCTCCGTTAGGGTTAAAATGAGGCCCTCTGCCTTACACACCCCTGCAAATGCCAAGGGATCACCCAGTGACTGGGAAAGGTAGGGTGCAAAGCCTGGAGTCGGGTTTTGACCTGAGAGGGAGAGGGAGGCAAGGGGTTTTGGCAGTGGCCTGAGGCAGGGGAAGTTCTTGCCCTGAGTTCTCAGCCCCTGAGCCAGGGGCTGGGCAGAGGTAGGCAGGGGAGCACAGAAGGATCACGTGCAGACAGAAGCAGGCCTGGGGCGGGTGGAGGAGAGACAGCCAAGCCTCAGCTCTGAAGGGCCCTGTGCTCTCACTGACCTCCCAGGCCTGGCCCTCCCCACGCCTGTGCACAACTCACTGTTGGCTTCTGCCCAGCCTGCAGATGAACCTGGGCTTTTTCCAGCACCACAGATAAAGCTACGGGCCACCACTTCTCATGTTCAAGAGAGCTGGAGGCCTTTTTTTTTTTCCCTCATTCTACACTCTTGTCCCTCACTCAGCTCTACCTTGCCCACAGTGAGGTCTGCATGTCCCAGCCCCTGTCCGTTAAAGGCCACATCTCGATCATGGGTGTGGTGGAATAGATTTTTCTGTTATAAGGGACAGAAGCACAGCTCAACACCACTTATGGTGTTGAGGAATGATGGAGGAAATGATGGAAAGAAGTGGCAGGAATATCACCAAAGGCTTCAGGAAACCCTGGATGGAGGGACCCAGAAGCCCAGAGGGCTCTTCCCACCTGCTGTCTCTCTCCTGCCTCATGCTTATGTCTTGCTATAAACTGGCTTACCTTCATGACAAAACAAACAAACAAACATGATTCCAATAAATTTGAAAAAGCATGATTTCAATAAAAATAAGTCCAAGTTTTACAATCTACAGTTTTGACTCCCAAAGACATTCTTGGTCTTCAATCCAAGTGTCCCCACGAAAGCCCGTGATGGACAGACAGCTGAGGTCCAACACCCAGCCTAGACAAATCAGTGATGGCCCCAAGCCACAGTCATGTCATATATTGCCTGGAGCCAAGATTTATTAACCTGTTGGTATTTCTGACTTTTCCCGTCTTCTCCTCCTGCATATTAAAGAGAATGTTGCCTTTATCCACTCAGAATTAAATTAGAAGGCATATGATAAAGTACTACATACACGTCCAGTGACTGTTTTTACTCATTGGGGAAACCTCCAGTCTGCTGCCAACCAGCTCTGATCTACACCTTTTAGGAGGGAGAATTGGTTTCAAAGAGACTGTAGGGAGAGGCTGCAAAAGTTGTAAATGAGGCAGGGGTGGGAGGGAAGGGGAAGGGAAGACTTACAACATGCCAGATGTGGGAGAGATTTGCAGTGGTGGGTCACTTGGAAGAGTCTCTGGGGACGCTGGTGTAGTAAGGGAACTGGGGAGGATAGGAAGTGGGATTTGCCAAGGACTGGAGTGGACCATGGACTGGAATCTCTTGAGTGTTCTCCAGGAAATGAGACTAAATCTTGGAATACCTTTATTTTTCATGTTGGCTCCTAGACAATATATAACTCCATGCAGAGAATAAGCCATGTGGGGCTTTATTAATGTGAGACACAAAAAAAGAACAGGGATGCCTGGGTGACTCAGTCATTAAGCATCTGCCTTCAGCTCGGGTCATGATCTCAGGGTCCTGGGATCGAGTCCCACATAGGGCTCCCTGCTCCGCGGGAAGCCTGCTTCTCCCTCTCCCACTCCCCCTGCTTGTGTTCCCTCTCTCACTGTGTCTGTCTCTGTCAAATAAATAAATAAAATCTTTTATTTATTTTTATTTTTTTTTTAAGATTTTATTTATTTGACAGAGAGAGACACAGCGAGAGAGGGAACACAAGCAGGGGGAGTGGGAGAGGGAGAAGCAGGCTTCCTGCGGAGCTCGATCCCAGGACTCTGGGATCATGACCTGAGCCGAAGGCAGACGCCTAACGACTGAGCCACCCAGGCGCCCCTAAAATCTCTTTTTTAAAAGAAGGAACAGAATTCTGGGGGTAATCAAAATGCTGATGGTGGTGGGGGTAGTGATGATGATACAGACATTCATTGAATATTTCCTATGTGCCAGGCTCTCTGCCAAGTGCTTTGCCTATATCTGATATCCCAAACAACACTACAGAGCAGGTATAATTATGATCCTTCAAAGAAAAAAAAATAAGGAAATTGAGGCCTAAAGAGGTTAAATGGTAAGTCCAAAGACTCATGTTTAAGTGGTAGAGTTGGGACTTGAATTTGGATAGTATCATTTTGGCTATGTAATGGGTAGGTGTATGAGGTGCTGATAGGATAGGTGTGTAAAGTTGCTTCATGGGAAGAGATTAGGTCTTTCCTAGCAAATGGGTGCTAGGTAGACAAACCCACTCAGACAGATACTTTGAAGCCCAGCAGCATTATAGCTGGTGTTGGCTTCTCTCAGTAGAGGGCTGCTCCTAGCCATTTGGATCAGATTAAGATGTCTTCATGCTCTTTCGAAGTCCTCTGACAGGCCCCATTGACCTGAAACCCAAGCCCTTACCTGGCCTCACCAATCAACACTGGCAAATATGGTCCAGTGGCTCCTTGAACCAGCCATCCAGCCCCCCAGCTATCTTACATGCATGCGTTTCTCCAAACCAGCCGGTAACACCACCTGTCACCCAATCTGTATCCTTGTTCATTTAAAGCAATATGACATCAGAGGATTGAGCTGCATCATAGTTAGGGAAAGGAGGGGAGTGACCTTCAGGAGGCTTTGTAATAGCATTGGAACCACTCCTTCTGGGTGAGCATCAGAGGCCTGGCAGCGGACATGGTGATGAGAACCCAGAGAGAGAAGAGGTTAATGATGGCTACCACTCTGCAAAGAAAGCTGGGCTTGCGAGCCTCATGGAACCCAGGAATAACTGAGGCAGCAGCGGGTTCTAGGGAACCGAAGTTCCTGCAATTTCAGGTTGAGGTGAAGACAATGAAATATTTTACTCTGAGACTGATGTGACCTCAGAATCATAGGTCTTTTTTAAAGATTCTATTTATTTGCCAGATAGAGTGGCTGGCAGAAGGAGAAGCAGGATCCCTGCTGAGCAAGGAGCCCAATGTGGGACTCGATCCCAGGACCCTGGGATCATGACCTGAGCCGAAGGCAGACAATTAACTGACTGAGCCACCCAGGCATCCCAGAATCATAGGTCTTGCTGCTAACTTGTTTGTTTCAGGATGCTGTATTTTTACCAATGTCTTCCTGAAGGTCACATCTTTGAGTCCATATTCATTGTTTGAGGCATCTCCAAGCCCAGAGTGACCACCCACAGGGCAACTCCCATGTTACATGTTACACAGAGATGTATACTGTGCAGCCCATGGTCAGGGGAAGAATTTGAAACACATAGAAATTTCCTCTCTAGCAGAAAGGCTACAAACTGGCTGACTTACTAGGGTGCTAGTTAGCCCAATCTCTTCTCTGAGAACTTCTTGATGTGTTAGCAAAGGCCTCGTGTCTCTATCCCTGATTACCACTGACTGCAATGAGGACCAGACTTCCCTTGGAGCAGCAGGATGAGGCTGAAGGGAGGACCCCATGGGACCATTGATTCCCCCATCACTATGGGTCAAGGCAGTTGTTAACTATGACAGCCAAAGACCCATTAGCGATAATGCAGTCAAAATGGAAACTCAAAATGGCTCAAGTCTAAGACAAGAGCAGAATCTGTGAATTAAGAGATTGAGTCATCCTTTCTAAGCCTAGGAAAAATATATCAATTTATAGATTGTCACCTCAGTACTTGGAGGGAGCTCAGAGAAACAGAAAAAGGAGAAATATGCAGAGGTTGAAGTTGGCTTATATTCTGCTAGGTCATTAATAATGATAATAATGATACCTACATAATAGTACCATGAGCCAGGCCCTGTTCTAAGCATTTTACATATAGAAACTCATTTCATCAGACCACTATGTTACCACCTCACTGATATGACCAATGTGGGGCTGCCCATTCCTTAAAATCTTTCCTTGATTTCTGCCCTTTAAAGATGACCCGGGCTCATGTGATGTAAAAAGTAGCTTAGTCATGGGGCGCCTAGGTGGCGCAGCATTCCACTCTTGGTTTTCGCTCAGGTCATGATCTCAGGGTCCTGGGATCAAGCCCCATGTTGGACTCCATGCTCAGTGTGGAGTCTGCTTGAGATTTTCTCTCCTCCCTCTGCCCCTCCTGTTCATGCTCTCTTTCTCTAAAACAAACAAATAAATCTTAAACAAAGAGAATAGTTTAGTAATTAGCCTATAGTGAATGCTTGAAAATCTATCATGAGCCACTAGATAAAGATATTGTCATTGGTTAAATGCAAATCCATCTGTAATGGGATAACCCTTTACGTTAAAAACAGAAAAGTTGTGTCAGATATCTATGGATTAGGCACTATCATAAATATTATTTCATTTAATCCTCACAGTTCCTACAAGCAGGTGGTGTTTGGTGGAAAATGAATTTAAGAGAGCCCAAGGAGCTCACTCAAGTTCTCTCAATTAAAAAGTAGAAGGAACAGGATTTGAGCCCAAGCACATCTGGCTCTAACAACACCCAACATGTTCTTGCTACTATATGTTATGGCTTTAGCCCTATGTTGATATATTTTTATTTATTTCTCCTTCACCATGAATTTTTTTTTAAAGATTTTATTTATCTATTTGACAGAGAGAGAGGCAGGGAGAGAGGGAACACAAGCAAGGGAAGCAGCAGAGGGAGAAGCAGGCCTCCCGCGGAGCAGGGAGCCCAATGCGGGGCTTGATCCCAGGACCCTGGGATCATGACCTGAGCCGAAGGCAGACGCTTAACCGACTGAGCCACCCAGGCGCCACCCACCATGAATTTTTAATATGACTTTTTCAACATAACCACAACACAATTTTCATACCCAACAAAATTGACAATAATTCACAATAAAGCCCTGGTTGTCTCAAATATGTCTTTTTAAATTGGTTTGTTCAAATCAGCATCCAAATATGAGCCACACACCTCATTTGGCTGATTAGTCTTTTTCTCCCTTTGATTTAAAAAAAAAAAAAACTGAAAAATTTGAAACCTACAGAAAAGTCAAAAGAATAGTATAAATTAACACCTGTATATCTTAATAAATGTCACCAAATTTGGTATGTGTCTTAAATCTCTTTTCATCTATAATTGTTCCACTTCTCTTTAAGAAATGTCATTTATTTCTGGATTAAACTAAGTCATTTGGCCTGTAGAATTTCCCACATACTTAATATTTCTGGCTAAATTACTGATGGTGTCATTTAACACGTTCCTCTATACCCTCTATTTCCTGAGAACTGAGAGTTAGATCTAGGATTTGGTTACATTCAGATTCTTCATTTTTGGGGTGGGGGAGAATAATCCTTCATAGGTGATGTTGTATACTTTCTGTTACATCACATCAGGATGTGCATGATACCTGCTTCATTTGACCTTGATCTTTGGGTTCAGATGGTGTCAATCTGATCCATACATTATAGAATTCCCCACTAACCTTTAACCTAATGGCTTTAGCAGCCATTTGTGACTGTTGCCTCAAACCATTATTTTCTCAGGGTTTGCAAACTGGTGAGTTCCCAATGTTATCATTCCCACTGCACTTACTAGTCGTGTGTCTTCTGTAAAGAACTTCCCCACAGCAACTATTTGGTACCCGTGAGGTATAGTTTAGGAAAGGCAGGATAATTACTAGATTATTTTCCTTTATTTGTCAATTTTCAGAATAATGAGTTGGTGTTCTGGCAACTTCCAAAGGTAACTAAGAAGGTTTCATCTATTGTGGCAGTGGGAAAGGGGTGTAGGGGATATGGAGTATCATGATGAAGCCAGGACTATTACATATTTCAGTTCATTGCAGTATTTTCTTTATGTTCAAACTGTCTCATCCTTGGTAAGTGGGGGCCCCTTCATGTTGACTACCATGTCATTTTGATGTGATCATAGTAATCTTTGACAGCTTCTTTGTTTTCAGGCATGACAAGATGTTCCAGCTCAAGGAGCCCTTGTTCTCTTTAGTGGGGAATGGCATCTAGAAAGTACAATCTGGGAACCAGGGGTGTTTATTGTTATTGAGTTACCGTTGCTTCCAAATCTTTTCAGTGGACATCACTAGGAAATACCAAATTTTTAGAAAATGAAAAATAAAACATGAGTTAATACTGATATTTTTAATTTGAAGTAAGAATGACGGGATTTTATTTAAATTTCCTGATTTTATTCATTTATATGTCTATGTTTTATCTCCTTGCACTGAAAATCTTGATTTCTTTTTAATAAGATTAGGGCAAATATATTTTATGTTTTATCCTATTTTTTTGGTTTCAAAATAATACCAACATTACCATGGACAACAAGACTGCTAAATGCAGAGTAAGGTCTCTGGAAATCTCTGTGTTCTTGGGATAGATCCCACTAGGGGTGTAGTGAAAATACTGTGGCATTATCTTTTGAAATAACCCTCCTACAAGTAGTTATGCCATCAACTAGATATATAAGGGTTTTTTTGTTTTTGTTTTTTGTTTGCTGTCCATTTTTAGGGGACTCTATGTAATTAAAAATTAGATAAAACATTTACTGTTTCCAAAATTAAACTATAAAACAAGGTACATTCAGAGAAGTCTAGCTTCTATTTAACTCCCTTCCCTCCTGTCCTCTCTATTCCCCAATGGAAACTTTTTTAAAATAAGCATTTGCGTGTCTGTGTGTGTGTGTGCGTGTGTATCCTGGAGATCACTCCATAGCAGTTTGTGGAGATCTTTCTCATTCTCTTTGACAGCAGCATGGTATTCATTTAAGTATGTTCCATAGTTTATTCAACAGATTCCTTGTTTACGGACATTTGGGCTTTTTCCAGTCTTTGGCTATTACACATGTGCTTAGTGACTAGTTTCATGCATACATCATCAAGTATTTTTTCCAGGGTATCTGTGAGGTAGAATCCTAGAGGTGGAGTGACTAGGTCAAAGGGCAAATTTATTTGTAGTTCTGCTAAATATTGCCAAATTCCCATTGCTGGTAGTACCATTTTGAACTACTCTAAACTAGTGTGTACTGAGTTCCTTCGGTAGGCTCAACATTGTGTTTGTGAATATTAACATTTGGGGGATTCTGCTGCACTAGATCTTTGGAAAACTTGACTGCTTTGTTAATCAGTGAGGTTTTCAGTCAGCTTGAGCCTCCTGCTTTCATTCTTTTCTTCTTTGAAATGGCAGTCTAGTTTGGTGTTCTAAGCACATGTCACGGACTGCAGGTATGAGCAGAAATGTGTTCCCTGGAGTGAGTTCAAAGATCTTGTGAAACTGTGACTGCAGCCAGAGATAATTTTTTTTTTTGAAAGATTTTATTTATTTACTTGACAGAGAGAGTGCGAGCACACAAGCAGGGGGAGCGGCAGGCAGAGGGAGAGGGAGAAACAGGCTCCCCACTGAGCAGAGAGCCCAACATGGGGCTCGATCCCAGGACCCCAGGATCATGACCTGAGCCAAAGGTAGATGCTTAACCAACTGAGCCACCCAGGTGCTCCCAGAGATAATATTTATATGTATTGAGCCTAGTGGGCAGATGGTTTTAAGCACAAAATTCATCACACATGTGGGACTTACAGCAACAAAGAATGAAAAAAAAAAAAAACCCAAATGAGTCATGATTTCTGGGTGCAGATTCTGACAAAGGTTATACTAGAGATTTGTACTTGAGAGATGAGAGGAGTAAGGCCTTATGACCTAAGTCCATGGCCATCAGGTCCTTCCTGCATTTGCTTTCCAAGGTCTTCTTCTATGATTAAAAAACTGCCCAAGGTGGGGGCTCCCATCCTCCATTTTTTTAGACCACCTTTCCATACATGAAGTTGTTGGTGGGAGTGTGGGTCTTCCCCTGTATATGACTTACCTTACTTAATCATCACAACAATAATTCTGCGGCAGGTCTTGTGATCTGCACTTTCTAGGAAAGACACCTAAGGTTCAGAGTGGGTGACAAGCCCATTTTCCAGCATTACGTAGATAGCGAAGTCAGCCTGTGCTCTTAACCACTGATCTGAGGTCCAAAGCCTGTGAGGGGGATAAAACACACAGAAGCGGGGCGCCTGGGTGGCTCAGTCGGTTGAGCGACTGCCTTCGGCTCAGGTCATGATCCTGGAGTCCCGGGATCGAGTCCCGCATCGGGCTCCCTGCTCGGCGAGGAGCCTGCTTCTCCCTCTGACCCTCCCCCCTCTCATGTACTCTCTCTCTCTCTCATTCTCGCTCTCTCAAATAAATAAATAAATCTTAAAAAACACACACACACACACACACACAGAAGCTAGTTCCCAGAGCCTGGTAATTATCACACCCCCTGATTCCCATGTATTTCTTATTCTGAGGAAGGGGACCCTAGAAAGGATATTGGGCTGAATTAGTAGCCTGCACTGTGGGCTTGTTTTTCTCATGGAGGTCCCAGAGGTCATCACTGGGCTCTGTTCACTCTGATGTCCAACAACCATAGACTCAGGCCTCTCCTGCTGCCAAACCCAGGGGAGGGACAGGCCAAGCAGGCCAATATCCTCTGTGGGCAGAGGCTAGAAGGCACCTGCATGACCCATGGCAGCCATATGGCACTTGCATGAGCACCAAACTGCATCTTTTCTCCCTTAATTCTTGTCCACCTCCCCATGTCCTTATTTCTGATCAGATTCACGATCCTCGTGTCATTCCCAACCAGAAATGGCCAGTTTCCACCGCTCTCCATGCAGCCCCCTAGACTGAACCCTGTGCTAACCTGGACAGCCAGCCCTGGGGTTAGGATGTACCCAGCCACCTGTAAGTACAGGAGCTGACCACAGCGTCCAGGTGCTGGGTGCCTCTGTATATCAGGCCAATTCTCAATGAATGTTCATCATTACTATTATTGGCAGCAGTATATAAATTCTTAGATTTGGTATGTGATCATTTCAAGTGATAACCAAGACCTACAAACTCAGCCTTGGGATTCCAAAGACCTATGGGACTGGTGGGGAAAGCGGGTGATCAAGTAACATCTGGGAAAAACACTGCCCCATGGCTTTTGATGGTCATTAGGTCCCAAGTCACCAGCCAGGAGATTCTCTTCCCCACTGTAATGGGGAGGTTTTTCTGGGCCAAGGATCATACCTTCTCTTGGTTTATGGTGACTTCTGAGTATTTGGAGTCTAACAGGATCTGGATTGTTACTACTTGTTGTTCCAAGTGGTATGACTTCACCAAAAGCCACAAGTGTGTGGGGCAAAGCCTAGGTAGACTCGATTTCACAGTCCAACCTTCTCAAAGGATACCTCGACCATTTTGTCCATCAGTGGGGCAGCAGGGCCATGAAAGACTCATTGGGAATGATTCTAGTTGTGGGGTTGGACCCAGGCTGTGGCTAAGAAAGAGTGTAGAGGAAGAATCTGGAAGCTACAACCTGTGGACTGAACCCTTTACTGGGTGTAACACTAAGCTCATTTGGGAAATTGACAGGGGGAAAAAAAACAATAAATAATCTATCATCCAAACCCATCCACTCTTCAGAGTCCTGGTTAATGAGGAAATGACCTATATAGTCGCCCAAGCCAAAGACCAAACAGTATTCTAAATGCATTCTTGCTTTTCTTTTTCTCCACTTATATAAATAGCCACTAAGTCCTCCGAGTTTTATCATAGTAACTTTTTCCTATCTCATTGCCATGGCCTTAGTTCAAGCCTTCAGTATTACTCAGCTGCTTCAATCACCCTCGACTGATCTCTGTCCTCAGCCACACCCTTCCATCTAGCCACCAAACCCGATCACGTCACTCTCAAGTTTAAAGCACCTTTAACATCTCTTTAAGGCCCAGAGTATCCAAACTTCTCAGCATAGAGAGAAACTGCCCCCCAAATGTCCCACCCAAGATCTATACCCTCCCAGTCTCTCCAGCTTCACTTCTCACCGTTCCCCACATGTACTCTACGAGTCAGGATAGGCTGGGGCATACGACCGTAACAAACGACTCCCCAGATCGCTTGTTTCAACACACCACATCCTCAAATAAGGTAGGAAGTGTGATCTCAAATGTGCTGGACAAGAAAGTGGAACTAAATACGGTTCAACACTAGCCATGTCAACTTGTGCCCCTTGTGCCCCAGGTATTCCCCAAACCCATGGCCACTGTAGCATCCCCTGCCATGTGAGGCCTCCATGGCTTTGCACATGCTTTCCCACTCTCTGGAATGCCTCTATTCTCTCTAGGTTCCCGCCTCTCCCAGCCTTTGTTTCTCTGCCAACTCATCATCTGGGAAACTCTCCTACTTGGTTTTCAGAAACCAGACTCAGTGTCTGCTCTATGAAGCCTTCCCTGATAGCCTTAGACCCCAACAATGAATGGTTTGCACCTTCCTTAATGCCACAAGGACAAGGACAAGATCTTGAGCTTACCTTTCCATGTTGACATCATTTATTGATGTATTTGTTCTTCCCGCTTCCTTATGTCCTATGATCCTGACAGTAGCAGTTGCCCAGTAAATGTGAATTACATTGAATGAATGAATGTGGCGCTTTATGGGGGAGGGCTCAGGTCTTTCCTCATGGGCCCCACCCCCAAATACTTTCCAGGTCCGAGGAGGTTGGACACAGCAGCCCACGTCAGAACTGGTATCCTCTTGTCTCCCTAAACTCTGCCTCTATGTCAGGTGGTCCTATGTCTCCTTGGGCTTGCTAGGAAGGAGGTCCTACATCAGTTCTCCTTTTCCTCAATTGCCTCCTAACTTCTACCACGAAGGGAGGCTGCTTCAACTGGCCTCTACTTCTTCTAGGGCCCTGCCGATTGGCTCTCAACGAACCCCATTCTGTAAACAGGGTCGCAAACCACCTGGCTTCCTCCTTCCTGCCCTTGAAAACTAATTTTCCAACTAATATTCCAGTCCTCTCTGGAGATCTGATTTGTGGGCTGGACCATGCTAATTCAGTGTTCTTGGTGAGCTGCAAGAGTAATAACTGGCATTTCCTTCTTCCTATCATCTTACCAATAATCTGTGCATCTAGGATATTTTCCCCTCATTTTCATTCTCTGTCGTCAGAGTTCATTTTGTTGTTCTCATTCCACGTACTTAAAAGCTCAGAGTGAGTTAGTGTGGTGTCTGTGTCTCCCCCTGGCTAGCTGTGCCTCCCAGATTAGTATCCACAGTAGATTTAATTAGCACAATATTTACCTCTGCTTCTCGCTCATTAATAAAGCTATCACAGCAGAGCAACTCCCATGACAGACCTCCTGAGCCATATCCAGGTGTATGAATGTGATGAGAAGAAGGCCATTTGATTATTTGTGTGATAATTGACATAATAATGTGTTCATAACCATTTTCCCAGAGGCTCAGCCGCCTCCTCAGAAGCAATTGTCATACAATTATTAGTTACTTTCAAAATTTTTTCTAAATCAATAAAGCATTTATGAGATCTTTCAAAAATATTCTCTTCACTGTTCCACATATTCTAATTTATCCAGAGCCCGCCCCCCCCCCGCCCCCGCCAAATGGGAGACTATACAAACAAAGTCAAAGTACAGAGCTGGAGGCAGAGGAGAGAAATAACGAGCAAGCCTCCTGCGGGGTCACTCTTGGCTCCCTGCCATGGGTTGGAACACACATGGTGGGCTGTGCCTTGAGAGCTGACTGTTGGGGCATTTTTGGTTACGCACTCATTTTCTCATCTAAGCCAACTGGAATTCACGTTTGAGTAGGGAAATTTCACAACCTAATTCAGAGACCTCTATCCGAAACACTGACTGTGAATGCTTCAGTTATTAATCCCAGAGCTCCAAGAGTATTTGGACAAGGCAAAAAAAACTCTTTTATGTAAAACATTACAGTGGGGGCATTGAACACAATTGTTATACATCATCAGTATATATGGTGACAAAGAACATAAACTGCCCTCCCACAAAGATGTTCGTAAGACATCTGTGAACATGGTGACAGTGACATAGGATATACTCTTCTGCTTTTCCTCTGTGGCTGCTTTACGGCAGTGACTGTTGTTTCTCGGTCCCTTTTGTTAGATCCTCTTCCTCAACACATCTGAATGTTGGAGAGGCCGACGGCTCAGTCCCTGCATATCCTCTCTCCTTTGGTGACCTCATCCAGTCCCACGGCTTTCAATATCTCCTCTATGCTGATGAATTCCTCGTTACTATCTCCAGCTAGGACCTGCCTCCTGAAATTTGGACCTCTAGATCTCACTGCCTAGATGACATCTCTTCTTGGATATGTAAAAAAGACCTATTGCAAACCTAACGTGTTTAAAATAAAATAGAATTCTTGATCCCTCCAAGCCTGTTCCTTCTTAGTCTTCCCCATTTCGCTCAACCAGCTATGCAAGCCAAAAATCTAACCTGCCCTCTATTTCTTTTCCCCACATAGCCAATCCATCAGCAAGACTCTGTACTATCTGTAACACATAGCTCAGAAGCGTCCATTTCTCTCTCTCTGCTATCACCCTAGACTAGCCCACCATCATCGTCAGCCTGGACTCATGCAATAACCTCCTACCTGGCTTTCTTGTTTCCACTTTCCTTAGTGTGACCAGAGAAATCTTTTAAAAATAAAAATCAAATCATGATATACTGCCCCCCGCCTTCTGAAAGCATTCTCATGACTTTCTATCTCTCTTAGAATAAAATCTAAGTAAACCAGTTCCTGGGTTTACAAAGGGCTGCAGGACCTGGACCCTGTCTCCCTCTCCTTTTCACTCACCATTCTCCAAGCTCATTACCCTTTTTTTGGTTCCTCAAATACTCCAAGTTAGTTCCTTAATAGGCTTTTGCACTACATGTGTCTTCTACTAAAGGACTTTCCCCTCGTCTTTGCATGGCTGGTTTCTTCCTATCATTCAGATTTCAGCTTTAATGTCACTTCTTCAGAGATACCTGCTCTGACACCTCCCCCCCCTTCTAAAGCAATCATCCAATCCCTTCCTTCACATTTTCTGTTCATTCATCTGCACACTATTTACTCCCTTATCTTTTTCACTTATTTATGTACTTTAGAATGAGAGCAGATACCTTGTCTCATGCTCATTTGAAATATTCCCCACCCCAGATAACTATGGAATGAATAAATCAATTTACTTAACTATATCAAGCTGGCTGTGAAGGAGGCTTGATCATCCTTCTTTATAGATGAGAAAAATGTCATCCAGTTGGGCTATAGGACTTCCTCAAGGTCCTACCGCTAGATCAGTGATAGGGCAAGTCTTCTGAGTCTTAGTCTAGCTCTCTTTCCACTTACGTTGAGGCTGCCTCCACATGGAGAATTCCACCTTGAAAAAAAAATGTCCTCGTCTTCCTTTAAAAAATTAGATGTCCTGAACACTGATGCAAAATAAAAATAGTGTGCAGACTGTGGATGTCAATGCAGGGAGAAGCAAGCTTTGCCTGAATCCTAAGGTCTGGTGGATTTCTGTCTACCAAACGTGATGTGACCTCCGGGAAGGGAACATGGTGGAGCACGACAACAACCATATTGGGAGCTGTGTGTGTGTGTGTGTGTGCAATGAACGAGTACCTGCACACCCCACTTCTCATCTGCAGCTCCTTTGTGCCTGCCCTGAACCAAGGCTCCTAGGATGAGTCAGAGTCACCAGGATGCATCCCTTGAACTGAACCAACAGCATCTCCCTCACCAATCATTGCTCACCTAGGAAACAGGCCCGAGGGAAAGCTTGAGTGTACCAGCAGGCAGAGTCTGCAGGCACCTCTGTTATTAGAAATGGGATTGCCAATTAGTTTTCAAGTTGGGAAGGAGGGCTTCGGGTTCTACCTTGGGGAGGTGGTGATCACCTGGCCGTTCTTTTCCAGGTGAGCCAGCAGCAGTACAAGCATTGACGATGGCAGCATTAACTCAGGCCTGAGTATTTCAGAAAAGGTGTAAGGAACTGTTCCTATGGCAACAAGAAGATGGCAGTTCAAGTCTGCTGCTCCTGCCAGATCACAGAATGCGGCAGCCACGTTCTTCCTCCTCAGACTAAAGCTCTCCTGGAAAAAGAAATAATCACATTCTCAAGCATACCTTCACCTCCACTTAGCTTGCAGATCTACCAGTTCAGAAAACCCAGTCAGGGTCCTCCAGGCTGCATTTCCAAAATCTCCTAAGGACATCCGAGGAACGGGAAGGCGAAGGCTGGAAACCTCACCTCCTGCTGGCTTTTCTTAAGCCTCCGAGCTTATTCTGGGCTCTCCGGTCAGTTCTGTTTTGTTGGCCCGCTAATTACAGGTGTTAACACCTGGGCTTGAAACCGCAGCTGCCACCGTCCATCTCCCTTGGTCTCCGCGCTTGAGCCACAGAGATTGTCCTGGATATCTGTGAGGATTAGCAAGCCCCTGTTGCTCTGGGGACTCTACCCTGAACGGAAAGAACTGACCGCGGAGCACGGGAAGTCAGCCGGGGGCTTCACCAGCTGTAATGACAGTGAACAAATCCCTTAATCTCTCTGAGTTTTAGCGTCCTCGCTTCTAAAACAGGGTTTATGTGTTAAAGTATTATTGTAAACATTTAGTACAAAAAATAGAGAGAGCCTCTAATGCAGTGCCCTGCCAGTGGTGGCCCTCCATAACTGCTGGTTATCTCCCCCTCGATTCCCCACTCCTGAGACCACAGCTCCTTCAGGAGGACAGACTTTCTAGACAGAGGCAAAGACTCATGAGAGGAGAGCGCTTCCTCGATGGGCAGGGAGGGAGAGAAGAGGGATGGTGGGCACCAAAGGATGCTACTCTTTGGGGTGGGGTCGTGGGGTGTGTGTTGGGTGGAATCCAGACAGAAAAGACACAAGATGTTCGGGAATATTTAGTAGAAATCTCCCAGGTGGTTTTTTTAGAGGCTGCTGAATAACACTTTCTTGGTTAATTGACATTTTCCTTGGTCCTGTATTGCTTATGAGTTTCACCAGAGCTGTACAAATGAGGTTTGAAATCTAGAGGGACAGGAGGATGTAGAGTAGAGCAGGTGAAGCAACACAGGGCAACCTTTGCAGGCCTCTTGATGGAAGCCACACACCTCCTTTTCATGAGGAGAGAAAAGACGAGGGGAGGGGTAGGTGGGTTATTTAATACTTTACTTCTTAATTCTGTAACCTGCTCATCTTTGACCACAGAACCTGCTCATCTTTGACCACAGAACTTTTTTTTTCTTTTACTCTGTCAATAACACGTTGCCTCCTGTAGGGGAGGAAAAAAACGTTTTTTCCTCACCCTCCTGGGTTCTCTGGCTGGGGCCCCGGAAATTAAACTGATAAAAGACAGATTAACAAGAGAAAAAAGTTTTTATTATGTGTGGAAGTGGTTAGAATTTGGGGGCTCATATTCCAATCCAAAGGGGCACAGAACGTGGAGAAGAGGTTAGACAAAGGAAAAGGGATTTGGGGCTTTTTTTTTTTTTTAACCAAAAGTATACCTACTTTGATTGTGACTCAAAACTAAAACCGATAAGCCTTTTCCTAGCTTAACTGTGGACACAAGAGGTATTCCACAGATGATGCAAAAGATGCAGCCCTGATGATCCAAAATCACTTCCAAAGATATCCCAAAAGAGGAATGACTTAGACGAACCCTCTGAATGCTGGCAACAGTCAGTAGGAAGTCAGCCACAATGGGGTACAACACACATTTCTGTCTGGCCATCTATAAATTCATGGGGTCCCCAACCTGATGGTTGGCCACCTAGAGACACGGGTCTACCAACCCGTGCCCCTGGCAGGCAGAGAGCCCAGCCAAGCTCTCAGGATGTGAAGCAAGACAAACAGGAAAACAGTGACTATCCCTGGGAAGGAAAGGACCAATAATCAATGAGAACTCAAAACCAAATTCACAAGAGTCACAATGCAGATAATAAATTCTTATCAATATTTTTCTCTTCTTAATCTAAATTTGGCAAGACAAAGAGACTCTTAACTGCCCTCTGTCCATTAAATTATGTAGGCAGAGATCTGTGAGGCTGACTTAGTAAGAGTTTCTACCCCTTGTCAGACATTCCAAGACTTTAGTTGCAGCCTCTGGAGTGAGTAAAGTGTCCCAGCTTCATGGCTGCCAAAACTGTAAGGAGGAAGAAAACTCTTCCTTTACTTTTATAGATTCAATGGCAAGGACCCGTGAAGCAAACTGATAAAAAACAGATTAACCAGAGAAGAAATGATTTAATTATGTATGTATGCACAGAAGCTCACAAAGAAAAAGGTCACTCAAGGAGGCATTTAGAATTTGAGGGCTTATAAACCACCCCAAAGGGTGACAAGGTATGGACAAGAGGCTAGATAAAGGAAGATGGGTTGGGGCTTCTGGGCAGGGGAGGAAGTTATGGGAAGGGGACCAGGAAAAGTATGGTAAGCAAGGGTTGCTTAGTAGGGTTTGCCATGCAGATTTAAGCCAGTGCCTTCTCCACTGGTAAGAATTAATCAAGCATCCTCCCCTTTCTGCTATGCGAGAGGGGGACACCTTTGCAAACTGAAATTTCCTTTACAAAAGGGAACTTTAGGCTTCATTTTTAGTTTTTCCTGCATCTGCTATTCCTCAATTGCCTTCAGATCAAAATAATGCTTGTGATAAAGAGGCATATTCTGGGGTGGCATGTTCTGGTCCCCTTCATTCTCAAACCACCAGCAGCAAAATCTTGGCTGTAACATAGGTTACTCCTCCATGCCCAGAAACCTCTGACCCCTAAGCAGAAAATGGCCAGAAAGTATAACAGCATGAGGGAGAAGAATAGGAAACCCAGATAACCCATGCCTAAACTAATAAACCTTTCTATAATGAGTTGCCTCTGGAATATACATATTTTTGATGTTAAAAATGGGAACACCAGGGGCGCCTGGGTGGCTCAGTGGTTAAGCGTCTGCTTTCGGCCCAGGTCATGATCCCAGGGTCCTGGGATTGAGCCCCGCATTGGGCTCTCTGCTCCGCGGGAAGCCTGCTTCTCCCTCTCCCACTCCCCCTGCTTGTGTTCCCTCTCTTGCTGTGTCTCTCTCTATCAAATAAATAAATAAAATCTTTAAAAAAAAATGGGAACACCAGGGGTGCCCGGGTGGCTCAGTCAGTTGAATGTCTGACTCTTGGTTTCAGCTCAGGGCATGATCTCTGGGTCCTGAGATGGATCCCCGCGGTGGGCTCCCACTCAGTGGGGAGTCTGCTTGAGATTCTCTCTCTCCCTTTCCCTCCATCCCTCCCCCCACCCCCTCTCTCAATAAATAAATAAATAAAATGGGAACACCAGCAACATTGGAAGGTGAAGTCACCCAATAGGCAGCGACTGGCTCTTCTTGGAGGAAGGACCCAAGTGTCCTTGCAGGGGTCCTACAGAATCTCTGGCCCAGGTCTGTCCATTCAGCTTCAGGGAAGATGGACATAGAGACAGGGGATCCAAGTGGAGAAATCTAAAAACTAGAGGGAGGATATCAAGATGGCTTGTTTAGCAACCACCATGGGCTCCCGTGAGGACTGCTGGTGAGGAGAACAAAAATGGAAAGGCAGGGAGGCCCTGGGCCTGTTTCTGAGGGAACTCTGGGCGCTGAGCTAAACAAAGCTCTCCCTATCCTACACAGACCCATCTTTACTATGGAATAATGGAGCACTAAAAATCTCCTTTAATATGCAGTGATGGAGCACTAGAGATTCACCAGGCACCATGGCCGAAAGGGGCTATCCTGTACCTTCGCTACCTCGAAGGCCAGGGCTGCTGAGTTGGGGAGAGGCTGCCTGCCGCCTGAAGGAACCACACTGAGCCTCAGCCTGCCCCAACCTACAGGTTCCTGGGACCCTAGTCCTCCAACACTGGCTCTCACTCTTAGGTCGAGGGACAACTATTAGATGTAAAGTTTGTGACAAACACGGCTGTGAGGCTGAGGACCCAGGGATCTGTAGTGTCCGTGGGGGTTATTAGTCACTGGAGCACCCACCACTGGTCTCAGTTCACAGATGCTTCAATTCCAGAACAACCAGGAACTCTGTGCCCATTGGAAGGTACGGAAGTGATTTAAGGAGACACACTGTCCTTACCCTAATTGATTTGCCCCAGAGAAAGAGAATATTTGACTGTATCTATTATTGCTGGTTATTACTACTGTTACTGCTCAGACAAAATTTTGCCAATTAATCCTTGTCCTAAAAGACTCTCAGCCTAGAAACTATAAAACCAGCAACATGCAGCCCCCACTCCTCCCTGCCCCCATGCCATGTCCTAGTCTCTGCCCATATGGAAAAATTAAACGAATTGGTTAAGTACATTGATTTTAAAGCCAACCTAGGTTCATTTCCTAACTCCATCCCTTACTAGCTGTGTGATTTTGAATGAGTTTTATTAACCCTTTCTGTGTCCCTTCTTGGAATTTGTAAGATAAAGCTCATTTCTTTTTTGGAGGTGGTTAAATGAGATGATGTATATCACTTATGTGCATGCCAGGCTCATAGTTCTCGTGGATGTGGCATTATTTTCATTATCATTCTCTGGTACCCCTGTGCCTAGTGTAGTGGAAAGAAAAGCAGCTTTGGTCTAAAGTAGTCTTGGGTTCAGATTCCACCTCTGCTAGTTATCAGTGCGGTAACTTTAGGCAAATCACTTAACCTCAGGCTCCATTTCCTCAGCTGGAACTTCTTTCCCACCAGCAATGCAGTTGGCCCCAAGGAGTGTCACACAAATAAGACCTGCAGCCTACAACAGCTTGGCACCTGGAAGATGCTCCATAGCCATCTGCTTAAGTCCTTCCATTTCCTCAAGACCAGCTTACATAATACCTCCTCCTCCAAGTCTTCCAGACCCCGCGGAAGCAATGATTCTCTCCCTTACCTTTCCATAATTCTCATTTATTTTTACAGCGAAGTATTAGTTATTATTAGTATGTATTAGTTTCCTAGGGTTGCCATAGCAAAGTACCACAGACTAAATGGCTTTGACAACAGGAATGTATTTTCTCATAGTTCTGGAGGTGGGAAGTCCAAGATCAAGGTGTCAGCAGGGTTAGCTTCTCCTGAAGTCAGACTCCTTGCCTTGTAGGTGACCACTGTATCCTCACATGACCTTTCCAGTCCTGTTGGATTAGGACCTCATTTCACTGATTTAGGTCACGTGACTTCATTTAAAGTTAATCACCTCGTTAAAGGCCCTATCCCTCAATACGGTCCCATTGAGGGTTAGGGCTTCAACCTGTGAATGTTGAGGGGCCACAATTCAGCCCCGACCACGTCCTTCCCGCAGTGCCTGGCACAGCTCACAGCGAAGATGGGGACTCTGACTTAGTTGGAGAACGTGAGTTCTCCACTGCTGGGCAGGCAGGTCAGAAGTGGCCTTGTCTCAGTCAGGGTCATGCTGGTGAAAGGGGGACAATATATAATGATAAAAGATTTTTATAAAACTTCCTCTTCCAAGCTGCAAGGGCTACTCGAAAACACTCATTCATTCATTTGACAGGTTCTATGTGCCAGGCATTGGGCTGGGGTCTCAATACAACAGACACATTCTTTTTTTGTGGATCTCATGGTCCAGTGGAGGAGGAAATCATTAATAAGAGAATCCTTCGAATATGTTGCAAACTGGGGTAGTGTGTGAAGAAAAACACAGCATGTGAGAGGCAGTTTGAAATGGTGTACCCGATCCAGGATGGCGGAGTCGGGAGCTTGCTGGTGGGACCAGATGACAGGCTGGCTTCCTTCTGTAGGAAGCACCCTGAGTCCATGACTGCCCACTCCGGACAGCTCAGCTTTAGTGAAACTGGTCTGGGCAAGCCCTGGCTAAGGCTCCCGCCCCCACGCAGGTCACCAGGGTCTGCTGATACCCTCCCATCTCCCCAAAGCAGCAGGTTAGTCGATTACGTGTTCAGAATCTTAGTAAAATTTCTTTAAAGAGGAAAAAAGATTGAAATAGCAAAAACAAAAGTGATCCTATGACACAACTTTCTGGTAAGTTCGAGCAGGAAGGTGCGCCGGCCGCTCAGCTGCAACTCCGTTAACAGAGCCCCCTTCCTGTTCACACACACAGGCTGGGCGCGAGGAAGACGGCACGCTGGGGCCCCTGCTCTTCTGCTCCAACACAGCAAGGCCAAGGAGCCCCGACCCCAGCGAAGTGCTCCCCAGCTGCGTGGGATCACTCGGGTCTTGTGAGAGCTCCCTTCTGAGAGAAAGACAATTCTAAGAAAAAACAGGCAAAGGAGGCAGGCAGAGCACAACGAAACACTTAAGAGGGATCTCAGCTTTGTCTGGAAACAAGGAAGAAAAATCGCTCGTTCTCATGAGAATGCTGGCCTGGAGCTAATAAAGCAAGGCCACAGCCACAGGAAAGCTGTGAAACCAAAAGACATTCTGCCGTCTCACACCTCCCCTTTCCTGATGCATTCAGACTTCTGAAGACGCCCTTCACCTTCTCTTCCTCTCACATGAGGGAAGGACAGTATCACATCATTCAGCAGGTGCTAGGAGTTTGCCGTGTACCACATCTCAAGGAGCATTTTTTGTGTGACCACCATGTGCTAGGAATAAGTGAGATGTGGCTCGGACCCAAGAGGGGCCTAACCAGAGACCAGAGATCTGCCAGGCCCTGCGCTGGGGCCCATGGGGGGTCTACGTGAGCCTGGGAGGAGCCTGGACAGACTTGAGAGAGGAGGCAAGCGGTGCCAGGCTGACAAGTAGGAGAAAGGTATTTGAGGCAGAGGAAACAACATGGGCAGAAGCTCGGAGGTGTGAAATAACATGACCTTTTAAAATGACAAAGAGGTGTATATTGCTGGAGAGGCAAAGAATGAGGGAGAGAAAAGTGGAACTCATAGAAACAGAGTAGAATTGTGGTTGCCGAACTGGGGGTGGGGATGAGGGAGATGGGGAGGGTTGGTAAAAGGGTACAAACTTTCAGTGATAAGACAGAGTCTGAGGATCTATGTATAACGTGGTGGTTATAGTTGATAATACCGTGCTGTATAATTGAAATTTGCTAAGAGAGTAGAACTTAAGTGCTCTCACCACACACAAAAGATAGCTATGTGAGGTGATGGGTTAGTTTATTGTGGAGTTGTGGGCATCTTTCACAATGTATATGTATATCAGATCATTACCTTATACACTTAAAATATAATTGTACTTGTCAATTGTACCGCAGTAAACCTGGGGTGGGGGTGCCGGGGGAGGGGAGAACAAGGGAGAAAAAGAAAGAGGAAGAGAGAAAGTGCTAGACAGAAAGGTGGACGCCAGATCATAACAGACCTTAGGTGCCATCATGAATGGATTTTAAGCAGGAAAATAAAAGATTTTGTATGATCAGATTTGCAGTTTAGAAATATCTCTCTGATAAAATATAGAGGCAGGGAAATCTGGAAGATCATGATAAAAATCTAGACCAAGGATGAGGAGTGTCTGAACCGAGGCTGTGGTGACAGGAAATGAAGAGAAGGGGAATGGACACTGTAGATATCTCAGCCTGCTAGTATCAACCTGGGGAAAATTGAAGTAGAAACAATGTGTTTAAGAATGCGGATGTTGGAGTCAGCTCATGTGAGTTCAAGGACAGCTCTGCTACTTACTAACTGTGTAGCACTGGGCAAGTTGCTTCATCTCCTAGGATTTCCATTTCTGCATCTGTGACTAGAGATAAAAATATTACTTGCCTCACAGGCTTGCTAGAATGATAAATCAAACCAACAGAAGTAAAACACTCAGAGCAGCCTATCTGGCACAGTGTGAGCACCCCATAGATGCTGGCTATTGTTTAGTACTATTGGATGCAGAAAAAGAAGAGGCATCTAGGAGAACAACCAAGTTGAGGAGATAGACATGTCTGTTTCAGCTTGCACTTTGTTTCAGGGCAGAGTATGATCCTTACGCTGGTATGATCCTTCTCTTAAGATGTAATGACTTTTCATTCTCAGTTCAATGCTTGTGGTTCTCAGTAAGTTTGCTCAGTTCAGTCTGGGCCCAAACTCCTAGGTGTCCTAGTCTGTGCAGTCTTTGAAATCTCCACTCAGCCCTCAGCCCTGAGCATCATGAACCCACATCCTGCACCCTGAACCCTCCAACACTTGGTGGGAACTCCCCCATCCACATCGTCACACACATTCCAGCCCCCTAAGTAGCCCCCATTTCTCATCTCTGGTAAAATTGTAGCTTTCCACCAGAGAACAGAGAGGATGAAACACCTCCCAGTTCATTTGATGAAACCTCCCTAATCTTGATACAAAATCTAATAAGGACATTATAAGAAAAGAAAATTGCGGATCAATAATCTTCATGAACATAGATGCAAACATGTGCATAGCAAAAGATTAGAAAACAGAATCAAGCAATATATGAAAGGGAGATTTCCCCCTTTTAACCATTTATTGGTTTATAATCAATGTAAAGTCTGATCCACATTCAAAAATACATCAGTTAATCCACCATGTTAATAAAATAAAGGAGAAAAATATGATTATTGTAACAAATAAAAAAGTATTATTAAGCTTTAACACCTATTCATTATAAAAACTCTGAAAACTGAGAAAATAAGGAAACTTCTATTGTGATAAAGCTAACACCTTACTTAATGGAAAAATATAGAACATGTTCCCATTATGATTGAGAACATAAAGAATGTCCACTTTTATCACAACATTCCAACATGTTACTAGAGGTCCTGGCCAGTGCAGTGGGGCAATAAAAATAAATTTATAACATAGAAATTAAAAAGGAATAAGCAAAATGTTATTTAAAGGCAACACGGTTGTGTTTATAATTGATATTAAAGAATCTACAAAAAATTCCTAGAACTAACAAGTGAATTTAGCAAGGTCACAGAATAGCAAGATCAACCATTCAAAAATTGTTTTTTTTTCATATTCTGGTGAACAAAAATTGGAAAATGAAAAATTTAGATATTTAAAATAGCATCAAAAACCTTAAAAAACTTATAGTTTGGAAACTGTTAAACATTGTTGAGAGAAATTAGACTTAAATAAATAGAGAAATATATCACGTTAATGAATTGGGACATTTAATATTGTTAAGATGTCAATTCTTTCAAAATCGATCCATAGAGTTAATACACTCCCAATCAAAATTCCCACAGGCTTTTATTGTAGAGATTGACAAGTTGACTTTTAAAATGTGCGTAGAGGGGCACCTGGGTGGCTCAGTTGTTAAGCGTCTGCCTTTGGCTCAGGTCATGATCCCAGTGTCCTGGGATCGAGCCTCGCATCCGGCTCCCTGCTCTGCGGGAAGCCTGCTTCTCCCTCTCCCACTCCCCCTGCTTGTGTTCCCTCTCTCGTGCTGTCTCTCTCTGTCAAACAAATAAATAAAATCTTAAAAAAAAAAAAATGTGTGTAGAAAGGCAAAGGGCCTAAAACAGTCAAAACCATTCTGAAAAGAAGAATAATATTGGAAGACTTATACTACCTGAAATCAAAACTTACTTTAAGTCTACGGAAATCAAGAGAATGTGGTAATCACATAAAGACAGACATTTGGGTAAATGGAACAGAATAGAGTTCAGAAACACACACCCCCACACACGCACACATATACATACATGGTTAAAAAAAATTTTTTTTAACAAAGGTATCAACCCAATTCAATGGGATAAGAAATAGTTTTTACAATAAATGGTACTGGAACAACTAGGTATTTATGGGGGTGGGGAGACTAAACTTAACTTCAATCCATATCTCACACCATTACAGACATCAGCTCAAAATGAATCAAGACCTAAATGTAAAGTCCATAAAACATCAGAAGAAAACATAAAAGAAAATCTTTGAGACTTTGGGGTAGGCAAAGATTTCTCAGGACTCAAAAGACATCTGCTATAAATGAAAAAAAAAATGGATAAAATGGGCTTCAAAATCAATATATCTTGTGCTCTTTAAAAGATACATTTAAGAAAATAAAAAGTCAAGTCACAGGGAGTAAATATTCATAAAATATATACCTGAAACAAATTACTTTACCTAGGATATATATATATATATATAAAAAAACTTACAACTCAATATGAACAAGACAACCTAGTTTTAAAATAGGTAAAATATTTGAACAGATAAAAGAAAATTTATGAATGGCTAAATAAGGACATGAAAAAATGCTCAACATCAATAGTCATCAAAGAAATGCAACTTAAAACCACAATGAGATATCTCTTCACACTCACCAGAATAACTGAAATTAATAAGACTGAAAATTAATAAGACTAAGTGTTAATAAGGATGTGGAAAAGCTGAAGCTCTCATAAATTGGCTTAATGACTTTTTATAAACTCAAACACATGCTTACCACATGAGCCAGTCATTCCACTCCTACACATTTACTAACAAAATGATAACATGTATGCAAAAGACTTGTACACAAGTATTTCTAGTAGCTTTATTCATAGTTGCTCCAAACTGCAAGCAGCCCAAAAATATCCATCAGGAGGCGAATAGAAAAATTGTAATATGTCTAGTCAGTTACTCAGCAATAAAAAGGTACAACATGGATGAATCTCAAAAACATGATGCTGAGTGAAAGAAGCCAGATACAACCAACTATGTACTGTATAATTCTATTTATATGAAGCTTATGAAGAGCCAAAACTAATCTATGATGGTGGAAATCAGGGAGTGGTTGTGTTGGAGGGCAGGGATTGCCTATAAAGAAATAAGGAGAACTTGAACATGAACATATTGATTTGCCAAAAAACAGAGAATCATTTACTTGATATTTGTGCATTTCCCTCTATGCAAATTTTATTTTAGTTTTCAAAAGAGCAAGAAAAATAAATTACAAAAACCCCCACAAAACCAGCAAGCAATTCTCTTCAACTTCAAAGTAATCTTTTCGATTTACCCAAAGTAGTTAAAACTTTATGTCCATACAAACCTGCACACAGATATTTATAGCAGCTTTATTCATAATTGCCCAAACTTGAAAGCATGGACCAAGATGTCCTTCAGGAGGCGACTAGATAAATAAACTGTGGTACATCCGGACAACGGAATATTAGTCAGTGCTAAAAGGAAATGGGCTATCAACCATGAAAAGACATGGAGAAAACTTCAAGGCATATTGCCACGTGAGAGAAGCCGATCTGAAAAGGTGACATTCTGTATGATTCCAAATATATGGCATTCTGGAAAAGGCAAAACTATGGAAACAGTAGAAAGAATAGTGGTTGCCAAGGGTTTGGAGAGAGGGATGGGTGACAAGATGGACCAGTTGTCACAAACGTGCCCCTCTGGTGGGGGATGTTGACAGTGGGGGAGGCTGTGACCGTGAGGACAGGGGTATATGAGAAATCTGCATTCCTTCCCCTCAATTTTGCTGTGAACCTAAAATTTACACTCTAAAAATTCAAGTCTTTAAAAAAAAAAGTATTTTTTCAACTCTGCAACACCTCATCAGAGGCTTGATACAGCAATTTGAAAGAAAAAAAGCATAAATAATTTCCACATAACAATATAACGTACCAGGGGCACCTGGGTGGCTCAGTCGGTTAAGCGTCTGCTTTCGGCTCAGGTCACGATCCCGGGGTCCTGGGATTGAGCCCCGCATTGGGCTCCCTGCTCACTGGGGAGCCTGCTTCTCCCTCTCCCACTCCCCCTGCTTGTGTTCCCTCTCTTACTGTGTCTCTCTCTGTCAAATAAATAAATGAAATCTTTAAAAAAATAATAATATAACATACCAATGTCACGTAGCACATAAAACTCCGCTTTCTGTCCATTGTCTTGGGTGCAAAGGAGACTAAGGAACACGTAGCACAGACTCTGCCCTGGGGAGCACACGGCCCTAGTAGAGGAAAAGCAGAATCAAGTATGTGAGTGGCTATAGTCAGACAAGCGTTGTCAAGAAAAAGTTCAGGAGGCCGAAGATTACAGGGGGAGCGCCTCCCCTAGGTTGTGGACCGGGGAAAGATTCCCCAAAGAGGTTGACACACGTTGAGGCTCAGAAGATGTGTGAGCAACGCAGAGAAGTTGGGGAAGAGGGCTCCAGTCTGAGAGAGAGCCCACGGAGGGGGAAAGAAGGTGGCCAGTGTGCCCTGAGCACAGACAAGAAAGGAGACCGGTCCTGACAGGGGGACTGACAGCAGGCCCAGCCCGCAGAGCCTCGGGGTAAAGATGTGGCCTGTTAGCTTTGAAGCAGCATGCACTTATTGAAGGGAATAAGCATGGCATGGACATGGTCAGTTTTGTCCTTTTAAAAGATTACTTTGGGTGCAGAGTGAAAAGGGGTCTATCCCCGCGCTATCTATTAGAAATATAAGACAAGTCAGGGCGCCCAGCTGGCTCAGTTGGTTAAGCGACAGACTTGGTTTTGGCTCAGGTCATGAAGTCATGAGGTCATGGGTCAGGGGATCGAGCTCCACGTCGGGTCCGCGCTCAGCTGCAAGTCTGCTTGAAGGTTCTCTCCTTCTGCCCCTCCCCCGCCAATAAATAAAAATAAATCTGGGAAAAAAGGAAATAAAACACAAGCCACAAATGCAAATCACATATGTAATTTTAAATTTTCTAGTAGCCAAATTTAAAACCAGATGTAATTGATCTGAATAATATGTTTCATTGAACTAAAAAATCCCCAAATATGGTCATTTCGACATGAATCAATATAAAAAATTAATGAGATATTTTTACCTTCTTTTTGTTGTTGTTCTGAGTCTTCAACATCCGGTGTGTACCCGCTGCACATCTCCCTTCGGGCCGGCCGCATCTCAGGGGCTCAGGAGCTGAGTGTGACTAACGACCACTGTGAAGCCAAGTGCCAGCCAGCCAGAAGCGGAGCTGGCTGAGGGGCCACGGAAGATGGAGGATGGTGGCCTGAAACAACCATGGGCAGCAGGGTGGATCTGGGTGGTCGTTTGGAGAAAGAACTGCCAGCACTCAGGACTGATTGCCAACACCTCAAATAAACTCCTTCTCCCAGCAGCCTGGCCTCAGTGCCTGTCACACCTCATACGCAGCAGCATTTGATGTAGCTGAGCATCTTTTCCTTCAAATAGTCTGTTCCTTGACTTCAAGCACATCACACCCTCCTACTTTTCTTCCTACCTCACTGGATCCTCCTTCTCAGGCTCCTTGGCTCTTTTCTTCCACATCTGTCTGTCCCTCACCATAGGAGAGCTCCAGAGCTCTGGTCTGCACCCATTCTCTATCTATGCCCACCCATTCCCCTGGTGCGCCCACCAGGTCCCTGGCCTTAAATACCATCCACAAGCTGGTGACTCCCAAATGAATATCCCCAGCCCAGATCCCTTTCCTAAACTCCAGATTTGTAAATCCAACTCCTGCTAAGCCACTGTACATGGGCGTCTGATAGGTATCTTTAACTTACCATGTCCCAAACTAAACTCTTCATCTTCTCCTGCAACCCATCCTTCTAGCTGCCTTGAGTCATCCTTGACACCTGTTTCTCTCTCACAACAGATATATCCAGTCCTGCTGTCACTTCCCCTGGACCACTGCTATCAGCCTAGTCTAGATGCCCATCTTTTGCCTGCATGATTGCCAGAGTCTGCTAACTCAACTTTCTGCTTCTACTCTTTCCTCCTCAATACAGAAGCCAGAGTAACTCTGTTAATATACAAGTTCACCCCTTTTCTTTCAAAACCTTCCAAAGACTCCTTACTTCACTAATGGTGGAAGCCAAAGTCTTCCTAATGGCTAGGAGTCCCAAAGCAGCCTGTCACTTAAACTCTGACCTTTTCCTCTTCTCTCCCTCTGTTGTCTAGCCACACTGGCTTCATTGCTTTTCCTCAACATACCAGGAATTTCCTGCCTCAGGGCCTTTGCAATTAATGTTCTCTGGAATGTTCTTCTCTAAGATAGCTGCTCCCTTTCTCACCTCTTACATTTTTGCTCAAAAATTCTCAATGAAAAGGAGGCTGAGCACTCTCTCGGCTTCTTCTCTGTTATGTTTTTCTTCATAGAACTTATCACTTTCCAGACCATGTAATTACCTATGAATTTTGTGTGTTGTCTGTCTTCCCTCACTAGAATATAAGAAATGGAGGATTTTGCTGTTTTTTAAATATATCCCCAGCACTAGAATAGTACCCAGCACACATTCGGCACTCAACATCGGATGGATTAATTAAGCAAGTAAGTAATGAGATGGAATGAGATAAGACACAATGAGGTGAGGCAAGATGAAATGGAATGA
>NC_138376.1:83493322-83563345 GCF_054177405.1 Leptonychotes weddellii
TTTTTTTAAAAATTAAAATGACCCACTTTCCTAGCCAGACCCTTACCAGTTCCTTTTTCGATGTCTATTCACCATAGCAGTGGACAAGCCAAGGCAGATTTTGCTTTTCCTCCATTTAGACTTGCCCTTCACTAGGAGTCCACCTGCAAGGCACTCATTCCTGACAAGTCCTGGTATGACTGGTTACCAAGCCCCAGACCACCTTGCTGTTTCTGAATGATGTGGTATCCTTCCCTGTCAGCCAGACCTGGCTGGAGCCTCTCACCTTTGCATTTCAGGAGGGCCCCTCAGGAACCCCAACAACACTAAATTGGGGATAGATGACATGTTCCTCTTAATAGAAGATGTGACGTTGTCAGGATAGGAGGATTCTGTACAAAATCAATTAACAATGTCTTCTAAATACCTAGCAGTGCATAACAAAAAGGCCATATTTAGAGAAAATGAAAGTTGAAATTGGGGTGTATAGCCTTCTATGCACATAAAGATAATTTTATAGCTGAAAGACAATCATAATCTTGACAGCTGTGGTAGGCAGTGTAATGGCCCCCACAGATAGCCACATCTCAATCTCTGCAACCTGGAAATATGTCACCTTCCATGGCAAAAGGGACTTTGAAGAAGTGCTTAAGATTAAGTTCTTAGAGACTGAGAGTACCTTGGGTCATCCAGGTGGGCTAACGTAATCATATGAATCCTTAAAAGCAGAGAACCTTTCCTGACCATAATCAATGGAAGATGTGACTACAGAAGAAGGGTCAGAGGGATGGGAGACGTTGCTGCTCTTGAAGATGGAGGGAGGGTCCAGGAGTCAAAAAATATAAAGGAGACTCTAGAAGCTAGAAAAGGCAACAACAACAACAAGAACAGATTATCCTCTAGAGCCTCTAGAAAGGAATGTAGCCCTGCTAACACCTTGACTTTAGCCCAGTGAGATCCACGTGGGACTTGTAACCTACAGAACTTTGAGATAATAAATTTGTGGTTTTTTATGCCCCCTCCCTGCAAAAAACCAACAGGAAACACCATGAAAATAGAGCCCTGTGCTACTCCTGGTACCCCAGAGCAGAACCTGTGCCAACATATGAAGGGCATCTAGGAGAAGTTGGATGGGCTACCGAGACATTTGACCTGGTATCTAGAGATCGTCTGGAGTGACAGATGTTTTTAAGTGATGGAATCTTTGAATGCTGACGAAATTGGCCCAGTTATCCTTCAGTCCTTCAGGCTATTAGAAGGCCACTGAACCAGAGAGTGATCTATCAATGATCCCCTTAGGCTTGGAAAGAGGTGATGTGCTTCCCCAGTCTTGCCTCCTGTCCACACATGTCCCCTTGGCAGAGCCAAATGTCCTCAGCAGACTGATGGGTTTACATATAGTGCATCTCAGCTTCGATCCCTTCCTGGACAGAAGCGTAGTTGCTGAGCCCAAGCGTAGCTCCAACATCAGGAGGCAGAAAGGGAATTGCTTTCGAAAAACAGGGAGCAAAGCTCACAGCAATAACCAGGCTTCCCTTATACATAGGCAGATAGATAACCATGATAACAACCAACCTTTATGGGACACTTAAAATGTGCTAAGCACAGGGCTAAGCATTTGATATACATATCCTATTCCCGAATAAGACAAAATGGCATTTTCCAACAACATCCTGTTCTTAGTATATTTATTTCAAAAAGTATCCACATACAGTGTGAAGCTATTATAAAGCCCTTCCCTTTTGCACAGATGCAGTGATGATGGTTCAGCCCACCACTGCCCTCCTAGTGCAGAACACACAGGGCTTCCCACTAAAGCTAGGAAGCTTTGTCAGCCCTCCCCTATCGCCAGCCCTGGACCTTTGCTCATCTGGACTTTGACAGGCTTCCTAAAATCTTCCCAGAGGAGAATGTCTGCAGGCTGCAGGTTTCCTCCTCATTCACTCAGTGCACATTTACTGAGCCAGTAGCATGTGTCAGGCCCTGTACTTGGTGCTTGGAATACATTAGGAAATGACGCATTGATCCCTGCCCTCAAAGAACTTACATTCTAGTGGGGGGGGGGTCAATAAAAAATAACATAATAAATAATTAAATTATATAGTATGCTGAAGGTTGAAAAAGGACAATGGGGAAAAGGCAGAGCAGGAAAAGGTAGGAAAGGGGAAAGTAAAGGATGGGAATGCAAGTTGCAGTTTTAAATAGAGTAGTCACAGTGGGCCTCATTGAGGAGGTGACTTTGAGCAGACTTGAAGGAAGTGAGGGAGTTAGCCATTCTATCTATGGGAACAGCATTTAGGCAAAGGGAATGGCCAGTGCAAAGGCCCTGTGTTGGGAATATGTCTGGTGTGTTGGAAGAGGAATAAGACTAGTGAGACTGAACTGGAGTTAGGGCAGAGGAAAGCAGTAGCTGTGTTCAGAGAGGGAAGAGGGACAGGCAAGCCATTTGGAGCCCATGTGGCCTCTGCCAGGCCTCGCAGGATGAGGGTCACTGAGACTTTGGAGCAGAGGAGGGGCAGAATCTAATTTTCATGTAAAAGCTTTATTCTGTCAGGAATAGAATGAACTTGGTCAGAGTTGAGAATAGAATGAAGTGGTCAGAGTTAGCTTTGGAGGAGGTGAGACATGGGCAGTTTATGGTTCTCTTTTGAAAGTAGAGCCCACAGGATGTCCTGATGGATTCTCTCATCACCTGTGGGAGCTGAGAGAAATCTTTCCTATAGATCCATGTTTCTTTCTATGCTACCAGTCAACATTTTAAATACTTTCCAGAAGGAAAGAGAGTTTTCTTCACTTCACAAGAACTTTCCTAATAAGATAAACAGCAACATCACACCAAGATGCTGGGCTGTTGGCCAAGTGCACTCAAGAGCTAAGCCTCTCAGAACAGGTGTCAAGCCTGTGCCTCAGTAAAGCCCCCTATCTCCACCTGGCTCCTGTGTGGTCCATGTTGCAAGTGTGCAGGGGGGACGTGTAGTTAAGAGTAGAGTTCTAAAACCAAACTGCCTGCATTCAAACCCCAACATGAATACTTACTACTTTTGTAACCTTGAACAAAGGACTTTCAACCCCAGTTTAACACTATTCCTCATAGCATTATGAGCATAATGGCCCATGCTAATGATCCTATGTTTGCAGTCTGGACACATTCTCAAATATGGCCAAAACCAGCCAGGAGGAACATAAGGCTCTGCAAACTCTCTCAAAGCCTGCCCAACCCTACTTTCTCATCTCAAATGTAGCAAGTGCATCTCCCAGCAAATCCTTAGCAGCACCACCTAAGGGTGGCCTGGTCCTTCCCCAGCATGGAGGGGTGCCTGGATGGCTCAGTCGTTAAACGTCTGCCTTCTGCTCAGGTCATGAACCCAGGGTCCTGGGATCGAGCCCCGCATCAGGCTCCCTCCCCCATGGGAAGCCTGCTTCTCCTTCTCCCACCTCCCTGCTTGTGTTCCCTCTCTCGCTGTGTCTCTCTCTGTCAAATAAATAAATAAAATCTTAAAAAAAAAAAAAAGGAAATGCAGAGTTGGGGGCGTTTTTTCTTCAGGGACTTCCAAGGCCATGGGCACCTTCATGTTGTGTGTGGAAAAAAAACTTCAGAAGGACATTAAGATCCTGTGGAGTCAGGCATCTCTACATGCAGAGAGATGTAATTTGCAAATACTCCCGCAAGAATGGAGGTTTTTTCCCTTTTAGAGGGCCCTTATGAACCCAGGCTTGCTGAGTAATAGCCATATAAGTGAACCGAAGAACAAAAGATGATGGATTCTTTTTTTAAAAAACAACAACAACAATAACATTTATTTATTTATTTATTTAGAGAGAGAAAGCACGCAGGGGGAGGGGCAGAGGGAGAGGGAGAGAATCCTCAAGCAGACTCCCTGCTGAGTATGGAGCCTGATGCAGGGCTTGATCTCACCACCCTGAGATCATGACCTGACCGGAAATTAAGAGTCAGACACTTAACCGACTGAGCCCCCAGCCTCCCCATGAGATGATGGATTCTTTTTTTTTTTTTTAAGATTTTATTTATTTATTTGAGAGAGAGAGAATGAGATAGAGAGAGAGAACACATGAGAGGGGGGAGGGTCAGAGGGAAAGCAGACTCCCCGCCGAGCAGGGAGCCCAATGTGGGACTCGATCCAGGGACTCCAGGATCATGACCCGAGCCGAAGGCAGTTGCCCAACCAACTGAGCCACCCAGGCGCCCAAGATGATGGATTCTTTCTGGGGATATAGTGGTGATGTGTAGGATGCTAAAGAATATTTTTCACACCAAATGTGTGACAATAGCTGAAATGTCAACACTATGTTTCAGTGACATCTGCTTTTCTTCATCTGATATCTCCCTTTTATTTTGTCATATTAAGTATTCCTTCTGTTTCAGGATAATTTTCCTTTCACAGTGTAAACAAATGCCTGGAAAAAATTAATTTAAAAAAATGACTTTAGTCTTTTGGAGCAGCAAAAGCAAAAGTACCATCTGCATTGAAGCCAACTTAAAATGAAATTGTTGGTACTTGCCTAGAGTTCAGGTAAGTAAATGTAATGTAAACATTGCATTATTATTAGGAATGATAGGGACACCTCTGATCTAGAAATGTATGGGAGGAAGGGAGGGGATTGGGTTCTTCCATATCACTGACTCTGGCATGGCTTCTGAATCAACTGTAACCTTCCTTAGGACCCAGTAACGCTAGGTACATCCTCTGTCAGTTATAGAACACACCACTACACACGTGTGTGTGCAAGCATGGGATCACACACGGAAACTGCAAACACACACCTACATAGTATGCATGCATGCAAACACACCCCCAGTGTGACACAGGTGTGCAGTACACCTCCCCATGAGCACACAGCCCTGGACAACACACAGGTTCAAAAAGCACATGCCCACGAAACACACATGCACACACATACACTGACTTTTCTCTTGAAGCCCCAGTCATAAGCCCCAGTCTCAATATCTTGATAGAAGCAGCTCATATGGGCATGGAAAGGGCCGCGTAGACCATCTCAGCTTTGGTTTCGCCACAACTTACCGTGTTTCCAGTAATCTAAAAGACTACTAAAATATCTCCAAATCATCACAGTGGAGCCACATCAGTATCTTATTTCCAGGACAGTTGTGAAGCCTTTAGAATTAAAATTAAGACACCACGGACTAGGGATGGGACAACGTGTTCTTTCTATAAAAAACTGAACACAGCATTAAGTGCTGACTTGACACAGTTGTTTGAGTGGAGTATGAGAACAGGTATGAGTGAGTGAAACTTGGGACAAGTGGTTTGAATGAAAAATTTTGCAGCAAGAGAAATCTTTTCATGTACAGGCCCTGGACTCGAATTCTCAATATACCCCTTTGTATTTCATGGCTTTAAAAAAATATACAAATGTATTATCTGTGAGTTTATTAAACTGTCAAGTGACAGAAAACTCAAATTGTAGTGACTTGAACAAGACAGAAGTGGAAATATCCTCTGTCTCATAGGGTGTCCAGAGCTGTTATAGTGACTCCATGATCATCAAGGACCCAGTCTTCTTCTCTCTTGTTGTTCTAATACCTTCAGGTTCAGGATCCAAGATAGCTGCTCCACCTCCAGCCATCATGCTCAAATTCCAGCAAGCAAGAAGAAAGAAGGAGAAGAAGGACGTGCCCCTTCCTTTCTGGAACACTTTCTGGAAAGTACCATACAACACATCCATTTGTATCTCACTGGTCAGAATAGTTAAATGACCACACCTAGCTGCAAGGGATGCCTAGAAATATGCTTCTTATTCTAGTGCCCAGCTAAAATTGGAGGTTCCATTACTATAAAATAAAAAGAGAATGGATACTGGAAGATAGCTATTTGTTTCTACCAATGCACTCAATATGACACATTTTTTAAAAGGATAAATATAGCCTCCACTCAGAAGTAATCACTGTTAACATTTTGATTTGTAGCATATGTATACATTTACATATATATAATTTCCTCTACAAAACTGAGTCCATAGTGTATACACTGGTTTTTTTGTTGTTGTTGTTGTTTTCATTTTAGGAATGTCTCTTTATGACTATACGTAGACATCTATCCTTTTTTAAAAAGTTCAAAAGAAAAATCCAATTAATCCACCTCCACCTAATAAAATAAGCATGTTATAAGTGTAATTCAAATCAATTATTCCTGCTGGAAGCATCATTTGGTTTGGGGTACAGGGTAGGGATGTAAATCTACATCAAGTGAAAAACCAGGAGGGTGTGAGAACCTATGAGAGGGCAGGGTCCCTAGCTGAAGGAACACCTGGGCCCCCGACACCCTGAGAATGCAGGCTTAAAGAAGACCCTCAATGAGGACTGTCCCCTGTGTACGTGGAAGGATGTCTGGAGGGAGGGGGAGAGGGCAGAACCACGCGGGCTCCTGCCTCACCCGCCAAACCCTCAAGGGCTGCTGGCTGGATTATTGAGCTGATGATATTTTGGGAAAATTATTTTATGGATTCAGCTGTTTGTGATACCTAGGGCTTTATTCCCTTAGCAACCTCTCCCAGGTTTTAGAATCCTTCTCAAAAGATCAGAGGATTACACTTCAGATAAGCATCCAGAATGGTGAGTTACCTTAGGTGTAATTCAGAAGTATCAGTTCCTGATTGCTCTCATTGACCGAGCCTGCATTATTTGCTTGGTCCCTACAAGTGTGTCACAGAACAGCGGCACTTTCTGCTCTCCACTCCCTGCTGTCTTCCTGAAGCATCAATTCAAATCATCTCTCTGCTCAGAATCTGCCCTGAGTCCCTGTTTCTTCTTGCACCAAATCCAAATTCTTCCACTTGACCTCTAGGACCCTCCAAAATTTGCTCACGGCCCCTCACTGATTCCCTTCTCCCCAGGCCACACATTGCATGGAAGCCAAGACACCTCAGCTCCCCTTTCCAGAGCCGAGATCTTTTCTAACGAAGTGAGACTTTGAGAATCAAATGGACTCCCCCTTAGAAACTGTGTACCAGTGAATTTTCTCTAAACCCCTTGAGCCTCTTTTCTTCATGTGTTAAGTGGGAGTAATAAACAACGGTCCCACAGGACCTATGGGTGGGTAAAATGATGTGCCTGGCCCATTGCCCACGGCAAGGGTCTAAATGAAGGTGACTGTCCTCTCCCCCTCCTGTTCTCCTGTAATTATTTCCGTCTGTTTAGGGCTTCTTTTCTGTTCAGAGTTTGCAGTGGGTTGTGTTCCAACCAGATGCCCCCCTTGTCCAAGGCTAGTCTATACCGGGTTCCAAGTGGGCTGGGCTCTTCCATTACCCAGAGCCTACTGACCTCCCTTGTAGCTGAGGTCCTAATCTCTGACCTCCCTGAGGATCTCTGTGCCATAACATGAGAGCTATGCTCTCCCCGCCCTGCCCAAAGGCTCTGCTGCTCATGTGCCAATACCCTCCTTGGTTATACATACAGGCTTTGGCCAGAGAGTTGGGCTTTCAACACTCAGAGGAGACTGCAGCCTCCCTAGGGTCCAGCCCCTCCCAGGACCTTTTGTCTCCCCAGAAGATCTCTGTCCTCTTTCTTCTCTAATATATGTCAGAAAAAATCTACTCTAAAGCCATGTATATCCCTTTCTTAGGCTAGACCCTGAAGTATATATTATCTTTAAAAAAAAAAAACTTTATAAAAATGCAATGCTCTTGAACAATCAAAACTAAAGGGAAAAAAGGGAAAATTTCCCTCAAGTTTGACATGCAAAAGATTGATATTTAACAGTAGACTTGATCAGCTATATAAAACCAGTTTTAAGTCCTAACAGACAGAGGTTAAGAATAGATCATTCAAATAAGAGAAAATTCAAATTGTTTAAAGAAAGAGAGACAAACGGTCTACCTTAGTGGAAATCATATAATATAATTTAAATCATTAATGAGCTACCACATATACCCTTTGAACTGAAAGAACTTTTTAAAATAATAAAACCCAGTGCTCTAAAAGCTGCGGAGAAATCTGTATACTCACAGAGTGCTCTTGGCATTGTAAATTATTATAGTCGTTTTGAAAAGCAATTTGGCAGTGCATTTCAAGAGCCATGAAAATGTTTCTGCCCTTTGGCTGACAATTTTCATGTCGAGATAATCATACAAAACAAAAATAATTATGCTCATGAAAGTCATCTTTGTAGAGTTATCTACAATAGCAAACATAAACAATCTAAATGTCTCACTGTAGGAGAATGGTAAATTAAATGCCACTCTATGTCTTCAATATAATATTGTACAGCCATCAAAATGATGACTGTAAAGACCCCTTCCATTTACCATCTATTAGCTGAGGTCCTCCTCCTCAAATTTCACAAAGAATTAGAAGGCGATCAATTGAGTTTCTGGCTCCCCACTTAAAATTCATGTGTATGGCTCCATCTGGACTCCTCATCATTCCTGCCCCTCCAACTGTCTTCAGACCCTCTATGTCTTTGTTCCCCACCATCTCACCCCCTCAAATAGCTGCTTTCTCTGAAATCAACCTTGGCCTCTCAGCCGTCTCTTTTCCCTTCAAATGTCTTCCATTTTTAAGGAAAAGGTCTCCCTTGAACCTACATCTCTAACTAGCTACTGCCCTATTACTCTCTTCCCCTTGGAGCCAAACTGCACTCTCCTTTCTCACCTTTCATTTACAGCCCATTCACTCCAGCCATGCTGCCCGCCCTTCCTGCACTTTCAATGAAGTCACCAATAACCTCCTGAAAAGTGTTCAGCTAACATTTTTTCTTCCTTGACCTCTCAGGATATAATTTGACTTTCTTCCTCCTGGAACTCACTCTTCCTTTGATTTCCACACCCACAATCTACTCTCTGACTGAGGCTGAGCTTCCATGATATGTCCTGCTTCTCTAATGGCTCTTCTCAACTTCCTCTGTGGTGACCTCTTCATCTCCCCATCAGTAAAGACTGTATTCCCCAAGGGACTGTCTCTAGTCTTCTTTGCTTAGGTTTATCAACTCCCTTCAACTGGAGTCAGATGAATGGTGTTCAAATTCTGACTCTCTCACTTTCCAACCGTGTGGCAAAGTTATTTCACCCCCTAATCCTCAGTATCTCTTCTGTAAATGAGGAGTACAATAGAATCTACCCCATATGGTACCTTAGTAAATCATACAAATTCAATGAATGGTAGCCTGATGATGATGATGATGATTATATAGTATTTTAACCTACGTTTCCAATCTACACTTTCTGCAGAGTTTTAGAACAATGCCTCTACTCATCTTTACTGGAGATCTGCACCTGGATGTCCCACCTCAAACTCAGTATATTCACAGTTGCCACACTGCCTCTCTCCAATCCCACTCCTGTCCACACCTGAAAACTGGAAGTCATCCTTGATACCTTCTCTTCATTTATCTGTGTCTGTCTACCTCCCCACCCACTTCAAGGCATGTCACATAAAATACTCCAGGTAGAATTCTCCAAGCTCATTTCTTAATCACCAGAATGGGGAAAGGCTAAAATGGTGAATGCTGAAAACCTGAAGTCCTAGAGGAGGGTAGAACTAAAGACGGAAGGAGCTGGGTTTCTGGACTGACTGTGTGAAAGGCTGTCTGCCCATCAGAAGACCTGTTTTGAGTATCATGTGAGTAAGAAACAATCTTCTAGTATGTTATGTCGCGAAGACCTGAAGAAGTATCTTTCACAGCATCTAAATTTGCTTTAACTAATATAATATCTAAAACATGCAACAGATCCATCAACTTCTCCAATCTCTTCCATCACTACTCCCTGTTAGGCCCCTAGAATCTCCTGTAGAGATCCCTGCAAAGCTTCCCCACAGGTTTGCCTAACTCCACTCTTACCCTTCTCTACCCCATTCATCATATAGTTGTTGGTAAGTAAGAGGGATCAAATCTGATTATATTAATCACCCTTGCTTAAGAAGAATCTGTCACATGGGGTGCCTGGGTGGCTCAGTTGGTTAAGCAACTGCCTTCGGCTCAGGTCATGATTCCAGAGTCCTGGGATTGAGCCCCACATCGGGCTCCCTGCTCAGCGGGAAGCCTGTTTCTCCCTCTCCCACTCCCCCCTGCTTGTGTTCCCTCTCTCGCTGTCTCTCTCTTGCTGTCAATTAAATAAATAAAATCTAAAAGAAAAAGAAAGAAAATCTGTCACTGGCTCCTCATCACCTTCAGGATAAAACCCAATGTCTGCCATGGCATAGGAGGCTGGCCCTTCAGGAGTTGGTTCCACCTGTCTGGTGTATCTCTTGCTCCTGTGTCTGACATACCACAATCCACTGACCTGTGCCAGGTGTCTTTTGACTTCATGCCCCTGCACATGTAGCTCTCTCTGCCTGGAACACTTCCTCCTAATCTAAATGACTGCTACTCACCCTTCAAAATTCAGCTTGGGCATCATCTCCTCGGGGAGGCCTTTCCTGACTCCTCCAGGTGGGGTGAGAGTCTTCTCTTGAGTGTCCCCATTACTCCACACTGTTTTCATAGAATCTATTTACTTGTTTCTGAGCATAGGCACTTTTTTTGGTATCTTCATTTTCTGGCACAATGTCTAGCATGTAGTAGATGCTCAATAAATGTTTATTGAGCGAACGATGAAGCAAAAGTAACTATAAAATAACTAGAATGCAACATATAAAAATATTGACAACATACTCTTTGTTATGAAGTGAAAATTTAAATTGTACACTGTAGATATAGTACATGCATACTATGCAATATACCTACATAAGATATGTATGCAGGTGGTAAATTCTGAAAACAGTCATTCATTAGACATTTATTGAGTACCAGTCCTGTACCAGATAGACCATACTGACGGAAAGATTCATTGGAGCTGGTTCAACCCTCAAGAAGTTTATGATCCGGAAAAAAAAAAAAAGAAAAGCTATCCTAGTTAACTGATGGGAATGTGGGTGAAAGTTTATCTTTCAAAATTCCCTTTAATTTTTTTACAATACATTCAAAAAGCAGTTTATAAAAAAATTAAAGAATAAAAAAATAAAAAGCAGTTTATAAAGCAGCAAAAGCTCATCTATAAACAGCTGTTCATAGTAATACTGAAGTTATAAAATACAACCTCCATCATTTTGAACACATCTATTCCAAGTAAAGCCTCTTAGAGTTTTGGAGTCTACACACCTTTGCATACATTGAATTGATATTTGTTTTGCTTTCCCATAATATTGCTGATATCTTATATATAATGTACCTCTGGTGTCCTGTGTGCCCTTGAACAATTCACTTCACCCCTCTGAACTTCAGTTGCCCCATCTGCAAAGAAAATAACCCTAACATCCATGTAATTGCTTTAAAGAAAGATATGACATAAAGAGTATGAACTTGCTGTGTGAAGTCCAAAGCACTGTGAAAATGTAGGGCGTGGCAAATTAGGAGATTCCTTCTGTGTTACTTTTCAAAAATACCAGTAGAGCCAACTTTGTCATTCTCATGCTCAGTAAGTCAGTTCTAATCTAGTCTAACGGAATCTAACTTGTACATTATACATATCTCCATGAAACTCCATGAAAGTTATTTTTGCTCTTTATGAGAAAGGACATATGTCTTTAAATGCTGCTATTTTTCCTAATTTGTTTCTTGGCAAAAAAAAAAAAAAATGTTGCTCACCACTGAATTAAGTAAAAAATTTCAACTGCCCTGCACGACGTTCTGCATCTTGTGGACATGTAATGATAATAATAGTGGTCTGCTCCTTTTCTAAATTTGTTGGGAACATCAGGTTATGCTGACCTCCCAGAATAAAAGCCCTTTGGAGGAAAGGCTACTCACTTGGCATGAAGCAGGAATATCCTTAATGTGTTTGGACATGATGAAGCAGTAGGTAGGTACCTTGGGCATCATGACACATTTCCAGTGCCTGGAGACAGGTGAGAGCAGAGAAATGGAGGTATTTTGAATATCATTCATCTGTCTTAGCATGTGTCCCCAAAAGATTACACTCCATCCAATATCCTCGATCTGGACAAACAATGTAGGCTGTTCAATGGCCCTAGTGATTGCTGCCTCTTTCAGCAACAATCTGTCTTAATAACAGCTTCATACATGTCACTAAACACCTGCTCTGTTCCTGAGCTGTCAGCATAAGTATCTGTGTACCACCAAATAGACTTATACTTTCCAGTAGAAAACTATATTGCTCGTCTCTAAGAACCACGTAGAGCGAGTGTGTGTGTGTGTGTGTGTGTGTGTGTGTGTAGGTAGGATGTCTGCAGATGCCCAGAGACATGGGCCAGAATTGCTAGCTTGGGTCTTTCTAACCGAGTTTTATAAGGTTTAGACAGTTTGACTGACTGCAGCTCTAATTTTGTAAAACAGAACTGATTTGCAAAAATCTGGGCCAGGAGAAGGCACACCTGGGAAACGACTGTGAACTCAGAACAAGGAAGGAGACAGATGTTGAGGTATCCCGAGAGTTACAGAAAAATAGAGGGCCCAGGGCAACCAGAGTTTAGATTTCCCTGATGGGAGCCATTGAGTTCATCTGAGCCAAAAGGGAACCAAGTGTCAGCAATCATCTTGGGCCATAATGGAGGTTCTTGTGGGCGTGGAAAATTAAGTGTGCAGAGGATATCTGGCTAGTGCTTTAAATCTGAAATTAAGTGACTGGATTGTTGCTAAAATTCCTTTGTTGCAATCATTCCAAACTCCAATCCACCATTTCAGGGGTTTTGCTGCATGCTAAACTGATAAGGAAGGAGATTGTACAATTGCTTAGACAAGTGTTCTCAACCCTGGCTTTCTATTAGAGAAAATTTTCTTTAGAAAATTTGATGCTCAGTCCTCACTCCAGATCAAATGAATCAGAATCTTTGGGTGAGGGATCCAGGAATGAATAGCTTTTTAAAAGCTTTCTAGGTAATTCTAATGCACAGCCAGTTTTGGGAACCACTGGCTTAGGCTGAAATGGGCAAGAGTTACCCAGGGGTCACGAACAATGAATCATGGAACACTTCATCTAGAACTAATGATGTAATGTATGGGGATTGACATAAGAATAAAAAAAAAAAAAAGAAGAAAAAAAAAGAGTTACCCAGGGGAGCCAGAGAAAGAGTTGTAATTGAGAGGTTGTAATTTCTGGGCATAACCTCAGACAAGGAAAGCGTTCTCATGTTAGTGCTAGAATAGAAAGGCACCAGAGGATATGATGGGCATGTCACAGGGTTGGCAAGGATGAATTTAACCCGTGATTACAAGCCAGAAACAAAATTTTGCATGCCCCAAAACATAACCAGAACTAGACAAGCTGGTAGATGAATAATACATTTCATCAAGTACCAATGATTACAGAACAGAAACTCACTCAAGGTAGCTCAAGATTAGGAACGTTTGTAGTAGAGACACAAATGGCAATTTCAAGGCATCTAGGGATCCAGACTCCCAGAGTCAGGAACGAGACACTCAGCGACTAAAGTCATCCCCTCCATCTCTCAGTCATTTGATCTTCATCTCTGTTCCTCTCTGCACGTCTGCTTTATTCTTTCATTGCACCTGGCTTCCTCTGATTACTCATTTCACACAAAGCTCAATGTGAGTGCTCCAGCCCTAACTTGTAATGATCTTTTACATTCAGAGTCAACACTGACTGACCCTAGTCACAAAGTGTCTTAGTTCAAATTTTCAAGAAGAGGAATCTGGTCACCAGTTCAGCAAAGGATGGTTGGTCTTATTTAGCCTTGGGTCAGGTGTCAATCTCCTCCCATAAGCTGGGCTGGGAGTGGAAAATGTCATATGGTTCATAGGCTGAACATTTTAGAAGACCACTGGAAGGGCAGATACTTGTGAGGAGCTGTTAGGAGAGTAGGTAATGAAGTACGTGTAATATTCATTCATAGTTAATGAACCACATACGTTTCTTCTTTCCCATCTTCTGCTTCCCAGGAGATGAGTTGGCATGGGGGAGATAAGGAGGAGCTTGAAAGAACGTGTTCTGTCTACTTTCAAGGTTCAGCCTAGCATCTGAGAGAGGTAACCACAGACTGGCATGATGAAAAGACAGCCTACAAACCCTCAACCTGCATCTATGTACATAATTCTACATGTACTATCTTCCTCCTGAAACCACCAAAAATTCCACTGTTAGCAATGGTGAAAGCCCGAGGGTGTCCAAAACACCCTCTTTGTTCAAGTTGAATCACACTTTCTGCTGTATTGTGGCATGTAAAAATGTAACACATATAGACATTAAGAAGGATTCTCCTCCTCTTGGGCCTTTATCTGATTGTCTGGAAAATTTGTAATTAACATGTTATTACAGTGGTTTGGCAGTTCACTTGACAGCTCTGAAATAACATTCTTGGCTTTTACATGAGAGTCTTTTACTGAAACTCACAATGGCTCTTTTCAGAAATCTACAACTTCAGTCAGTTTGGGGATTCATGAAAATGGTGGTTGGAGAATTTTACAAACTTCCCACATAGAGAAATTGTGTATAAACTCATTCTATTGTACAACACTGGCTATTGCAGCAAAGAATTGAACGGTCCTATAGTTTTCCTTTTTCCCTCTAGTTAAGTTCAGCTGCATTGAGGCACGGTGTCCAGAAGGAGTCTGGACTTGGGGGTTATGTTTAGAGAGAAAAAGCCAGGGTAAAAATCTACCTCCCACCCCAGCCTGTACACAGCCTGAGTTTTATTTTGTTTGTTTTGTTTTTTCCTTGTAGAGCCCATGGGGCTAGAGGCAAAGTGAAGCAAGGAAAGGGAAGAGGGAAAAGTAGGGGAAGCACCAATAGCAAATGTTGTCTATTTTCACCCTACCCAGAGCATGTGGTCCCTGAAAGTCATGGCTGTGACCTCAGTATTATACCATCATGCCAACATGCAATCATTTATTTTAGAGCCTTCGAAGGAGTCAATTATTTCACCTTTTGCCCAAGTACAACTATTGGAGATCCTGACTGATTGAATAAAAGAAGAAGTCTACTACGTGTATTTTACTGACAAAACAGAACACCTTTAAACCAAAAGGATGATTTATCTGGGCTGAAAATAAAACTCCTGCCTACTGAAGTCTGGTGCCTCTGAGTTATCACTATTTTCATCCTGTAATTTGTTTTATAGGGTACTAATTAACAGGGCAAAGTCTGTTGCCAGGAAAGTAAATCACATTTTGCTGTTTTCTTCTTTTCTAACAAGACACAGACCTGGTATTTAATTGAAGAGCAAGTTCCAAGGGCACTATCCACACTGAAATTGGGAAACAGTGAGCTGGGAAATCATGGTGAAACCTGCTGTGTAGAGTTCCAGAAAGACAGTGGGTGGGAGAGGAAGGAAGGAAGGGGGGGGGTGGAATTGCACAGGTAACTTCCAAAAAGGCTGTTTTCCTCAAATGTCCCATCTTTTCTCTCTTCCTTCAATTCTAAATTTCTCCTCTGGCTGTATTCAACTGACACCCTGTACCACAAACATCCTCTCAGAAAGCTCATTTTCCCCCTAGTTCATTCATTCCTGCTCTCAACATAGTACTGTATCTATCTTAAAGGTAGCAACTCTGTGGTCAGACCTCCCTGCCCTAACCTCCCTTTTCTCAGGGGCGCGTACGTCGACCTGAGCTTCTCAGTGACCTTTGACCGTGGGCTACGCGGCCCGGCCGAGCAGCTCACACCTGGTCCCTCCCCTCCCAGCTCACCCTCCTCAAAGACTTCATTCCTCTCTCCCTCTCCTCGGTCCCTCATCCCATTCCTGGACGTTCTGGACTGGAGGCGGCTGCTCCGGCTTCTCCTCCCTCCTTGAACCCTCTGACACGTATTTTGGGGGAGGAGAGACGGGGGTGGGGGGTTAGCGATGGGCGGTGGAGCAGAGTGAGTGCCGCCTCGCACCCAGGAGCCGGGAGCCTGACGTCACCGCGCCCTGTCTGTCAGTCTCCAGCGGGCGCGCTGCTCCTAGCCGCCTTTTCTGCCTCTGACTGTGCCTGTCACTCTCGGCGGCGCCCGCACAGCCACAGGCGCCCGGCGCCCTGCTCCGCGCGAACCCGGCCGCCCCGCAAGCATAGGCTCAGTCCGCGCGGGGAGCGCAGCCTGGCGCCCCGCCGCAGCGCTCATGATCAGCGACTTCCTGAAGCCCTGACTCCGCAGGTGAGCAGCCCGGCTCCCGAGAGGAACTTTGAGGGTGTGGAGTGGGGAAGCGGTGAAGGATGGCCAGGGGATGAGTCCTTAAAGCTGGAGAAATGGGGCCACGCTTGGCTCCACATCCCCCCCCCCATACACAGACACCCAGCTTCCCTCCCCAAAACCCCTTTCCCAGGGATCTCTGTGGCCTACAGGGCCCGCTGGACTCCGCGACCTCAGAAACTTCGCTTTCAGCACCGCGGACAGCGACTCCGCCGCCCAGTTAGGAGAACGCCTAACCCCGTCGGCCGGAGCCCAGGCGGGACTCGCCAAGGCTGATACCCCTAGCTCGGGGCAAACGGGTGCGTGTGCAATTACAGGCACACTTACGGGACTGATCTGTGTGCAGGCGAGTGCATGTTATCCGTGTACACGTCTGTGCAAAAGCTCAGATCTATCTGTGCGGGCATTCGTGTGCATTTCACTCACACGTTTGCTCAGTCACTCAACAGGTAATTAATTAAATAAAACAATACTGCTTCCTCGCTCTGCTCTGGGGTCCTGGGGTGGGATGAGCAATATGAGCCAGGCACCCGGGGAAGTTCCCTGGAGGCTTGACCCACACACCTGACGCTTGCTCTCCCTTTTCCACGCAGGGTGCAGCCACAGGCCGCGATGAACGCGAGCGCCTCCTCGCTCAACGAGTCCCAGGTGGTGGCAGTGACGGCCGAGGGAGCGGCGGCGGCGGCCACAGCGGCAGGGGCGCGGGACAGCGGTGAATGGGGGCCGCCTGCGGCGGCGGCACTGGGGGGCGGCGGCGCAGCTAACGTGTCCCTGGAGCTGTCTTCTCAGCTGCCGGCCGGGCCGCCGGGGCTGCTGCTGTCGGCGGTGAATCCTTGGGACGTGCTCCTGTGCGTGTCGGGGACGGTGATCGCAGGCGAAAACGCGCTGGTAGTGGCGCTAATCGCGTCCACCCCCGCGCTGCGCACGCCCATGTTCGTGCTGGTGGGCAGCCTGGCCACCGCCGACCTGCTGGCGGGCTGCGGCCTCATCCTTCACTTCGTGTTCCAGTACGTGGTGCCCTCAGAGACGGTGAGCCTGCTCACGGTGGGCTTCCTCGTGGCCTCCTTCGCTGCCTCGGTCAGCAGCCTGCTGGCCATCACGGTGGACCGCTACCTGTCTCTCTACAACGCGCTCACCTACTACTCGCGCCGGACCCTGCTGGGAGTGCACTTCCTGCTCGCCGCCACCTGGACGGTGTCCCTAGGCCTCGGGTTGCTGCCGGTGCTCGGCTGGAACTGCCTAGCAGAGCGCGCCACCTGCAGCGTGGTGCGCCCGCTGACACGCAGCCACGTGGCGCTGCTCTCCGCCGCGTTCTTTGCGGTCTTTGGCATCATGCTGCACCTGTACGTGCGCATCTGCCAGGTGGTCTGGCGCCACGCACACCAGATCGCGCTGCAGCAACACTGCCTGGCGCCGCCCCACCTCGCAGCCACCAGAAAGGGTGTGGGTACGCTGGCTGTGGTGCTGGGCACTTTTGGCGCCAGTTGGCTGCCCTTCGCCATCTACTGCGTGGTAGGCAGCCGCGAGGACCCGGCAGTCTATACCTACGCCACCCTGCTGCCCGCCACCTACAACTCCATGATCAATCCTATCATCTATGCCTTCCGCAACCAGGAGATTCAGCGTGCCCTGTGGCTCCTGTTCTGTGGCTGTTTCCAGTCCAAAGTGCCCTTCCGTTCTAGGTCCCCCAGTGAGGTCTGAAGGCTCCCTCGGGCCTCTCACCAACACCACACCCACAACAAGCCAGCCTTTAGTGAGCTTCTCGGTGCCTGCTGCTGAACTCAGAGATCCCAGTAGTGTGATTCTGACTTTGGAAAGAAAGAAAGCAAGAAGAAACATAAATACATCAAACTCACAAAAGACAAAGAGGCTCTTTGGCACTTTACATATACAGTGTATACATGTGTACATATATATACAAATCTTTGTATCTTCTGGAGGTGTTCAGGTCAGGATGTGGGATTTCCTGTTCTGTGAAAAAACTAACAAAGATGTGGTTGTATACTCAAATTGTACATCACATTTGTCAAGTGAAGACATTCCAATACTGCTTAATTATAGCACTTTATTTTTAGCTGCTGAACTGCCAAAACAGTGTTGCCATTTTCAGGGGCAGGGGAAGAAGAATAAAAGGTGTATTTTTGTTGTATGTGATAGTATATTTTGCTGCACACGCATCAGTAAATTACAACATATTTTGTACACAACTAAATACATAATAAAAATGTAATTTGGGGCATGTGACTACCGGATTACTATTTAAGAGCTGGAATATCAGTACATTTACTTAAAAAGTTTATTATGTATCATCTCCCTCCGATGAAATCTTAATGTAGAAAACCATATGCATTTGCACGTTGTTCATAAATTGTCGCTGAAATACCTAATACACATTTGAGGTGGGGGGCTGAGAGGGAGTACGATAGTCACATTAACCATATTCATAGGACACTAAAGGGTTACTGGTGTTATCTGTGCAAATTAATCTACTCCCTGGTTTCTGGGGTTAGAAGACAAACTCCAGAGGAAATCTGAAACCATTCCTTCCTCTTACCACATGAGTGCACTTATGAGTTCTGAAACCACAACTTTTAGTTGTAGCTTTTCCAGTCTGGAAAGAATTTTAAATGTTTAAAATTCATATTGACTGAGTATATTCTTGCTGGCCAGTTCTTGTAGCAAAATGCACAGCCTTATAAAATAAAATAAATTCTCAAAGACAGGATTCTAAAATACATTGTATTCATGAGGTAAGTGAAGATATGTCCAGCAGCCCCTTTTGAAGTGCTCGTATCTTCAAAACACAGGGCGTTAAGATTCCCAAGGACTAAACATTCCCAGTCCATCAACGGATATGAGTCATAGTTAAATGGTTCCCCTCCTCCCCTTCTTACGAGATGATGTGAGGATAAATAGATAACATATGTGGACATACTCTGAGCATCTGTGAAGAAATATGCACAAAAGCACAAGTTGTTATTGATCTTAGGCCTTAGGAAAATCCCACAAGCAATTTTTTTTTCCTACAGTCCACAAGTATTTGTTGAGTGCCTACTGTTTGCTAGACACAATTCCAGGGCTGGGAAGACAGAAGTGAACAAAATGGACAAAAAGTTTCTGTACTCATAGTGTTACATTCTAGTGAAGGAGATGACCTACGGCAAATAAACACACACACATAGAGAGAGAGATTTATTATAAAGAGTTGGCTCATGCAATTTTGGAGGTTGAGAAGTCCCAAGATCTGTAGTCAAAAAGCCAGCGACGCAAGAAAGCTGATGGTATTGTTCCAGTCTGTCTCCAAAGGCCTGAGAACCAGGAGAGCCCATGGGCTCAAGACCCAAGAAGAATTGATGCTTCAACTTGATACCAAATGCAGGAAAAGACCAATGTTCCAGCTCAAGACATTCAGGCAACAGAAATTCCCTCTTACTTAGCCCTTTTATTCTTCTCTGGCCTTCAGTTGATTGGATGAGGCCTACTTACATTAGGGAAGGCAATCTGTTTATTCATTCTACCAGGAAATGTTAATTCCATCCAAAAACAACTCAGGAATAAGGCTTGACCAAATGTCTATGTATCCTGTGGTTTAGTCATGTTGACACATAAAATTAACCATTGCACCAAGTGAGCACAATGATCCAAAATAAAGAAGAAAAGGTGCTTAAGGATGAAGCAGTCAACTGTGCCAAATGTTGCTGAGAAGATAAGTAAAATGAGGATTAAAAGTAATGACTATAGATTTTTTAATGTCAATATCATTGGTGAACTTGACAAGAGAAACTTCAGGAGAGTAAAGGGGAAAGATAGCTTGATTATAGAAGATACAAGAGAATGTGCATGAACAACCTAGTCTCCAACATCTTGCAACAGAGATTTGACCTTTTTAACACTATGAAATATGCTAAGTTTTACAGACAAATGGTTTTATAGTGTCTGTAAATTTAGAGCCAGGAAGATCAGCATTATTGCTCATTCATCAAATTAACATTTTCTAAAGAACTAACCTTCATAGACTATTCAGCATCATCAGACACTTTCAGGCACTATTAGTATCCAGAATGCATTCAAGCATATTGAAATAACAAAAGCTCTGGCTGTAAACATTTCTAAACACGTGGTGGAGAAAAACAATATAATTTCAGAGATGGAACAAAAAAGTCAATATTATTATACATTTTATAATTACAGAGAAAAATTCCTTGCTATCAGTGAATTAAGAAAGTTCAACACTGGGATAATAAGACAGGGACCATGGATCTGACTTCAATCCATTTGGTATTAATATTCAACTTCAGCCCTAGTCCTAATCAAAATGTTTGAGAGAGCCAAGAACAAGAAGATGCTAAACAATCAGGTTGTTAATATCCTGACTTACGCAGTTGGCAAAGCTGTGTAACGTCAGTAGGCTTCAGATTAACCAACTTGATTATGTGAGGATATGAAAGTGTGACTAGATCTTGAAATACTTCTATGGAGGAATGTCACATATTCATCTGGCTTATCAAATATTAACAATCTCCTATTTCAAGACCCTATGCTAGTTGCTGGAAGACAGTCTTTTAGAAAGGCAAGATTCATTTAAACATGGAATTGACTACCCACTTTGCTGTGTAATGGGCATCCAAAATTTCCTACATTTAAAATTGGGCCACTGATCTTTATCCCAAGAACCTGCTCTTTTTCCCTTTCTTACTATCTAGGTTAATGGCAATGTCATCTTTCCAGGTGTTCAGGCCAGAAACCTTGGAATCACACTTACCCTTCTCTTTCTCTCATACTTCCTAGTCAATGTATCAGCAGAGCCTACTGTCTTTACTTTCAAAATATATCTAGAGGCCAGCCTTTTCTTACCATCTCCACCACTATCATCATCTCTTGCCTGAATTACTATAGAAGCCTTTCTCTGGTCTCCTAGCTTCCATCTTTGTGTCCTTAATTCTACTGTCTACAGAGTGGCTCACCTCCACAAACAGTTGCTCCCTTGAATACCTTTCAGATCCAGGCATGAGCCCACCAGCAGTCTGTCTCAAAGGACAAACTTGGGGAAAGAAATATTTAGGCCTGGAAATAGGCCTTGAGTAAAAATTTCTTGAGTAAAGAATTCTGGGCTGGATGCCTGATGCCTGGCCTAGATGTGGGGACATAGATTCACCCCAAGAGAAGGAACACAGCTGGAAGAGTCCTAGAGCAGGGACCTCTAAGGCATGAAGGGTCCTGCATGCCCCAGGATATTAGTTTTCTATTGCTGCTGTAACAAATGAACACAAACTTGATAGCTTTAAACAATACACATTTACAGGTGCCTGGGTGGCTCAGTCGGTTAAGCATCTGCCTTGAGCTCAGGTCATGATCTCAGGGTCCTGGGATGGAGCCCTCATCAGACTCCCTACTCGGCGGGGAGTCTTCTTCTCCCTCTGCCCACCACCCCCCACTCTTGCTCTCTCTCTTATATGAATAAAGTCTCAAAAAAGACACATTTTTATTCTTTATAGTTACGGAGATCAGAAGTCTGAAATAAATTTCACTGGGCTGAAATCAAGGTGTCAGCAAGGCTGAACTCCCTCTGGAGGTTCTAGGGGGAAAATCGGTTTCCTTACCTTTTCCATCTTTTAGAGTAGCAGTCCTTAGCCAGTGGCCCCTTTCTCCATCTTCTGTAGTCAAATCTCCCCCTTATAAGGAAATTTAGGATTACATTTAGGGTCTGCCCAGGTAATCCAGGATAACCTCCCCATCTCAAAATCCTTAACTTAATCCCATCTGCAAAGTCTCTTTTGCCATCTAAGGTAACAGTCACAGCTCAGAGAGCAGTACTGATGAAAAAGTACAATAATAAAAGTAAATACAGAGTGGTAAGGATCTCATAAGAAGGTTAGAGAAATCCTATGGAAGACTCCACTAGAGAGGCAATACTGAACCAAGTCCAGAAGAACAAAAGAAATTTGCATGGCAAAGGACATGGAAGGGGGTCATTTCAGACCACGGGGACAATGTGAAGTACAAAAGTGTGGCCCATTTAGAGAAATGTATGCCATTCAATATGGCTGGAGTGTACAAGATTGAGATCTCAGAGAGGAAGTAGCAGGAGATAAGTCTGGAAAGAGAGGCAGGAGCCAGATCACAAAGAGAAGTTTTGGAAATGGATTGCAGGTGGGAAAGACTGAAAGCCAAGAGACCACTTTGGAGGCTGGTTGCAGCAATCCCGGTCAACGGTGATGTGAGCCTGAGCTAAGAAGGGCAAAAAGGGTGGGGAAAAGAAGATCAACTTGAGAGATTTCAAAGAAGTAGAGTGTGTCTAACTCAGTGAATGATTGTGGGGATTGAGGAACAGTTTAGGGGTCGAGGATATTCAACTGGGTGGATTCACTGAGATGGGAACATAGGAGGAGAGGCAGATTTGAGGAAGACGATGGTGAATCAAGTTTCTACATATTACATTTCAGGATCCGTGGGATAGTTATTTACAGGAAGCTAGTGACTTTGAAGCTCACAAAGATGTCCGGGATGGAGACATCATTTTGGTAATTATCAGTCTTAAATTAAGGTAGAAGTGAAGCTATGGGAAGGAATGAAGAGAGGCCAAGGTCACAGTCTGGGCACAATAATATATGGGAGTACAATGCAGGAAAGCAAAAGAAAACAGGAGACCAAGAAGGAGCATCCAGGGGAGACCCTTGGAAAGCCCAGAGGAAAAATGTTTTAAGAAGGTAGTGACCAAGTTGCATAAAGTCTGCCCAGAGGTTAAGTAAGAGAGGATTTAGAAAATGTTAGATTTAGGAACATGTTGGTCATGGGAATCTAAGGGAGAGCAGCTTCAATGGAGAGCAAGATGAAAGCTAGATTGCAGTGACCTGAAGAGGAAATGGAAATTTCCCCATTTTTCCCCCCAAAAAATTTAACTTCAAATGAAAGAAGAGAGATAGGGTAGTATCTAGAGGACAATAAGGGGTCACAAGATAGTCTTTGTTTTATTTCTTAAAGATAGGCAAAAATTGAACATATTATTAGACTGAGGGGCAAGTACCATATAATGAGAAGAGCAGATGACAGCAGAGAGAAGAAAGATGGCTGACAGGGTGAGGCTTCAGAGAAAAAGAATGGAGTCCGGGGCAGGGTGTCACAGGGAGAAAGGGACTTAACCAGAAGGAGGTGGAGACACAGCTCCCCTGCTCTGACAGGAGGCAAGGTGGGAATGATTGGTATTGATAGAGCTAAGTTTGTAAGTGGTGGGAGGAAGTGCACAGAGTTCCTATCTGACAACCTCAATTTATCTGAAGGAGGAGTGCCAGTTAAGACATTATTGCAAGAAGTATCAAGAACCCAAGTTAACAACATTGGGAACAAAGCTGTGAACTTGAGATAGCATAATCATTTCATCAGAATTAAAGGTCAGACCATACCATATTGATGGTGGGAATGTAAGATGGTACAAGACTTTGGGAAATCTTTTGGTAGTTTCTTAAAAAGCTAAACCTACTCCTACCATACAAGCCAGCCATTCCACTCCTAAGTATGTACCCAAGAGAAGTAAAGCATATGTCCATATTAAGACTTGCACATTATTGTTCACAGCAGTTTTATCTGGAATAGCCAAAAACTGGTAAAAGCTCAAATGTCTTTCAAAATGAATAAACAAATTGTGGTACAGCCATACAATGGCACAACTAGAAATTACAAAGAAAGTACTATTATTGCATGCAACAATATGGCAGAATCCAAACAACATGTGCTGAGCAAAAGAAGACAGACCAAAAAAAGTACATATTGTAAATTCCATTTATATAAAATTTTTGAAAATGTATAGTGATAGAAAGCAGGTCTGGTTTGGGATTGAGGGAGTAGGGATAAGAAAGACAGAGAGACAAGGATCACAATGGGGCATAAGAAAACTTTTTCAAGTGATGGATACATTCACTATCCAAATTGTGGTGATGATTTCATGGGTGTACACATATGTCAAAGCTCATCAAATTGTGTACTTTAAATATGTACAGTTCACTATATGTCGATTATAATCTCAATGCAGTTGTAACAAATAAATTAAAGTTCAGAGAAAGAATCACAGTAAAATAGCAGCTAATTAAAAATAATACTATATGAAAATAAAGTGCAAAGTTTCAATATGACATGGTGTATTAATCAGAATAGGCTAAGTTATGCTGTAGTAATAAACAGCCCAAATCATAATGACTTAACACAAAAAGAAATTCTCACTTGTACACAGTTAACTGCACTACCTGGGGGACTTCCCAAGGTAACTGTCCCTTATCGAGCAAATTAGCCATTCATCTTTTGGCTCTATTCCTGCAACATGAAGCCTTCTCTACATTCACTGGGGCAAGGGAAGGGAACACTGGAAAGTATCATGCCAGCAATGAAATGCTTTCTTTGGTCCATAAATTACACTTCTACTCACAACCCATTGGGAAGAACTAGTTATGTAGGGCAACCTAACTACAAGGGTGTGGGGAAGTGTAACACTGTCGAGCGCTCAGAAAGAAAGGCGAAGGGGCGCCTGGGTGGTTCAGTCATTAAGCATCTGCCTTCGGCTCAGGTCGTGATCCCGGGGTCCTGGGATCGAGCCCCGCATCGGGCTCCCTGTTCAGCGGGAAGCCTGCTTCTCCCTCTCCCACTCCCCCTGCTTGTGTTCCCTCTCTCACTGTGTGTCTCTCTGTCTGTCAAATAAATAAAATTAAAAAAAAGAAAGGTGGATCAGAAATGGACAAATTCAAGAATATTTACCATTCATGGCTTCAAGAACACATACATTGCCTTTACCATTCTGAACTGACCATCAAGTTGTAAACAGAGAAGAGATTCTCAAGATTCAAAGCCCAATTTTTTAAGTATTATTTAATGTGAGACAGAGTTTTGTGGTCCTTTAATAAAACTTATATATGAGGGCTGTTGATTTAGCAGAACTCCATATGAAAACAGTCAAGACTTGAGGTGAGCATAAAGGAAGTGTTGTACCAGAGAGGAGCCTGATGTTCTTACTCAATCAGACTTTGCCTCTGGTCACACAGGAGGGGAGAATTATGAAGGTTTATCACAAACGCTTCTCTGAAAACAGACAGACAATCCTAAACCCATGCTGTTGGATTTTTGTGGATATGCAAACTGAGGGTAAGAATGCATTTAATGATAGTGGTCAGAGAATCCAGAAATACCTGAATTCCACCCACAACCTTATTAAGCACCTTAGGGAAATAGTGAGAGACAATATCAAGTCAAAATTAATAGCTGTTGGAGGAAGGGAGGGAGAAAGTTTGCTGTGACTGTGAGCTGTGGCTTTGGCGTCTCACCTAAAAGCAGAGCATCCTTGGAGGCTGGGCTGTGTCACACAAACTGTCCTTTTTCCTGAAGCCAGGCAGGCCGAAAGAGGCTCCTCCAAAACATCGACTTGCTTTGCCCAATTTAAGCCCCCAATACTCAAATCCCAGGTCTCAGATCTTGGCATTAATGGTTACAAAGGAAAACAAACCAACATCAAATTTGCAGACCTGAGGAGAAGAGAATCAGAATGAGAGAGAGAAACACAGAAATGGCCAATGTCCAGTTATCCTGGGCCTGGTTTCCTGGGAGGATAGGCAAAAGGAAATGGCCGAGCCTCCAGACAAGGAATACCACTGTCTCTACCACTCCAGCCAGAAGGAAGAGAACATGAAGTGGGCCACTTACTAGATGGACCAATCGGATTAGCACTCCTGCCATTTAAGGTTGAAGTGAGAAAGGAAATGGGAAGAAGAAAACCGTGTCTTCCGGTGTAGTCTCCCGACTTTCTAACTAGCTGTGAGACCTTAGGCAAATGCTCAGCTGTACAGTGGGAAATCATGATCATAACTACCTGCCAGGGTTGTTGTAAGTATTAAATGAGTTAATATGTACAGGTCGAACTGTGCCTGGCATGTGGTAGCGTCAGAAATACCATTATCGTGACTGTTGGTGATGTTATTAAGCAGCCTTTTTGAAAGCTGAATGTCACATAGTCTAGATTTTATAGTCTGAAGTGCATTTTGTTTCTCAAGTTGCCCTCTTTCATATTTTTCTATGTTATCTGTTTTCAGTAATCTATATATCTCAAAAATTGTCATTTCAACATCTTTAGCTGCTGCTCTGAAAATAATATGAATACAACATATGATATTTATATAACATTTTTGACACATAGTTAAGATTTACCTCCAAAGCAGCAATCCAAATCGATATTTATGCCCATTTTTTCCAGTGGACTGAAATTAAGATCTGAATATTTGTCATAAAATATTGATCTTTAGGGCACCTGGGTGGTGCAGTCAGCTGAGCATCTGACTCTTGGTTTCAGCTCAGGTTGTATCTCAGGGTTGTGAGATTGAGCCCCACCCTAAGCACGGAGTAGGCTTGGGATTTTCTCTCCTCCCTCTGTCCCTCACACTTGTGCTGTCTCCCTCTCTGTCTTTCTAAAATAAATAAATAAATCTTTAAAAATAAATACATAAAATATTGATCTTTAATTTTCAAATAGAACCTTAATACTTAGGAATATTTGAACAGAGTAACATTAATGCTGATTATGTCATCTCAGCTTCCCTCAAACCAGATTCTTTGTACAGAAAAACAAAAAACTAACCAGCAAATATACACAGTCTCCCTGTCTTTGTCTCTGTCTCTCTCTAACACACACACACACACACACACTATGTAATATACCTGGGAGTCCCTGTGATTCCCAGGGCTCACTCACTAGGAGGATACACTACACACCCAGCAGTAGTTTGTGTTCAAGAATGCTCTCCGGAATTGGATTATTTTCTAGAGAAGTGTAGCCATAAGGAAGAAATTTGTTGGGATCCACTCCAGAGGTGTACATGACCAGCAGAGCGAACATTCCCAGGCAGAGTGGTGGCCAAATGAACACGCTTCAATATAGCCATGCAAGTGACAGGAGCGGGGAGAAAGACCTATCGTCACTGAGAGAACACTCTGAGTACAGTTACATAGTCTGGGAATGCCGAGGTAAGGGAAAGGGCCTATGTAGTACAAGCCATCTGGCTGTGCGGGTTGACAGCTGTGTCCTCAAAGCCTCCCTGTGTGTTGGGTTAAGTCATAGTGTAACCAAATCCAAGAATGAGTACAATGCCTGATAGTGGGGTGTTACTGTAATATTCAAATAAGCCTTAGAGTAAAAGAGCCATTGCCCAGACATTATGATGACTATTATTAAGGGGAACACACAGTAAATAAGCAGGAGACAGCATTCTCTCTTTTGCTGGAAGTGTGTGAAATTTGTTTTGCACATATTTTACACAAAGGTGCCTACGAAAACCATGGCAGAAGGTAAAGACAGCTAAACAATCATTTTTTTCATAACATTTTGATAAATTACATTTCCACCACCCTGAATGCACATCCACTTTATTACTGAAATGGTGACAGCTGATAACAGTATCTTTTGTTGCTGAGACATTTAATCAGTGATTGGTGTCACTGGACAGGCTGGTACCAAGCCGGCAGAACTTTCTATATCATGCAATGTGCATGTGAAAACCAACCTGCCTGGGCTCTGCAGATTGACATAACTCCAGGAGTCTCTGGCTCCCTCCTTTTTTCTCCACATAGGGGCTGCCTTCTCTGTCCAGAGAGGCGCTGCTGGTGGTTTGGGCTGCAGAATCAGAGAGGGTCAGGGCTGGAAGGGACCTCAGAGGACATCTGATACAGTTGCCTTGGGTTTCAGATAATGATACTGGGCCTCAGAGAAAGTGGGTCACTTACCCAAGATTGCACAGCTAGTAAATGGGAAAGACATATCTGGAACTCAGTTAATCCAAGGCTCCCGGTGTTTCTCCCCTGTTACAGGAGGTGTTTGGTGATCTGTCAACCATACAGACTCAGGTGTGCTCTCATCTGTCTGTATAGCCTCTCTTGGCCCCTCCCTGTGGGCTCAGATATCCCTTCCTTACTCTTAGAAAAACAGCTGGGCCAGGACTCCCCACCAACCCTAGTGCCTGCACTGAGCTCTGAGCATTGTAGGGCTGGTGACCCAGGCCTGATCTTCGGCAAAGGGCTGCTGATGGAACTGTTTGCAAAGCCTGACACTGTCCCTTCCAGACTACAAACCCAAGGTCCCACTGCTTCAGAGGCCTGGTTCTTTGGTGTAATGGAGGAAAGGAGTTTTGACCCCAGACTCTGCTTATCATTCTCTCAAAACTTAAAGTTTGGCTGCTTTTCTTCTTTCCATAACAGCCCACAAGACGGAATGAAACCATCCAGGAAGCAGAGTTTGGTGGCAGCTTCCAGCTCCATTGTTGGGGATGACAATCTTTGGCTAAACATCTGATGAGTTGGTAGACAAGCTAAGTCATCAGCCCTAACACCAGAGCCAAACTCTCTTGTGCCCTGTAATTCGATCCAAGACTTGTTCTGTGTTTTGTTTGGTGCTTCAATAACTAAATCATGCAGTTGACCATCTTAAGGACTTTAGGTAAATCTTTTAGTCTAATGAGTCAAGAGTTTTCTATCTCCCCCAGTTAACTTTAATATAGATTAATGAGTTAAAAGTTAAATTTTTAGGGGTGCCTGGGTAGTTCAGTTGGTTAAGCATCTGCCTTCGGCTCAGGTCATGATCTAGGGGTCCTGGCATCGAGCCCTGCATCGGGCTCTCTTCTCGGCCAGGAGTCTGCTTCTCCCACTCCATCTCCCTCTGTGTGCACTCTCTCTCTCACTCTCTCTCAAATAAATAAATAAATAAAATCTTTTTTAAAAAGTTAAGTTTTTATTCTATTAAAAAATTAAAAGAAAATCCAAGTGAGTCCCTATCCATGACATGTCTAGAGAAGGGAGGACTTTCTGAGTTTAGAAACAATGAGCAAAATTACAAGGTACATAAGAAATTAAAGTATGTGTGCCAGAACAAACCTGCCATAAGCAAAATTAAAAGAAAAAGAACATAATAGAGAAAATATTTTTATAGTATGTATGACAAAAGTGTTACTCTCTTACATCTGAAGAAATTTTACAAACCAAGACAATATTAATGAACCCTACAGGAAAATTGACAAAAACATGAAAGACATTTCACAAAGAAAGGTAAACAATTGTTCAATTATATTACCCAAAGAATGTAAATCAAAATGAGATGCCAGCTTTCATCTAGCAAGTCAGGTAATTTTAAATGAAATTATCAAATACAAAACAAAACAGGGGCACCTGCGTGGTACAGTTGGTTAAGTATCTGATTCTTGGTTTCAGCTCAGGTTGTGATCTCAGGTTCATGAGATCCAGCCCCACGTAGGGCTCCGCCCTCAGCGCAGAGTCTGCTTGAGACTCTCCCTCTCCCTTTGCCCACTCTCTTTCTCAAATAAATAAATAAATATTTATTTTATATATATCTAATATATATTTATATATATAAAATATATATAAAAACAAAACAATATAAAAAATATATATATATATAAAACAAAACAATAATCACACTGTCTTATTGGGTTTTAAATATATGTAGAGGGGCACCTGGGTGGCTCAGTCGGTTAAGCATCTGCTTTCAGCTCAGCTCACGACCCCAGAGTTGGGGGATGGAGTCCTGGGATAGAGTCCCGCATTGGGCTCCCTGCTTCTCCCTCTGCCCCTCCCCCCACTTGTGCTCACTCGCTCCCTCTCAAAAATAAATAAATAAATAAAAATTAAAATATACGTAGAACTAACATGTAAGACAGCAATAACATCTTGTTGTCTAAGAGTGGAAATTTATCAATTAGAAAAAATGCTTGGTGGAGAAAACAGTCTCTGCATTGTTTGGGAAATGGTAACAGCGCTGTATTAGTTTCATTTAGCTGCCATAACAAATTACTACAAACTGGGTAGCTTAAAGCAACAGATGTGTATTCTCTCACAGTTCTGGAGGCTGAAAGTCAAATCAAGGTGTAGGCAGGGCCATGCTCCCTTCGAAGGTTCTGAGAGAATGCTTCCTTGCCTATTCCAGCTTTTGGTGGTCCTAGGCATTCCTTAGCTTGTGGCTACATCCCTCCAATCTCTGTCTCCATCTTCACGTGGCCTTCTAGATAGAACCTATGTGTCTTCTCCTCTTCTGTCTCTGATGAGGACCCACCCAGATAATCCCAGATGATCTCATCTGCTGAGATCCTTAAGGACATCTACAAAGATCCCTTTCCTAAGTAAAGCCACATGCAAACATTTTATTCAGCTTGTATAGTTGTTCTGGGTGGTGGAACTGGTTTCTCACAAGCTAGGCCTCTGTCACAGACAGAGGTCCCTGATATGTTTTTCATGAGTGACTTCAATGAGTTACCATGTTGTTTGGGTAGACTGCCGCAGGATGTGTGCTTTCTATGTGTGGGTTTTTGATGTACACTGATGGTGCTGGGATGTGTGACTCACCTTGTATCTCTCCCCCGTCCCTCTCAGCACTGTGCACGTACAGCTGTCCTTCCGGCTGCTGTGGACCAAAGAGTATGCTGCTCACACGCTGCATCTCAATGTGGGCCCCATGCCAGTCTCCCAGCAACGACGCTCAGATTGCTCCCAACTTTCTACAACCACAAATAGTATTGAAAGGAACATTCCCAGCTATGTCCCCTTATTAACCAACCTGAAAATTTCTTTGAATTTTATACACCCAGGAGCAGAATTACTATATCACTTGACTGAGAATTTCTCTGTATATTTGCTAAATCTACAAAAGAATTGCTAGATTTGACTAAGTCATACTATAGTGTTCTCCAAATGGCTTTTTTAAAATTTAAATTCAATTAGCCAACATAGAGTACATCACTAGTTTTAGATGTAGTATTCAATAATTCATCAGTTGTTTTATAACACCCAGTGCTCATCACAACACGTGCTCTCCTTAATGCCCGTCACCCAGTTACCCCATCCCCCCACACCCCCTTCCCCTCCAGCAACCCTGGTTTTGTTTCCTAGAGTTAAGAGTCTCTCATGGTTTGTCTCCCTCTCATGACTTCCCATTCAGTGTTCCCTCCCTTCTCCTATGAACCTCTGTGCTATTGCTTATATTCCACATATGAGTGAAACCATATGATGATTGTCTTTCTCTGACTGACTTATTTCACTCGGCAAATGGCTTTATCTCTCTATGAATTGTCCAGTATCCCAGAAGTATCAGTAGTTGGGAGTTTTCCTGGTAGCAGGATACATACAGCAGTGATGCTGATCATCATGGTCTTACCCCTGCCACACGCACACCTGCTTCTTACTCTGGCCTCTTTGGTTTTACCACATGGACTGGCCCCACAGGCCACAGCGGATAGGACAGGGGTGGACACCGAGGCCATGCTGAGCCAGTCGGATACTCTCTACCAAGAATCTGGGATAAGGACACTGAAAGACCCAGTTAGAGGATGTGGACACTCGAATTGGAAGTTTCCATAAAGTCAGAAGTGGACTGGTTCCACCCCCTTCAGCACTTTTTGCACTGAGAGCTAAGCAGGGAGAATAAGCATAGAGAGCATCTGACAAGGGACCTGACCTTCGGCTCTGCCAGCGATGAAAGAAGCACTTTATCTCCTTGACTCTCTGGACCTGGTCCTTGTGGGCCTGGCTGCATGTTTGTTTCCCATTTTGGATGTCTCCAAGATTAGTTCCTCGTTAAATCCTCAAAAAGAAAAATTGATTTTACCTATGCTAGCTTAAACGGGCTAAGTTTCTAGTAACCAAATAGCTCCTAAGAACATATATAGCTTGTTTTCCTGTCTTTGTAGACGAGCACCTTATTCTCGTAAGTAGTTTTCTTGGTAGACAGCTAACTCATTCATTTATGTATTGTCTACAATTTGCACCTGCCAAGGCAGAGTTGTGACTGTATGGCTCACAAAGTCTAAACTATTATCTAGACCTTCGCAGAAAAAGTTTGCCGACCCCAGCTTAATCTTTAGATAACCCAGTGGCATCATCATGAATATTATCCGTGGCAGTCAGGACTCCTTGAGGTGTCCAGAGGGCTGTTTGTGCCACACTAAATATCCCCAGAGAGCTGAGAGGCTCTGGTGACTGGTTTTCTCTCTCTCCCACTCATGGCCATTGTGCTCTTCGGGTGGGATGGCAGCACCATGGGAGCCCTTCCTGTGTCTCTCACCGCCTCTCATACCTGCTGGCACCTCCTCCTTGCTCCTTCTTTCTTCCCTCTCCTTTCCCTGCAGCTTCTCACTTTGCATTTTTGCCTTTGAACCTTGGCCTTTAGGGCCAGCACCAGGCCTCCGGTGCTCTGCTGACAAGCTCTCTAGACACATTGCATCTCCTTCAGTCTTCTTCTCTGAGGTTCTTACTGATCGTTTTCATCATAATTTAGTTTTCTCCGGTGTTCAGGCTCCTGATACCTCAACATTGTGGAAAGTGCTGAAAACAGAGCAGTGGAAAGAAACAAAAAGGACTCTGATGGTTCTCCAGGACACGTCAGATACTAGGCTTTGGAACAAGTGTGGGGTTGGGCCACCCATCCTGTGCATCTTCACCTGGACTCTGCTTAGCCGCCTGCCCACACCTCTGCCCCAACTCTTCCCACTTCCACACAGGGAAGGCTGGGCCAGACTTCCAGATTGGGATTGTCTGGGCACACAAAGATCCCACCCTGCTCTTTAGAATCATCATTCTGGCCATTTTTGGGGGTGAAGAATGCAAGGACAGAGGCCCTAGACACCCAGATCCCTCCACAGTCTTCAAGAGGCAGTAAGGCCCTTGAAAATTAGAGGGGTCTGATTTCTGCATCCTGGAGGATGGCACCTTGAAAGTCAGACTTGAGCCTCCACCCTGACTCTTCCCTTGAGCGGCTGTGTGACCTCAGGTGAGGCCCTTCACCTCTCGGGACCTCAGCTTGTTCACCAGCAAAATGAGGGGTTCTGATGGAGGCAAGTTCTAAGTTCTCTTTTAGCCCTGCCACTCTGTTTTGAGCAGCTCACCAGCCAAGATCCTATCTGTGATGGAGTGTAGAGAGATGCCGTGTTGGCTGAGAATCAGCTTATTCATCAGGATCTCAGGGGATCCCTTGCTTAAATACCTTAGGAGGGGGGTTCATTATATCCAGTGGCTCCTCTGTGCTTTCTGGCTCTGACTTAGGCAGAAATGCTTTGAAAATCGGTGGAATTTCATGTTCTAGAAGTTCACCATACAGCTCCAACCCCATTAGAGAAAGGTGTATGAAGAGCAGACAAGTGAGCTAAGCTTGTCAGCTCCTCTGCTCTATTCCAAATTATTTCTGATGTGGCACATTACCAACGGAAATACACATTTATAATAAGGTATAAAATGGGGGATGTATTGTCCAGTATTAAAAACAATATAGTATTATGACCTTATAAAAGTTACAAATGTAATACTTGGCCTCTTGTTCCAAATTTCTAGTTCAGTTTCCTGCCAGTATTCTCCACACACAGTAGCAAGGTCAACTCTTAATCAACTCTTAATCATCATAGCGAGACCTGGGATGGTGTGGGCTTGCAGCAATCATCTCTCTCTAAGAACAACCACCCTGCAACACATTTTAAGACTAAGGATGAGTCACTCAAAAATACACTTGCTGGTGGAGTTTTACAGAAAGTCATAGCAGCAAATAGTCGAAGCCATGGTACATGGGAGCCCAGTGAGGAGAAAGGCCAGGGTCTTATCCATGGAGGTTTTAAAAGGCTTAAAGAGGAACATTTTCTTCTTTTAGGTGAATTAATTCTAAATTAAGAATTCATTTGGAAATTGAAAAAGACAAGAGAGCTGATGTTTACTGCTCTGTTTAAGAATAAACAGGATGAGGAAGGTAAAAATCTGAGCTGCTTATATGCATTTTGTGTTTAGTTAATGTCTGCTTATTTTTAAGCAGGAGGTCTTTAGTACCTCCAAGCTTATTTCCAATGTGTATTAGTCTCCTACTGTGGCTGTAACAAATCATCACAAAGTTAGTGGCTTAAAACAACACACACTTATTCTTTTGCAGTTCTGGAGGTCAGAAGTCTGCAATCAATCTCTACTGGGCTCAAGTCAGCAGGGCTGGTTGCTTCCAGAGGCTCTAGGGGAGAACACAGTGCTTGCTTTTTCCATCTTCTTGAGGCTATCTTTCCTTGGCTCCCTGCTCCCCAGCACCTCGCCTCATCTCCCACTGTCTCCATCATTACATGGCCTTCTTTGTCTGACTCCGACCATCCTGATTCCCTCTTATAAGGACCCTTGTGATGGCATTGGACCTTGCATTTAACCCAGAATAATCTCCCCATCTCAAGATCCTTAACTTAATCACATCTGCAAAGTCCCTTTTGTCATGTACGGTAACCTTCACAGGTTTCAAGGAATATGACATGAACCACTTTGGGGCCCAGCGGGTGGAGGACAGTCACTATTCCACCTACCACACTATATATACCAAAATTCTCTATTTGGTAAAAATTGACAAAACTTTTGGAAATAAAGAGAGCAAACAGTTTTGTAGTTAAAAAAAAAAGTATTTTAATATCTGTTATATGTAATAATTATATTACAATGCAGCAACAAGAGAAGTGCCCAAATCAGAGAGGACTTACATTTTAATTTTTCCTGACAAAGACGGAAATTTTAAATAAAAGCAGCACTTGTCTCAGCTATGAAGGTCAAGAATTTTTTTAGATGATAAAAAAATGCTTATTTTAAAGTTAAAATATTGATTAAATTGAGTCTTCTTGATTAGAAATGAATCAATTCTAAAATCTCAGAGTTTCTAACCATCACTACATCCTCCATATGTGCCCTCTAACTCCTGTGATAAATGCAAGATTGTGATCGGCATCCTTTCTGTTAGTCTAAAGAGGAACCGCTATGTGGTACAGATGAGAATATTGCTCCAGCTTGGAACGGCCCTTACCTATCTGGAACCCAGTTAAGAACTAGGAGGTGAGCAGGACTGAACTCTGAGCCTCCAAAGCAAGGGGTCCTGAAGATCCCCACTCAGCATCCTGTACTCCATTCTCAGGAGAGCCATCAGGCCCACACACAGAGGCACACTACTTTAACTTAGACACCTTTCTAATACAAATGTGATCACCTGATTTCCCCAGGAGATAGGAGATGATAGGAGAAGGGAGTGATTTACCATAGTGGACACAATGGCCACAGCAACAGTGAGGTCTGGGGATGAAGATGTGTGTGGGAATCTCAATGAGCATGCATGCTCACACACAGACACACTTCCTGGGTCTCCTTTCCAGCAGATAAATAGCCCAGGCCGCTTCAGAGTACCCTGAACAATGGCGAAATAACAGTTGTTCAACAAATTAGCTTCATATCACCTAGGAAAGGAAATGATGTGTGGCTAGCTCTCCTTAAGAAAACAGAGAAGGGGGTGCCCAAGTGGCTCCGTCAGTTAAGTGTCCAACTCTTGATCTCAGCTCAGGTCTTGGTCTCAGGGTCGTGAGTTCAAGGCCTGCATTGTGCTCCACATAAGGCATGGAGCCTACTAGAAGAAGAAGAGGAAGAAGAAGAAGAAGAAAGAAGAAGAAAAGAAAAAGAAAGACAACAGAGAAGTGTATGGGTGATTTTAGAAGTTTCACAAAAATTAAGAAATGCTCCCTCCCCCCCTCTAATTTGCTGGAAAGGATAAAGCCTCAACCACAGAAAACCTGCCCCCCCCCCAATGACTTACTCTCTGGTATCTAGGTAGCTATGATTGTTTTATAAATTAAATTTTCATTAATTTGCATTCTACTTATTCAGAATTTTTGATAATTCTATCCTGGTTGAAATGACTAAAATGTTGCCTTTGTATAGCATACAAAGAAAAGGTATGCCAAACAAACTAATAACATAAATAAGACTTTAGAGAGATATAGTTACTCTGCTTATCAAACGATGTAAATAAAATCCCTTGAAATCCTTCAATACAAATAGAATCTACTCATATGTGTTTTCTGTTCATTACTCTTAATGCGGGAAGATCTCAACATCAGTTTTAGTTTATGTGCATAAAAAATAGTTTCAAAAAAATACATTTCTTTAAATATTTAAATTCAGACTTGCCACCTCAGTTTGTCACGTTAATGAGAAGTTTTTTTCTTTCCCATGTATTATATTACAATTAAATCAGTGAAAACTAAATGTTTGAAAACTATTTATGTAAAATGATTTTTTTAAAGGCATAATCACCATTTATGACAATTCAGGATATGAATTGTATTTTAAAGACTTTCTTTGTTAAATTGAAAATATCAAACACCGTTTGAATTGAAAAGTAATTCAATATTATAATTCAAATAATATATTCAAATTAAACACCCCAATATATACAAAAGCTTCATAAATGTTTGCTCATTGCCCTATTTTTTTTTCAGCTTAAAACAATGAAAAAACAATATTCACATTCTAAATCACAAACCAACAGAGGAAACGCTGAAATTGTAGATTGGAAAAAGTTGCATATATCTTTGGGGGACCATCAAGGCCCTGGAATTGCTCACACAGATGCAGATAGAAACAATCTGGGACATGCATCTGGAAGGTGCATTTAACATTTCTAATTTAAAATTAGTTGAGGGGCGCCTGGGTGGCTCAGTCGGTTAAGCGTCTGTCTTCTGCTCAGGTCATGATCCCAGGGTCCTGGGACTGAGCCCCGCATCAGGCTCCTTGCTCAGCGGGGAGCCTGCTTCCTCTCCCTCTACCCTTGCCCCTGCTCAAGCTCTCTCTCCCTCACTCTCTCTCAAATAAATAAATAAAATCTTTTAAAAAATAAAATATCATCGGTTTAGCACCCTGCTACTTTATGTTCAGAAGAGTTTACAAAGAGCGGTTGTATCTGACTACACAAACTATTTTGGAAAAAGAAGTTAAATTCAGCCCCAACAATTATTTTATTTCCTCTAGCACCGCTGTCCGGTTATAAACCGGACAGTAATCGGTTAATACTTTTGACTTCTAAACGGTTGATTATTTAAATGATGGTTTAGAAAACAAACGGTTTTACTAAGTATCATTATACCTGCAATTTGCTTTGCATTAATCCAGGAGTGGAGATGGATTGTTTTGGATGAAAGAGATGGGCCATGAGTTGAGAGCTGCCGAGGGTGGGGGATGAGTACGTAGGGATTGGTTACACTCCTCTCCCTACTTTTGGTATGTGTGACGTTTTCCATAATAAAAAGGAAAAAGGAAAGACTATTTATGTTGGAGACAGTTGAAAGAAATTAAGACTAATCACTAGAATCAGAAAAGGAAAAGTGAACTTGAACTGTGGTTTATTAGCCTCATTTTCTTAAATGGCCTCTCCAGCGTCTACACTGTGGACATCTACGGATAGTTCAGACAGTGCAGTCCAGAACTGAGTCTTCAGGCCTGATGGACCCACCACACAAGTGTGGATGAGTCAGTCCCAGAATGCTGGCAGCCTGGGTGCCAACATGGGATTTCTTTTCCACAGCACCTGGTTGGTCCCTGGCAACTTCAGCCCACCTGCCAGCCGGATATGGTTAGGCCCGAGGAATTCATGGGTGAACACTATGAGATTTTCACACAATAATGATTCTGTGACTTTTCCAAGCCCTCAGGCCCCTCGTTGGCTTTGACCATGATTCAATACCTGATTCTCACTGAAAATGGGCAAATATGTACAAGCACACCTACACTTGCACATTTAAAAATGTATAATTATACCCCTCCCTTGTTCCCAAAAGGATTTAAGGTATTTGTGCACACGTGAAATAAAACTTAAAGTAGTTTTGCCATCTAAAATTTCTCTCCCTAAAATAAAGCGCCATGAATATTTATCTCATATTTGCATAAAAAAGGCAAACACCTTGTCATGAGACCCTTCTGTTCAGTTGGCTCACATCACTCAAGCTCAGGATGGGAACTTTCCTATTTATATACAGAATGTTAGATTTGCTCTTGATTGAAATGTGGTTAAGTTCAGAAAACTTGCCCTGTTAAGAATTTTATGTTTCCGGGTGCCTGGGTGGCTCAGTCGTTAAGCGTCTGCCTTCGGCTCAGGTCATGATCCCAGGGTCCTGGGATCGAGCCCCACGTCGGGCTCCCTGCTCCGCGGGAAGCCTGCTTCTCCCTCTCCCACTCCCCCTGCTTGTGTTCCTGCTGTCGCTATCTCTCTGTGAAATAAATAAATAAAATCTTTAAAAAAAAAAAAAGAATTTTATGTTTCCTCAGTGGCATCCACTTCAAATTCTGATTTCATGACTCCTCAGGTTGGTCTTGGTCATGCACATAGAGGTCCGTGCCTTGTAAACAGACACACATAAGTACGAATGTTCCAGTAACTCTTGTGTAGAGGGACACTTTCTGCTGGAGATTAGTCTGCATTCCTCTTTGTCATCTCATCACCCATCATCGAGAAGTCTCAGAATCAAAAAGTAAGAAGCGGGCGCCTGGGTGGCTCAGATGGTTAAGCGTCTGCCTTCGGCTCAGGTCATGATCCCAGGGTCCTGGGATCGAGTCCCACATCGGGCTTCCCGCTCCTTGGGAGCCTGCTTCTCCCTCTGTTTCTCTCTGTCTATCATGAATAAATAAATTAAATCTTAAAAAAAAAGTAAGAAGCAATTTTCTTGCTAAACTAGAGCCAAATCTCCAAAGATGACTTTGACCATTCAAAGGCTAAAGAGTGGGAAAAAGGTTCTGCTTGAGCAGCACCGTTACACCCACTTATGACCAGCGCATAGATGCCCCCTCACTTGGCCAAAGTTCTCCTGTTAGTTTGCAGACAATCGAAGCTTGACCTGCCCGAGTAGCAGAGGGGCAGGGCATGCTCCAGGCATGGTCACTCCAGCCGGAGGAACCAAGGACCATGGAGGCAGTGGGAATTCATTTCAAATCAAGTTAAGCTGGAATAAGGAATTACAATCACTTTTTTCCCCTTCAACTTTATCAAACAGCTATCAGTGCTAGGCACTAATTACGTGTTGAGAATTCAAGGATGTCTACATTCTGGTCCCTGCCCTCACTGTGTCCCTGAGACCTGAGATCATAACCTGAGCTGAAATCAGGAGTTGGATGCATAACGGACTAAGCCACCCAGGCGCCCCCGGGCATAGGTATTTTTTAAAAAACTGCCCAGGGGCGCCTGGGTGGCTCGAATGGTTGGGCATCTGCCTTCAGCTCAGGTCATGATCTCCAGGTCCTGGGATCGAGCCCCATGTTGGTTTCCCTGCTCAGCGGGGAGTCTGCTTCTCCCTCTTCCTCTGCCTTTCCCACTGCTCCTGCTCTCTCTCTCTGTATCTCTCTGTCTCAGATGAATAAATAAAAAATTCTAAAAACAAACAAACAAAAAAACCTGCCCAGATGATTCCAGTATGAACCCAAGTTGAAAAGCCAGTATTTTACATTTGTGATCTCATTTCATCATTAAAATAACCTCATGAAGTGAATGTTTCCCATTCCTATCCTACACAGGAAGGAATAAGCTCAGAGAAGTCTTGAAATTTAGAGGTAGTTTCTACCCTACGTTTGTCTTATGCCAAAACTAAGGTTAGAACAAGGGCTTTCATCACATTATTATCTAAGGAAAACAGCTATTCAGACTTTGCTCCTAATGTATCAGAATTCAATGACATATCAACAGATTAGTTTATCAGCCTCAGAAGCAAAAAGCAATACTTGCTAGTGAATAGAGCCCAGGAAGGCAATTTTTCATAAGAGGAAGAGGTTGGGGTGTTCTGGACTTTGGGTTATGATGACACCATGACTCCTTAGCCCCATGGCCTGAGGTATGTCTCTTGTCTGAATATTGGGTTGATTGTGTTGCACTGAAATCTGGTTAGGGCCTGACAGATGGAGGCTCTTCCCTTGAAGAAGAAATTGCCCGAAGCAACAAACAGGATGTCAGTGGGAGAAAGAACTCTTTTTCTCTCTCGAGTTAGGTGTTCTAGGAGTCCAGAGCTCTCCAAGGATGGTGGGGGTGGTAGAGGGAAACTGGAATGTGCCTTAGTGAGGCAGTCTGGAGGCCAAGCAGCTAGGTACTTTGTATCCTTACACCTGGTTACACATCCTGGTCCTTGGACAGACCTTTTTAAATATGTAAATTCCCAGGCTCCACCCCAGTCCTATGGGCCAATTCCTAAGGGTGGGGTAGAAATGTCTTTTTTTAAAGTGGAAATCCCTTAGAAAGAGGCCCTATGGACTGAAGATGAATGCATCATATTTTATAAGTAACTATATCTTCCTCCCTGTGTTTCTGTCCCGTGTGTCCTCCCCAAGCCCATCACATAGCTTGTTTCAAATTCTAGCCTAGCCTATGGTGTACTATGAGTTGTGTATCCAGGCTTGTGCCAAAATATGAGAAGTGAAGTAACACCACCCCCAGGCTAGTGCGATGGTAGAAGTGGTGTCTGAGAGCTGCCCACCAGCAGTTAAATTCGAACCAGAAAAACCAGGTTCAAATTCTGACAGTTACGTAGGCTCAGAGATCAGCGTTCATCTCTCTGAGCACTGGTTTCCTCACCTGTTAAATAGTGAATGAAATAAAGCGTGCACACAATGCATTTAACACAATGCCTCTAGGTTCCCAAAGCACAGTATTTTTTTTAAAACTAGCTGCCTTCTCTATGTGGCAATAAGTAAAAATGCTCTCATTTCTGCCAGCTCTTTGCTGTGAAAAGCAACCGTTTCCTCCCATCCCTGGTTAAGGAGAGCTATTACCCAGATGGAGGATTTTACCAACCAATTGGGCAGGGACACTGGACCCAGGTCATGCATTGGACATGTACAAAAATATAAACTTGTATCTGAATGACAGAGGATTCATTATTCATTATTCACATTTCATAATAGGTATTATAGAAAATGGCTGCAAGTGGGATTTCTTCAATCTGCCAGACCCCTGGTATATAAAACAGAATTTAGTCTACACAGAGCTTTCTGAGGAAATCGTCTCCTGCATTAGACAAGATCCAGGACTTATCTTTATGAAAGAGAAATTTTCAAGTGTAAAACCAAGTGCAAAGATGAGTGATCAGCTGGGAGCTCTACCAGCTCTCATTTTCCAAGTTTTTGGACTAATTCATCCTTTAAAGTAGACCCAAACCACCAGAGGCTACCACTGTACTTGGCAACTAGTATCCATTACGTCCATGGCATTGTGCTAGGTGATGGGGCCAGTTTGGGTAGGAGTGGAGGACTGGGACCACGAAGAGAAATAGTGCATCCCCCCTGCCAGAAGAGTGAAGCAGGGATTGCACTAAGAATAGGAGCATCCCCTCCCCTTGCTACTCCGAGGCTCCTGCCACCTGCTCTGTCCCCCTCTCACTGTCCTCCCCGGGGCTCATTCTGCTCTGCCTCACTGGCCCCTTTGCTGTCCCCATCCCAAGTTTGTTCCCGCTGCTGGACCTTTGCCATGTGGTGCCCTCCACCTAGGGTGCCCTCCCCACCCCACTCACTTTTCACAGACCCTCCTTCTCTTGATCTGATGGAACCTGGCACTGTTGCCTCTCCTGAAAGGCCCTTTCTTGGCCGTCCAGTTCAAATGAACATCCCCTCTCCTCTCCTCTCCTGTTAATCTCTCTCTCAATCCCTTGCCGGATTCCTTCATATATGATATATCTCACCATGTATCATTTATTTATGTGTCTGTTAAATCCCTCACAAGAACGTAAAGCCCACTATGAAATTCCCAGTGCCTATCACTGTGCTTGGGACACAGTTAGTGCCCAATAAATATGTTTAAATACATGAATGAGTAACAAGTCATGGCAAAGCAAGAAGGAAGATTTGAAATTAGAGAAATTAAAGAGATCTGAGTTGAGAGAAGAAAGGGAGAACCCCCTGGTGCTGTGGTCCCTATGCTGAGTGGTACCAGGTCACTTGTCTCACTAGACTTGTGGGAATCGGTGTTGACCACATCCCTGGTCATCTCATGGCAGATAGCAACAGGGGTAGTCATCTAAGAAGCCACTGGGTGTTCATGTTATCTCAGTAAGATGCCAGAAGACAGGACAGGTTACCCTATCCCTGCTTCATCGGTATGCATTTGCCTCTGAGGAACCCAGGCTGAGTAATCCTGGAAGGCCATCCTCTAGATCATGACCCAGATCTCCTCAGTGCCTACGGCGTTCTTGCTCTCACACTGCACATTAAGAGCTCACATTTATCGAGTACCTCCTTACGAGTTAGGCACCAGCTTTATTGTTTAGTGCCATAGCAACCCTATACAGCAGGTATTACCGAGGAAACTAAGGCAGAAAGTAGTTCAGTAACTTACCAGGGTCACCCGGACTAGGAAGGGATAATGCTAGGGTTCAGTCCCAAGCATCTGGCTCCAGAAACTGTTCTCCGAAACCGTGCACCACGCTGCCTCCCAAAGCTGTTCACACACTGTTGATCGATTTTACTCCTAGCCACTCTAGCTCAAATGGAGTTTGCTAAATATTGAAAAGCAGTTTTCGAGTCGGACAACCTCTTTTGGGAAATGCTATGAACCTTCCCTTTGGAGAATGTAGGAGCTCAATTAATTGATCTTTGACAGTGGAGGAGGTCTTCACATATGCTAGGATGTTTTTATCAACCTGACTCTTCAGCATCTTCCCAGCACAGGGAAAGATGCTGTGGTGGTCTCAGCCAGCTTTGGAGCTGCAGGGTCAGTCTGCTGATTTGTTGAAAGTCCTCAGAGGTGTCCTTCCACCACTTGACGAATCCTTCTCCTCCTCCTCCTCCTGCATCTCCTCTTCCTTCTCCACAAGCTGCTGTTGGATTTCTTCCCCCATCTTGGCTGGTATACCATCTCAAATTAAAATGCCAGCTGGAGAACTGGCATACACAGTCACGCGCCAAAAGCTCACGTGGAACAGTAAGCACTGTTATTACCGAGAAGCTGCTGGAAGCATGCAAGGGGCCAAAGCACAAATCCTTGATCTTTTTCATTCAAAATGATACCGAGGCAAAAACACACAAGTTCGCTGGAAGCTCAAGGTGGTGTTGGGCTTTTTTGTTTGATGTTGGCACACCGTCCTTGGAGCTGTCTGTGCTGTTGGGACTGCGTGGGTTTGGGGAGTACATCGCTTCGGCTCCCTGCACAGAACTGCTGTGTAAACTCATCCTTGCCGATATCAACATCTGGATCTATTAGGAAAGAGTACGGGGGAGACAAGAGCCCCCTGTTGTCTTTTCCCCACACGAGTATCAGCTCTCACAGGGACCAGGTAGGCCCAGAGTTCTACTGCTTTTTATCCCAAAACGCTTTGTTCTGCTAGAATGTACATAAAGGTTTAAAGAGGTTTAAAAGGGGGCCAGTATAGTGTCCCGCCCAGTGTTACAGAATCCCATGTGGCCAGAAACACGCGCTTTTTCTACCGTAGGTCTGTTGCAATTCAAAACAGGATTTTTTTTTTCCTTATCAGCCTATAGAAAAATATAAATCTGCTTATGGCCAAATTGTAGAAAACTACTGAAAGACATTTTCCATCTTAGGTGAAGCATCAAATTATACCTTTTTTTCTTTTCTGTTTACTTACAGTTACAAAGCCATTCCAACGAGTTCTTCTGGAGACATTTCTTAAAAGGCCTTAATTTGAAGCAGGCAGAGCTGAGTCTTCTTGCAAAACACGGATTTTCATATACACCTTGTGATATGTTATCAGTGGTCACCGGATGGTGGGGCTCCCAAAACGGCATGACTAGTAATAGAAGATGTCAGATCCTGAATTCAGCTACCTCATTGGTGATATATTTTTACAGTATCTTTGAAAAATGGTTTTGCTACTGAAATATTTTAGTATTTAAAAAAATATTTTTAAAAATAAATAAAAAATAAAATAAAATAAATATTTTAGCTACTAAAGTTGGACAGATGCGCACCCTGCACCTCAGCCATTTTCATTGACACAAAATTGGAATTTTCTAAGGTGGAGGCCCAGGCATTGTAACTCTATCAAGTGCTTCAGATAGGCTGACGTGTGCGAGAATATTCATAGCAGCACTCTTTGTAAGAGTCAAAAACCAGAAGCAACCATAATGTCTCTCAACAGTAGAATGGATAAATGATGTCTGGTCACAGAAGAGAATTCTACACAACAGTGAAAATGAAAAACTATTGCTACATGCAACAACAACACACAACAACATGAATAACCTCATGAACAGTGTTGCATGTAAGGAGCCAGACAAAAAGGAAGGTATATTGTTTGAGTCTACTTGTACAACGGAGTTCAAAAATCTCCAGCGGTAGTGGATACCGTGGTGTTCGCTTTGTAATCACGACGTGGGCTATTTATTGTGTGTTTGCTGTTCTTTCCCATACGTGAGTTATACTTCACAACAACAATGAAACGATTTTTTTGAAGAAAATAAATAGGAAGTAACTAAAGTCAATGCCTGTGGTCCACATTCTCCAACAACTTGGAAAAAAAAATCTGGTTTCGTCTTCATCCTTGTACCCATTCAAAGCTGGATCAATGAGGCTGGAAACCAAAGGCAAAAGTGAGTCTTCCCAAGGACCTTTATTATTGCTCTAAATCAAATCAGCTCCCCAGTTCCAAGTCCCACTTGGGGAAGATACCTAGTCTTGAACTCTGGAGTCTCAAATTCCATGTGACCAGCTTCCCAAAGGCTTTTTACTTGATGAACAAATTGCACTGCCAAGAAAGCGTCACAATTCTATCAAGCTTAATTATGCAATTTCTGTCTGTAAATGACATCCCTCCTGTACCCGGTGAGACCCACCCATGCACTAATAAGATGTGACAGCTACATCACCAACAAAGCTTCCCCCGCGTTCGATTCTCTTCAGAGGTGAATGTCTCCTGCTTGGGAGGCACTGACAGGCCCTCTAAGAAAGATGAATTCAGTGAAGTCTCAAATTGGGACAGTGTGACCACCCAGGCTCACCCAAGGGTCATCCTCCACCACCGATGGCTGCACATAGAGATGAGGAGAACGGACTCATCACGTTTTTACCTTTTCAGACCAAAATACGTTCTTGATGGAAGTTGTGGCATTCTTTTCATGATGTTTTTTTGCTTGGTTGGGTTTTTCTTTCGTCAAGGTCATATGCAGGGTATTCCTGTCCAGAGATCTGGAAACCCAAAGGCACCCTTCCGTGAGCATCCTGGACTGAGGGTTTATCTAACCTCATACTGTTACCACCTATAAGGCAAAAGGGAAAATATTTGTTCCAAGGGTTTTCCTTGTTGCTTTGCCCTCTTTGAGTGAATGAGCAAATGGCTGAAAGCTTAGGTTGCTGATCTCAACAGAAATAAAAGTTCTTTCAGTGCTGGCTACAAACATATTCCTTCCCAATATATTTGGGTTGGGGAAAGGAAACATCCATAGAAAGAAAGGAGCTAGAAAGAAAAAAGGAACAGTCCCCTCCCCAACTCCCCTGAACCACACACACAGTCCCTCCCTCAATTCCCCACTGGCTTAGAGTCCAGTGGAAGATGCCAGAAGAAATTAGAGATCAATCAACATATGCACCTCCCATGCCCACCCCCTACCACTGGCTCTCTTGGAACTTCCTTGGAAATACAGAAGGTGCTAACTAGAAGAAGGAACTATAAGGTAACAGGGCTGGATGCTTGTGTATGTTTCACTAGTAGTACCCAAGCAACCTCTATATCCAAAGATGCAAATTCTCGTGGAGGCTCTGACATTATCCCATTGGTGCTGATCCTGCTAAAAACATTTTGGTAATCGTTCTTTTGAAATTGTTTCTGCATGCACTGAGGCCCTTTTGCAATGTAAGTACTGGGGTAAGTGTGTATGGATGATTTTATGGAGCTAGGCCAAAGAAAAGGACGTGTTCTTGGCTTTCCCTAGTAAAGTTTTTTAGGGGGGAAAGCGGGAGGAAATGTCAGGAATTATAAAGAGAAAACTCAGGGCTGGAAAATTCTCTAAATCAGTGGTTCGCAAAGTGTGGTCCTTGACTGGCAGCCTCATGATCACCTGGGAATTTTTAGAAATGCATGTTCCCCACTCCCCTTCAGACCTACCTAATCCAAATTTCTAAATGTCCCAGGTTTCTTTTTTAAGTCTGATTTCATTTTCACTGTCTTTTCTTTATGTAAAAATAATTACTAACACCTTTGGATTTCTTTCTAGCCATCATTTGGGGGTCTGTGTGTGAATGGATCCTGTCCTCTCCATTCTAAACTGTATGATTTCACATTAATACAGAATAACCTGGTCCTGTTTTCCTGTGTGTCATTAGGCTGCTCAGTGTGAACTGGGTCACTTCCGTAGCTCACTGATCTGGTTTTCCCATAGCTAGTGGGAAAAAAAGAAAAATTACCCAATGCAATTTTCCCCTCAAGAAGCATCTAGCTTCTCATCTTTAATTAATTGTCCTTTCCTTGCAGAAACTCTATTTGAGTTAAATCAGGATTTCCTGACCCTCTGTGAGAAAAAGAGAGCTATTTCCCTATCCCAGAATCCTTGAGAACTCCTAGGAGTCGGGGCTGGGCTTGGTGGAGGAGAGGGGGTGGCAGAGTGGGCGTGAGGTATAAGGGAAGGTAGTAGGAAGTCCAGAGAAGATCGGGGAGGGGACAATGAGATGCTCCATTGAAGGAAACAGATCTGGAAGCCACAGCAAGAGGAGGCGGGCCTGACTCTATTTGAGATGTACTTTCTCTTTATAAAACCATTTCAGCGCCTTTTTAAAAGTAAATTCAAATAAATGAAGAATCATTACATGACAATACATGCTGTCTCTCCAGCAGTGCTTCTCTCCTTATTCTATTTCACCACAGAGCTATTAGTTACCGGATAGTTTGTGATTTCAATATGGAGGATGACAATGTCATGAGAGAATACATACAAAAAATGCCAGCTTCTTTGAACAATTTCTAATGACTTTTGGAAAGGGGTGGAAAACTCAAAGCATGTATGAAACCAAGATCTGCTTTGGGAAACCCTGAATAATTTTTCAAATTTCTTTAACAGATTTGTTTCCACAGAAGAGAGAAACAAATGGATAAACAAAATGTGGTGTAGCCATACAATGGAATATTATTCAATCATAGAAGGAATGAAGTTCTGATATATGCTACAAATATGGATGAGTTTTGAAACCATTATACTAAGCGAAAGAAGCCAGGCACAAAAGCCTGCATATTGCATGATTCCACTCCGCAAAGAGGGAAGTCTATAGAGAAAGTGGATTTGTGGTGCTCAGGGCTGGGGGCACAGGGAAGTGGGGAATAATTAGATGATCGCTAATGGTATGGAGTTTCTTTTTGAGGTGATGAAAATGCTTTAAAATTGTGGTAATCGTTGTACAGATTTGCGAATACACTAAAGAGCAAGGAATTGTATCCTTTAATTGGGTGAACTGTATGGCGGTATGTGAATTATATCTCAATAAAGCTATTTTTTTAAAACTCTGTTGTCATAAATTGTTAAGTTTTTGACAGGAAACAGACCCCATGGTGCTAGAATGAGAACACCTTTGTGAGATGGATGATTATTACTTCATATAAAGCAAGTTTCACAGGGCTTGACTCTACTCCCATAAAATAAAATCTGGAGAAAAATTGAACCCCAGGCTTTGGGGCATTGAAAGGAAATGATACAAACCAAATGAGTGGAAAAGCAGAGAAATGAGGTGAGGAAAAGTTACATGAAAAGCAGCATGAGGAGCCAGCCCTGTGTTTGGGGTGTTCAGGGATATGAAAACGATGCCCAAATGAAGACTCCAGGCCCTCAGTGACCCGGAGGCCAGCCATGCGAGGACTGGATGGAGTAAGCAAGCACTGGCAGGTAACCCGGCAACACGTGTGAGGAGGGGCCCCAGGCAGACTGGACGTGGGGCCCAGAAGCAATAACTGGATGGCCCAGCCGTAACCACCACTCCGCCTACGGGCCCATCTGCTGGCTGAAGGTCACAGGGCCGTGGCTGGCACTCAGCAAAAGTCCCTCAGCCCATAGAGGCAAAACCCCCAAACTGACCGAGTCAAAAAGCAGCACCCCGAGACAGACCTTGGCTAAGGTTCCAACCTGGAACACAGGTGCATGCAGCCTTTGAGAAAAAGTACACAACGTGGTGTCAAAGGGCTGCACTATCCTAATTCCTAGTGGGCGAGGAGGCTGGCTGGTTATGCGGCTGAACAAGCAGGACGCTACCCAGTCCCCCCCTGAGGTGTAGAGGACAGCCGGACCCGCTGACCCCGTCCCCCCTGAGGTGTAGAGGACAGCCGGACCCGCTGACCCCGTCCCCCCTGAGGTGTAGAGGGCAGCCGGACCCGCTGACCCATTAGCACTGCAGACACTCAGGGTCCATGGGATTTTGAGGAAAGCTGCTATAGGAGGGGCCGGAGGCCAGCAGCGAGCTCGACTCTTGAACCCCCGAAGGGAGGGCTCCCTACACTCTCAATCTGGTCAGCCCAAGGCAGTGGTTTTCAAAGCACAGTCTGGGAACGTGTTAGAAATGCACATTCCTGCTGAATCAGAAACTCTGTTTTAACAGGGGGCACTGAAGTTGTAGAACCATTAGCTAAGCCGCTTCCTCCTCCGGTGACGCTAATGCTGAGCACCTGGGAGCTGAATCCTGCAAACTTTCTGAGGAAGGTTCGGTAGGATAGTCAGCAGTAACGGTGTCTGAGGAAAAGAAATGCCCAAGTAACGTGCTCCAAGGACAGAAAACCCCCGAGGTTTACCTGAACCCAGCAACCCATGCTGGGCCTCCCGCTGACTCCCTCTTGTAAGCAGCGCCCAAAGGGTAAGCCGAGGTCCTGCACAAACACATCTCCCCACCTTACCCTGCCCTCCCCTCCCTTCCCACAGGGTGAGGATTCCTGATAGTCCTGCCCTTCAGATAGGGCTTTTTGGTTATGAGTTCCACTCTTGGATTTACGTGGCTTGAGTTATTCCACGCAAGAGCCTTGTGAGGTAGGGCTTTCCCTGCAGACGTGAGAAAAAGGGGGCTCACTCAAGATCACCTGGCTGGGAGAGAGGGGTACCAGGACTACACCTCGTCCTCTCTCTCAGGTCAGAGTGCTGGCCTGTCCCCTGAACTGCTACCTTCCTGAGGAAAGGGCTCCCAAAAGCTTACACAGCTGATGCAAAGCCTGGTGGCCTGCAAAACGAAAGCAGATGTTCTAGGTTTCTTCGCTCTTTCTCTGAGTGGTCCTTAATCCCTTCCAGAATCGACTACCAGCCTGGGCCATGAGGCACCTCTGCTCCTCAGCCACCCTGGCTGGGTGTGGGTGGTCGAGTCCGTGTTCATGTGCCTGGGAGCACCCACCATGCATGCACCCTGGTTTCAGGCGTACTGACCCCAAGAGAGCCCTTGCTTCCAGCGTTGGACCATTTAAATGGCCTGTATGGGGACTTTATCTTACCTTCTTTGCCCCTCCCCAGTCACTCCGCAGTTCTGGATCCCAGTAAATCCTCTCCCATGTTTGTGTTTGATAACAGTAGAGGCTGGTAGTGCTTCACTTAATAACGAGTTATTGTAGAAATTGTTCCACACAATTCCAGCATCTCACAACCTCGAGTGTGTGTGTGAGAGAGAGAGAGAGATAGTTACATGACCAAGAGGTACCTTTGGGAAATCCTGTGTACTACACTCCCCCTTTACAAAGCACCTTAGCTTGTTAAGGGCTCTGAGAATTTCTGTAATCAAGAAACCCATTGAACTTTATTTGCACATTTCCCCGCAAAATATATTTGATTACAGAACTATTTCTCAAGGGAGACTTATTTCTCAGGGCAGGAGTGTCCCATAGAATGCATTTAGGGTGATGGGATCCTACATTCTCCCCAACCCACACTGTTGGGTTTGTCTGAAGCATGCTCACGGTCTGCAGCCTTCAGAGGACTGGGGCTCTTACTCTTGGAGTTTTCCCCAGCCCAGCTTTCTAGCTGTGGAACCACCCTGTCCTTTGGAGCCTGGCTGCTTCTCATTAGCCCCTCCCCACTTTGAGGGAGGACAGAATAGCCTTTAAGTCCACCGCCCACTGAGACTCCCCACCGAGTTCCTGGTTTCCTATCTAAAGGGTGTTTCCTGTGGTTCCTTAATTCTGGGACAGAGAAGCCTGTGGTGTTCTAAGCTTGGTGAATGGCCAGACCTTTCGTGAGGCAGAACCCCCTACCCCCACCCCGGATTCCTTTGGTGAAAGACAGGTCAGGCATAGTCTCCCACTTGTTGGAGATGTAGAATCACAGGAACAAAGCAGCCTCCGGGGACATTAACATGGAGACTTGTAGGAAATGACTAAAATGTAGGCCTGGGCTTGGGAGGGAGGTCAGGGCCAGAGCTAGAGCAGAGCTCAGGAGGGAGGCCGCTGAGGACAGCAGAGCTTCCTCAAGGGCAGAATGTGAGACTTGAAGTATGAGGACCAGACTCTGAAGAGAATCAGAGACTTCGCTTGGCATCCTTGAGCTGAAAAATCTCTCATTTGTTCTCATTAGACCCATTTAATCAAGTACAATTTAGAAAGGCCTAGAGTTGGCACTACAAATACTGAGAAATTTCACAGTAAAAGAGGGAGGAGGCAAACACCGAATTACCATTTTCAAATTTTTAGCAGAGGTACAAAGAATTGATGAAACAGAAAACTTCTCAAAGAGTACATTTTACGGAATGTTTTTCTGCCTACCTTTGGGAAGCCGAGAAAGGAAAACACATGTGAAGTAACTGCTATAGAATAGTTGCAATAAAAACTCTGGGTATCGTTTACAACTCCTTATAAATGACAACCCATCTTTAAGCTCAGGACGACTTTCATGTCACCATGCCTCTCCTATTATCAAACACAGCTGCTATCCAAACTCTGCAAACCATCTCCAGTCTACACATTCCTCACTTCCAAGCACTGTGGGGTTTAGAGCTCTTTATTTCCAAGGAAATATTTCTCATTCTGGTAGAGATGTCCCAGAGAAGCCAGCCAACAATATTAGAAAGAACAAATGCAATTAGTTATTAAAAATAATTCGACTATAAAACAAAAATGTATTTTAAAACTGGATTCACGCAACAGCAGCTCAAAATGATTTGAACAATGGAATAGAGGGAAGGAAAGTGGAAAAATTCATAGTCTTGGTGATCTTTAAAAAATTTGCTATTTAGAATAGAATAGACATTTTTCTCCTGCATTGAACAAATAGCCCCTAACTGCCTTCTTTGAGGCTTTCACAAAAGATGACTCTGGAGGCAGGAACACCAAACCTAATGCACTCGTTGTCATGAAAGCTAAGACTACGTTATATTTCTTCTAAGTTGGTCAGCTAATGAGATTGACTCCAGGTAAAAATCAAAAGTGTGTCCTCTTGCTATCTTTAACTCTTGTTAAGGGAGGGTCCCTCCGTTGCCTTTCAAAAAGTCAAAAGCCCCTTAGTGGCTTACAGAATTACATGTGGCTTCTCTCTGGCACTTTCTCAAATTTAGCACTTGCTTTGGAACGTCATTGAAGATAACTAGGGGTCTGACTGGGTACGTGTGCAGCATGCTCAAACAGGAGCCCACATTTTTGTCCGTGGCCCATGGAGATCGCTGCTCGTGGGGCCAGCTGTCAATCATCATTGGTAAGATTCTTTTATCCATAGACTTGTTAAGACAAAAATCAAAAGGAAGTGTTAGCAATGGACAGTCCCTGTTCCTCTCTAAAATGTATCTGGGATTTGTCTTAATCATGGATGGTAAGACACAGACATGGAAATGACTGTTAGGAAAAAATTTTGACTGGCAGATTTCTAGAAATAGGAGGCGTGGCATACCACACGGGGCCACACTGGGAAGCACCAGGGTTGGTCAAGAGGCAGAAGGAGTGAAGGGAAAGCCTAGGACAAAGCCTTTATCATGGTTTTCCCAGAAAGGAATGGATGCAGCAAGGTGACTGAGGGCAGGGGACACATTGGGTTGGCGGGTGAGAGAGATAAAGGAGGTGATTGGGAGTATGGACTTTGGATTGGTTGTTTTGCCTATGAAAGGCGTGTGCACAGGCAAGTTGTTTACTGTCTCTAGGAAATAGCTAACCCTGGGGAGGGACAGTCTCTCCAGGATTAGCGAGGCCCCAAGATGTCAAAGCATCATAAAATACAGAAAATAAAAAACATCGCCTGATGTCCTCCTCTGCAATTCTCATTTCCTCCTCTCTCTCCTCCAACGAGGGGCCAGGCTAGTCTGTATAGGCTCACTAGGCCCTGGATGTGCAGTGCTATCCTCTCACCCATTGCAGGAACCCTTCCAGCATCCCGGTTAAGAAAAATTTTAAGACACCTGTATGTCAAAATCACTTGGGCTAATTTATTAAAAATACAGTTCCTCGATCTAATTGCAGACCCATAAAATCAAAATTCTCCAAGGTGGAACCAAGGCCTTCTGAGATGGCTAATCTTGTGTCAAATTGACTGGGCCCCAGGGTACCCAGATATCTAATTAAACAATATTTTTGGGGGGCGCCTGGATGGCTCAGTCGGTTAAGCGTCTGCCTTCAGCTGGGGGCATGATCCTGGGATGGAGTCTCACATCGAGCCCCCTGCTTAGCAGGGAGCCTGCTTCTCCCTCTCCTTCTGCTGCTCCTCCTGCTTGTGCTCTCTCTCTGTCAAATAAATAAATAAATAAAATATTTTTTAAAAATAAAATAAACAATATTCTTTTTTTAATAGGTTTGTTTTTTAAAATTTATTTATTTATTTATTTAAGTGAAAGAGTGCGTGTTCACGAGCAGGGGAGGGGCAAAGGGAGAGGGAGAGGGAGAGAATCTCAAGCAGACTCCACCCTGAGCATGGATCCCAATCTCACAACCCTGAGATCATGACCTGAGCCAAAACCAAGAGTCAGACACTTAACCAACAAGCCCTCCAGGAGCTCCTAATTAAATAATATTCTGAAGGTGTTTCTGGATGAGATCTGAATCAGTAGACTGAGTAAAGCAGATTGCCCTTCCCAATATGGACAGGTCTCATCCAATCCATTGAAGGCTTGGATAAGACACAAAAGGCTGAGTGAAGAGAGAATTTGCTCTCTCTGTTTGACTATCTTTGACCTGGGGCACCACCAGCCTACTCCTTCCTTTGGGCTCAGAGTAAGATTAACACCACTAGTTCTCTTGGTTCTCAAGACTTCAGACTAAGGCTGGAACTGTAGTATCCACTCTCCTGGGTCTCTAGCTTGCTGAATGCAGGTCTGGGGATTTCTCAACCTTCATAACTATATATATCTCCTATTGATTCTGTTTCTCTGGAGAACCCAGACAAATATACCTTGAAATTCCATCAAGTATTTCAGATCTGCAGATTAAATCTGGGGTGTTTACCCTCTGGTCCCCTGTCCCTTCTGGCCCATAAAGACTTCTCTGCCTCAGCTCACACAGAGTTCTCCTTTCTCTTAGATGCTTGATACACTAATGCCCAGAACTACCCATTTTTCTATATATCTATGTTTGCACTGTCTTGACTACCATAGCTTTATATTAAGTCACAAAATCATGCAGTATAAATAAAGAACTCCAAATTTTTTCTTTTTATTCAAAATCAACTTTTTATTCAAAATTGTTTTGGCTATTCTAGGTCCTTACCATTTTCCTATACATTTCAGAATCAGCTTGCAATTTCTGCAAAACTCCTTCTGGGAGTTTGGCTGGAAATGCATTGAATCTACAGAGAAATTGGAGGAGAATTGACATCTTAATAACATTGAGTCTTTCCATCCATAAGCATGGTACATTATCTACATTTATTTAGATTTCCTTTAATTCCTCTAAGCAATGTTTTACATTTTTCACTGTGTAGGTCTTGCACATATTTTGCTAAATTTATTCCTAAATATTTCATAATTTTGATGCCATTATAAATAGTATTACTCTTATACTATTACTAAATTACTCATTGATAATTCATAAAAATTCAATCATTTTTGTATACTGGCCTTGTATCTGGCAATCTTGCTAAATTCATTTATCCTAGTAGATTTTTTGTAGATTTTTTTAGGATTTCTTTACTTAGATAATCATGTCATCTATAAATACAGTTTTATTTCTTCATTTCTGATCCATATATCTTTTATTTCTTCTCTAATCTTACTAGACTGGTTAGAATCAGTACAATGTTGAATAGTAGTGATAAGAATAGACATTCTTACTCTGTTCCCAATCTTAGGGGGAATGCATTCAGTCTCTATTTAGTATGATGATAGCTATAGGTTTTTTGTTGATGATCTTTATCTAGATGAGAATATGTCCTTCTAATCTTAGTTTACTGAGGGTTTTTTTTTTAATCTGCACTGAATATTATTTAATGCTTTTTATACATTAGATCTGTTGAGATGATTATACCATTTTTCATTTTTAGTCTGTTTAACGTGATGGATTACATTGACTAATTTTTGTATGTTAAACCAACCTTGCATTCCTGGGATAAACCCCCAGTTGGTCATAATGGTCTTCTTTGCTGGATTTAATTAGGTAATATTTTTAAAGAATTTCTGTGTCTTTGTTCAAGAAAGATATTGCTCTTGAGCACTTTTTATGTGCCTAATATCTGCATTAGCTTATTTTGAGTTTCACAAAAATCTTATGAAGATAATATGTCCATGCATCTTAAAGGGGATATAGGCCTTTAAAATCCCTGTCAGTCAGGCACTTATGCTGACTTTTTTTTTCTTTCTATTATTTATTGATAATTTTTAGATGAGAAAACTGAGGGTCAAGAATTGAGTAACTTGTCCAGGTGTTAGAGCTGGGATTCAAACCCAGGTCTGTCTGACTACCACCATAATTCATTCTGCCTTTAGAGGGAAGTGATTCCTTTTCTCCTTGTGTAAGGATTCTGTATCAGAAATGCATTTGGCTGCAAAGAACAGAAAACATAACAGACAATGATTTGTTCAAATGGACTTGTTTTTTTTTTCATTTTAGAAAGTCCAGATTTATGAGGTTCAGAGTTGGCATGCTGGCTCCTCAATGCCACAGGGACCCAGGTTCCTTCTGTCTTTCCACTCAGCTCTCTCTAGTGTTCGCTTGTCACCTCATGGGCACAAGCTGGCTGGTCCATCCTCAGCACTGTGACAAGTTTTAGGCAGGAAAGAAAGGATAGGCAGAAAGCAAAAGGAGATTGCGGTCCAAGTCTGCCCCCTTTTAAAGAGTGTCCCAGAAACAACAATTAATTCCTTGTCACATGGCCACCCATAGTTACAAGAAAGACTGGAAAATGTAGTGTTTCCCGCTAAGCACACTGTCTACCCCCTCAGGGAACATTGCCACCCTTTGCAAAACTAGGTATGATTAACACATTGATTAGAAAGAGAGTAAACTTCTGCTTGGACTATTTCCCACAGGCCACCAAATTACAATATAATGTGTATATGATCACATATACACGAATTTGACTGAATTGTATTCAGTGGCTCTCCTTAGAAGTGTGGCTTATCTCTCCAGCTCAAGCATTCCGTAAATGGGGATTCTGTGAGACCATCTGCAGTCTAAGGCTGGACTAGAGTTTGTAAAGAGACTTGAGTTGAAAGTTCACTGAGTCATTAAAGCAGGGTTTGGCCTGCTACCAGTTTTTAAAAATAAAATTTTATTGAAACATAGCTAAGCCCATTTGCTTACATATTGTCTATGGCCGTTTTCAGTCAATAGAGTGTTGAATATTGCAACTGAAGCCTATCGCTCACAAAGCTGAAAATATTACTGTTCGGCTCTTTACAAAAAAAGTCTGTTGACCTATTCTCTAAAGCAATGCTGCCCAATAGAACTTTTTTTGATGGCAGAAATGTTCTATATCTGTCCAGTATGCTAGCCACTAGCCATCTGTGGTGGTTGAGTGCTTGAAATGTGACTTAATAGGACTGAGCAACTAAAATTTAAATTTTATTTCATTTTAATTAATTTAAATAGCTTCATATAGCAGTGGCTACTGTATTGGACAATGCAGCTTTAAAATAGTGCATCTTAAAGTAGATATAAGCCTTCAAGATCCCTGTCAGTCAGGCACTTATACTGAGTTAAAAAAAAATTTTTTTGCGATCATTTCTTGTATTAAGAAGTTCCATATGGGGCGCCTGGGTGGCTCAGTCATTAAGCGTCTGCCTTTGGCTCAGGTCATGGTCCCAGGGTCCTGGGATGGAGTCTCACATCGGCTCCCTGCTTGGCAGGAAGCCTGCTTCTCCCTCTCCCACTCCCCCTGCTTGTGTTCCCTCTCTTGCTGTCTCTCTCTGTCAAATAAATAAATAAAATCTTAAAAAAAAAAAAAGTTCCTTACATCTTTGCAGCTGAAGAAATGGACGTTCATCCCAATTAACCAACTTGCCTAGAGTTACAGTGTTAGCTGATGATAGATCCCAGAGTCGAACAGTCTCCACACGGCCTGTGTGTAATGTTTGCCAAGAGGTATGTGAATCCATATTTGGGTTCTTTTGGAGTTATGGAGGTAATGTGGAGGGCTTTGCCCCACATAGTCCTGCCCTCAGTGAAATGTGTGTTATTAACATCTTGTCCATTCTTGGCTCGCTATTGCTTTTTCTCATATAATAGAAGGATTTCTGCTATAAAAGATACTCATTAATTGATCGTGAATAGTCTTCTTGGGAAGTTTTCAAAGAACTGCTTATGCTCCAGACTGTTCATTATGACCATTCTCTCCCTGGAGAGAGGAAACAAAGGAGCCCCCAATGACTTCCATTCCCTTGGTGGGGAGCAGTACCTGCATGTAAGTTGCTCCCAAGAGGTACCAGAATAAGGGGTCCATAAAGGGTGCTGACTGTATGACCCTTCCAGCCAAATGTAAGGGGCTGTACCCAGAATGCCAGCAAGGAATCAGCCCAGTGCAAGCACAAAATGCAACATTCCCTCCCATGTGTGGGCATCTGTGGACACATTCTGTTTTTCCTTGGTTAAATGGCAGGTGCTGACAGTCACTTCTGGATCAGTTACAGAATACCATTCCTCTCTCTCCTTTCCCCCTCCTCCTACCCAACTCCCCATCGACACTGGCCTGGAGAACTGCTTTCCCCATAAAATGAGATAGCGGGGAAGAAACATAATTTATGTTCATATCCATGTCAGCACGAAAGGAAAGGGTGCCCTGGCTGTGACAGGGCCTAAGTCAGACAATGGTAGATTTTGACTGCTGCATGGACCTGCAATTCGTGGACATTAAAACAGATGTTAACATGCTTGGGGTGCCTCCCAAAGGAATCCTCTGATGTAGCCTCAGCGGGAAAAGATGCACTCACAGCAGCAACAATACACTGAACGTACTTAGAAAGAGGCTTCATCTTCCATGTATGAGACCTGTATACAGACAATAAGAAGGCTTTGTGACAGACGTGGATAAAGAAGGGTGCTGTACAAGCCCTTAATATGGAAATGGAACCTGAGAAGATTGCTAAGTAAGGAATACTGTGCCAACTGTTCTCTTCTTATGGGTAATAATAATTCTACCTTATAGATTGTGGCAAAGGTTAAATAGAATGGTAGAAATGAAGAGCAAGGTCAATACTCGCTATATATTAACTATTAGAGGACTTTTCGTTAATTTTAACCAAACGAAACGTGATTTTAAAGGGACGCAGAGAGAATTAGTTTCTACCAGATATTTAAATACAATATAAAGGATTAAGTAAAAGCAGCAGGCTACTGACAAAAAGGTGGACATGTAAATAAACAGAGAATAGAAAGTATTGGAGACTTACTCTGATTGTGAGAACTTAATAAATAATAAAGGAGCCATCACAAAATAGGGATGATGAAAAGAAGGATCCTTTAAGTATTCTTGGGATAAGATCAAGATATTATTAGAAAAAATAATTTAGATTAACCCTTCATACCATGCACTGAGAATAAGTTCCATATGTGTACTAAAGAGTTAATCATTGTTTTATAAAACACAGAAAAACTAGCAGAAAACAAAACAGAACGACTATAAGGTCTCTAGTGGATTAATTAACTTAAAGCTATAAAGTGATCAAAGTGTTAAAAACAAGACAATAGGTCCAAAATGGAGCAACTTATGCTAAGCCCCCGCATCACCCAAACCAAGAAAACTTAACGATTTTGGCTCTCCTAGAAAGGGAAATGTAAGCCAGTCAATCGGGAATCACCTGACCAGCACTAGTTAGATGATTTGCCTGACAGACCCCTGCCACGCTTTATAGGAAAGTAACCCTGCAACAACCAATCACTTTTTGGCCTAGGGTAACTTCCTTGTTCCTGTTGCCTTCTGGCTATAGAAGTCTTTCTTTTTGTATAGCTCCTCAAAGCTCCTTTCTATCTGCTAGATGGAATGCTGCCCAATTCATGAATCATTGAATAAAGCCAATAAGATCTTTAAAATTTTCCCAGTTGAAATTTGTTTCTTAATGAAAGAAAATACAAAAGTAAAGATCAATAGAACAGACTACATAAAAGTTGAAAAGATAAAAACTGAAAGAACAGTACATTAGAGAAAACATCTTTATTAAAAATCCAAAGGATTAAGATTTATATTACATGAATAACTCACAAAGATTTATTAAGAAAACATTAAATCTCTGACTTATAAATAAGAAATGATACATACAATCCACACAAGAAGAGATATAATTAGCAAAATATATAAGGAAAATGTTCACATTCCCCCATCTCTTAAAATAACCACCAAACCAAAATATTAACCTAAAAAGGAGGAACTAGAGCATATGTATTAAATCGACAAAATGTAGAAAATCTGATAAAACCCAATATTGCTGAGACTAATAAAACTTGTACATTTGTACACTGTTAAGTGTTACTGCAATTTGACACAGAATTTTGGAAATCAATTTGTCAATACATATTAAAAGCTATAAAAATCTTCAAATCTTTTGATCATGAATTGTGTGTGTGTGTGTGTGCGCGCGCGCGCGCCCGGGCTCTCTCGCGCGCCTTCTGTATATTATAATGTTTTGATGTCTTAAAAAAGCCTTCTGGCTAAGGAGAGATTGCCCCTCTTTGACTAGCCAGTTCTTAGAGACAACAAAGGACTCAGTTGGGAGCATGGCTTTGATATGCAAACTAACCAATCCTGTCCTCTATCTGGCCTGGGCATCCCACAAAGCAACATTTCTCTGCCTTAATCCTTTCAGGGCCACCATTCAGCCTAAAAGCAGAATACAAGAACAAAATAATGAAAGCAGTTTGATATATTGTGGTGAAAATATGAGTGAATTTTTTTCCATTTTATACTAGTAACTATTAATAATGTTGTCTGTGCAATAAAAAAATTAAAAGTTTCATAGCTGATAAATGTAAACTTCTAACATTAGGGGATATAGGTATCTCAAGAATATAATATGAAAACATCTGTACCCACTTGAATTATTACTTTTCATGCTTTAATTTAATTAAAATATAAAATGGAAAAGATCTTTCCCTAGAATTAGTATCTATTTTAATATGATTTTCAAATTGTGAATCTTTCGAGAATGATGACTGGAGTGTGAATGCCAATCTTCCCCCAAAGCCTACTAGAATACCTCATATGGCCCAGGATGCCCTGGAAGAATCCACTGCCCCAGCTCTGGATTCCCACAATCCTTCACTTCTCCACCAGGTGCCAGAGAGGCAATCTTATCTCAGTCACATTTGAGCCCAGAAAGTCTGTTCCTCTCTGGGATCCGCTTCCACAAGGGTTACTTCTCCTCTCGACCTTGGTCTTAGAAACGCTTTTTTGAATATTACACCAAAGTACAGGCAACAAAAACAAAAATACGTAAGTGGGACTACATCAAACTAAAACGCTTCTGCACAGCCAAAAAAACAATCAACAAAATGAAGAGGCAGGCACCTATGAAATAGAAGAAAATATTTGCAAACTGATATCTGATAAGGGGTTAATATCCAAACCACATATCTAATAAGGAACGCACACAGCTCAGTAGCAAAAAAACCAACTATCCAATTTTAAAAATGGGCAAAGGACTTGAGTAGACATTTTTCCAAAGAAGATATGCAAATGGCCAACAGGTACATGAAGAGGTGTTTAATATCACTAATCATCAGGGAAATGCAAATCAAAACCACAGGGAGGTATCACCTCATGGCTATTATCAAAAAGACAAGAAACAACAGGTGTTGGTGAGGATGTGGAGAAAAAGGAACCCTCGTGCCCTGCTGGTGGGAAATGTAAATTGGTGCAGTCACGGTGGAAAACAGTATGGAGGTTCCTCAAAAAGTTAAAAGTAGAACTACTATATGATCAAGCAATCTCACCTCTAGGTACATATCTGAAGGAAATTAAATCACTATCTCAAAGAGATATCTGCACTCCTATGCTCATTGCAGCATTATTTACAAAAGCCAAGATATGGAAGCAATCTAAGTGTCCATCAACAGATGAATGGATAAAGATGTGGCATATATATATATATCGGGATATATATATATATATATATATATATATATATATATATACACAATGGAATATTATTCAGCCATGAGAAAGAAGGAAATCCTACCATTTGCAGTAACATGGATGAAGCTTGAGGGCATTATGTTAAATGAAATAAGTCAGACAGAGAAAGACAAATACTGAATGATCTCACTTATACGTGGAATCTAAAAAGAACCAAATCAGGGACGCCTGGGTGGTTCAGTCAGTTAAGCGTCTGCCTTTGGCTCAGGTCATATCTCAGGGTCCTGGGATCAAGTCTCGCATGGGGCTCCCTGCTCAGCGGGGAGCCTGCTTCTCCCTCTGTCTGCCGCTGCTCCTGCTTGTGCTCTCTCTCTCTCAAATGAATAAGTAAAATCTTTAAAATAAAATAAAATAATAAAATAAAATAAGCCAAAACATAGAAACAGAGAATAGATTGGTGGTTGCCAGGGCCAAGGGATGTGGGTGGGGAAATAGGTGAAGATGGCCAAGGGGCAAACCTCCAGTTATCAAATAAATAAATTCATGTACAGCATGGTGACTACAGCTAACAAACTATTTCATGTTTGGGAGTTGCTAAGAGCATTTTAAAAGTTCTCACCATAAACACACACACAAATCGTAACTATTTGTGAAGTGATTAATGTGTTGACTAACCTTATTGTGGGAATCATTTCGCAACATATACATTTATAATATTACCCCACTGTACACCTTAAACTTACACTCAGTCATATGTCAATTATATTTCAGTAACGCTGGGGGAAATGGGATATATCTGAGACTGAAGCACAATGAGAATCTAGGCTGGGCCCAAAACCTACTGGCAAGTTTATGATTTTCAATTTAATCAGGAGCTAAAAAGAACTAAGTATTCGGAAGTTACGGTATTTCCAACTCACACATAGACTAGGACAGAATTGTTGCAAAATCTAAAACAGTAATGATAATAAAAAGCATTCAGATTCCCTGACAGACCCCACATAAATTTACATCGGGAAGTCTCCTTTTTGCTTAACCACTTTTCTCAGAAAGCTGGTATGATAAATATACCATTTTTAGCAACAGACTTGTTTTCTCCTGTGGCCACTGTGATTACACTATGATTATGTTCCCTTTTTTGCTTCAGTTGCTAGGAAGCTCAAAGTCAATTTTGCAGCCTGTTTCCGCTGTACAGAATTAATGGTCAGTAACTACCTCTGTGTTTCTACTTCACCTCTAACTTTATCTGCTTTTCCTTCCATTATTTTCCCTTTATTTCAGTTTTCTCAACTACTTATCTTTTATCCTGTTGCAGATAATTTTATAAAATGACTCCAATCCATTTTTGAAAGAAGGAAGCACACAGATTAATCAAATATGGAATTATGCCTATTGTCAGAGTTTCTGACCCTCCTCCTTTAGGCATCTGACAATCTAAAGAAGGACAGCTAGGGACAAACTGTAAGTTTTGACAAATGCAGACACCTTAGAGATCAATCACCCCAATTGAGATGTAGCAATTTTCCATCACTTCAAAATTTTCCTTGTGCTACTTTCCAGTCAATCCCTCACCCCACATCCTATTCCTGCTACCACTTAACTGCTCTCTATCATAAATTAGCTTTCCCTGTAAAGTTTCATATGATTTGATGTAAGATTCTAGGTTTGTTTTTTTTCCAAATGGATACCGGCATCATCTTTTGAAAAGACTATCCTTTTGGGGTGCCTGGCTGGCTCATTTGGTAGAGCAGGCAAGTCTTGATCTCTGGGTTGTAAGGTCGAGCCCCACATTGAGTGTAGAGATTACTTAAAAATAAAATCTTTAAATAAAAAAGAAAAGAAAAGACTATCCTTTCCCCATTGAGTTACGTTAGCACCTGAAAATATGTTACTGAAAATCAAATTACCGTATAGATGTGGATCTGTTCCTGGGCATTTATTCTGTTTCACTAATTGTTATAGCTATCATTATGTCAATACCACACCGCCTTGATGACTATTGCTGTACAGGAAGCCATGTAGTCGAATAGTATAAAATCTCCAGATTTGTTCTGTCTCCAAATAGTTTCGGCTACTTGAGGTCATTTTGTATTTTCATACAAATTTTGAATCAACTTGTGAATTTCTATTTTTAAAAATGTCTGCTAGAATTTTGATTTGAATTGTGTTCACTCTATTAATCAGTTGGGGAGAATTGACATCCTAACCATATTGAAGCTTTGGGTCGCCTGGGTGGCTCAGTTGGTTAAGCATCCAACTCTTGGCTTCAGCTCGGGTCATGATCTTGGGGTTGTGGGATCAAGCCCCGCCTTGGGCTCTGTGCTCAGTACAGAGTCTGCTTCAGATTCTTTCTCCCTCTCCCTCGCAAATAAATAAATAAAATCTTTAAGGAAAATAAAACATATTGAAGCTTCTAATCCATGAACATAAGTAATGAAACACTGTCTAATTTCTAAAGTGCTAAGTATTAAGGTCTTGAGTGAACCTTTCTGTTGCCATGTTTTTCATACTTGTGCTTTATTTCTCACTGAATGTTTTAAAATGATATTATTATATTTATTTAAAGAAAGCACTAAAATGTGATAAAGTAAGTAATTTGCTTTATATTTTTAAAAATGGTATAGTTCTCCTTTAAGTAGGTGTTCTTTAGTTTTTTCTGAGCAACATTTTATAGTTTTCTGCGAAGAAGATTTGGCTGTACTTAAGTATTTCATCTTTTTTGATACTGTTGTAAATAAACAAATGGCGTTAAGTTTTTATATTTCAACTGTTTGTTGCTAGTATACAAAAATATAATTTATTTTTGCATATTGACATTGTATTGAGCAACCCTGTTAAACTCAGTTTTTATTTCCAATAGATTTTTGTTGATTCTTTAGGATAGCCTATATATGTGATCATTCCATCTGTAAATACAGGCAGTTTTACTTCTTGACTCTTTAATTTGTGTGGCTTTTATTTCTTCTTCTTGCTTTATTGTACTGGACAGGATCTCCAGTAAAATATTAAATCAGAGTTTGAAAGCAGAAATCTTGCCTTCTTGATATGAGGGAAAAAGTATTGTCTTTCACCATTAAGTAAGTTGTGAGTAGTAGGATTTTCATAAATGCCCTTTATGTATATGGATAATTTCAACTTACGGCTAATCTTTGATAGCTCTGTACTTATATCTGAGGACACATGGGGCCATGAAACTGACCCTTTGGCCAAGATAGGAATAAGATATATTATCTAGTAATTTATAATGTGCTACTTAAAGTCCAAAGCTCTCCTAAAGGGCCCCTGCATCAACTTGTCGACATTGTTTATTGAAAATGTATAGAGTGATGACCTGCTCCTGGTTTACTGTATACACAGTCTGGTTTTGGATACATGAGAGCAGAGAAAGGAAATTGGTTTGGGTGACTGTGTGAAGGGGCCTGAGTGAGAGTTCCTGTGCAGGGGGAAAGGGGCCTGCGTGGTTTGAACGTCCCCAAAGCAGGGAGCATCGGGGTTTTCTATGGGTTTGTCCAGATGTGGATCAGAAGGGGAAGAGGAAGGAGTGAGGCTTAAAAGCTATCAGCAAACATCAGATAATGGAGTCAGACACATCTGAGGAATTGACCCATATTACCTAAATTGTCAGATTTAGTGACATGAAACTATTTATAATATTCCTATGGTGTCCTTTTAATGACTCTAGAACCTGTAGTGATGTTTTTCCTTTCATTCCTCGTATTGGCAGTTTGTGTCTCTTTTTTGCTTGATTGGTCTAGTATGGGTATATCAGTTTTATTTAGTCTTTCAAAGAACCAGCTTGGGTTTCATTAATTTTATTTATTGTTTATCCATTTCCTATTTCATCAATTTTCTCTTTATTATCTCCATCCTTCTCTTGTCTTTATATTTACTTATGTTTTTCTAGCTTCTTAACGTGAAAGCTTAGGTTGTTCATTTTAGACCTTTCCTTTTTTCCCCAGCTTTATTGAGGTATAATTAATATATATAAAAATGTATATATTTAAGGTGTACAATGTGATGTTTTGATATATGTATTCATAGTATTATCTTTTTTCTTTCTTAATATAGGCATTGAAAGCTAAAAATTTTCATCTAAGCACAGCTTTAGCTGCACCCCACACATTTTGATATGTTGCATTTTCATTATCGTTCAATGAAAAAATTTTCTTTTAACTTTAAAAATATTTTCTAATTTCCCTTATGATGTGTTCTTTGACCCAGGGGTTGTTTAGAAAAGTGTCACTTAATTCCAAATACTTGGAGATTTTCTAGATTTCTTTTTGTTAGTGGTTTTTTTTCTTTTTTAAAGATTTTATTTATTTATTTGAGAGAGAGAATGAGTGAGAGAGAGCAAGAGAGAGAGCACCAGTGGGGGGAAGGGGCAGAGGGAGAGGGAGAAGCAGATTTCCTGCTGAGCAGGGAGCCAACATGGGCTCCATCCCAGGACCCCAGGATCATGACCTGAGCCAGAGGCAGACGCTTAACTAACTGAGCCACCCAGGTGCCCCTTTTTTTAGTGGTTTCTAATTTAATTTTATCGTGGTCAAAGAATATACTCTATATGAAGTCAGCCCCTTTAATTTATTGAGACATGATTTATGGCCACCACATAGCCTACTGTGATGAATGATCCATGCCTACTTGAAAAGAATGAGTAGTCTGCTGTAGTTAGGTGGAATGCTCTACACATGGTGGCAGACTTAGAGCAGTCTAGGAGGGCTTTTCAGGGAAGGTGATTGTTCCAATTATAAATGACACAGAGGAAGCAGTCAAGTAGAGACCAGGGTAAGGACAGGCAGAACAGAGGGAGGGGCTGGTGCAAAGACCCTGAGGTGCAAGGTGGGCACCATAACAGCTGCTGTCACTGGACGGATAGACTCTCATAACTCGTGCTCACTCAGGTGTTGGAGAGCTGCTGTTACACCTGGACTGGTTCTTTATATCCATAATCCTCCTTTCTCCTCCGACCAGAGGCTGGTGGAACTGAAGGGATGGGCATCCAGTTACCCAAGTGGAGGACCTCTAGTCTTTGCCCCAGTTGTGATTCCCAAGACTCACGAAAATAATAATTCTAAAATAAGGATGGCAGTTATCATATATTATCTGATACCCAACATATAAGCCTGGCAGATTTCACTTAATCCTCACAACAACTCTATGAATTAGGTGTCATTATCCCTTATCCATGTAAGGAAGTGAAGTTCAGTGGGGCTGGAGAACCCGTACAGATCATGCAGCTGGGAAGTGGCAGAGTTGGGTTTTAAGCCCATATTGCACTGACTGTAAAGCCCATACTTTTAACCCTTAGACCACATTGCCTCTACTCTTCGACCTTGGCCATACCAGTTATAATCCCTGAATTCCCCAAGTTTTTCAGCACACTGAGCGTGGAGCCCTGCCTTGTTCCTGCTAACTCTCCTGGTCTAAACACAAACCCACGACCATAACCTACTCTATCTTGACATCCCCAATCCCACCGCCCACCTCACTGTGTGACCCTGGTCTACACCCAGATCTCCTGGGCTCACATCAAGGGTTATGAACATCTTGCTCTACCAGTGGGATTTGGTTTTTGGCCCCTGGCCTCGGCTTCCCTCTGGCCTTTCTGACTAGGAAAATGGGCCAGTTCCAGGCCTCAGCCTGTCACCATTAACTTCATGCCTCTGTGGCTCCCTGGACCCTGGATATGACAGAATTCCCACTGCCCTCCAGCTCCCACCTTCTTCTGGGGTTCTGTGTAGTTTATAATCCTGATGCTTATAGGGACTCCATGTGCCCTCCATTTGCCCTTCCCTGAACATCATCTTCAGCAGTAGATATCCAACTAATTTTATCACAAATCCTATCAGTAAAACATTTTTGTACCTGTACCCCCAATATATATACATTTAATTATATATAAACTATAGACACACCCTTATGTACCAATATTTTATATACTTCAGAAAGCACAAAAATATGGAATATGTTAAAGAATGAGATAAAGTACTCTCATTTTTTAAATATTCATATGTTACATATTATATACTATATACACAGCATTTAGGTATGCACACTAATATTTTATATATATTATGTAATATACACACTAATATTTTCCACCTTAAGAATTCCACCTTGGGGCACCTGGGTGGCTCAGTTGGTTAAGCTTCCAACTCTTGATTTCGGCTCAGGTCATGATCTCAGGGTCGTGAGATCAGCCCCTCATAGGGCTCTGCACTGGACGTGAGCCTGCTTAAGATTCTCTCTCTCCCTCTGCCCCTTCCTGCCTCTCGGTCTCAAAAAATAAATAAATAAATAAATTTAAAAAATAAAGAATTCTACCTTTTTTTTTTTAAAGATTTTATTTATTTATTTGACAGAGACAGACACAGCGAGAGAGGGAACACAAGCAGGGGGAGTGGGAGAGGGAGAAGGAGGCTTCCCACCAAGCAGGGAGCCCGATGTGGGGCTCGATCCCAGGACCCTGGGATCATGACCTGAGCCGAAGAAAGACGCTTAACGACTGAGCCACCCAGGTGCCCAAAGAATTCTACCTTAAAAATATGCCTGTTTGTGTGAGAGAGGGAGTGTTTCATTTTATCTCATTCTTCAACACTTTTTATATTTTTGTGCTTTATAAAAGCATATAATCTACCAGTATAGTAGTGCATGTCTAATATATACACACACACACATATATATATATACACACATTAATATTTTCTGTACCAACGATTTTCATGTGGTTCAGTTGAAGTGTACCACCCTCCTCTGGAGACCCCTTAACCACAGGATCCAAGCCAAGCCCTTCAGGGGCTATCCTGTCTCTCTATAGACTGACTTGACACCTTCTCCACCCTAGTCCAGATCTCTTCATCTGTCAGGCAGCTCACCCCACTCCCCCCCTCCATGCTTTAGAGTCAGAACAACCTGGGATTAACGCCAGACTGCAGCTTACCAGCTGTGTGAGTATGGACACTGTAGGTAACTTCACTGGGCCTCGGTTCTCATTGGTAAAATTGGACAATAGCACCAACTATTCGTGGTGAGGAAGAGAGAAGAAACACTTAGAATGGAACCTGGCCCAGAGAGGGTGGTCAGTGAACGATGACCATCGCCATCAGTTTGCCAGGGGATCAATTCTGCCTCCAGCCCAGTCCATGCTGATCCATCCTACACTGCTGGGGGCCCCTTACCTTCTAGTTCAAGGGCTACCTTTACTGATCACTCCCACCCACACAAACTCCCTCCACCCCACCCAGCTACTCTCCTTCGTCTGGACCCCCTGACCTTCTGTACTTAGGCCTAGGCATCCCCTGATTGCCAATTAACTATTTCTGTCTATCCTCACTTCCCAACCGCTTCCACGCTCCTGGAGGGAGAGGCCACACAGGTCCTGCTTTTTTGGTGCCCACTGCAGGTGGCGCTCAGGCAAAGCAGTTGAAGTGGGCACGTGCCCTTAACTGCACGGATCCAAAGTCTTCCCGAACCCCCACCTCCCGGCATTTTACCACCCTCTGTCCCTTTGCTGAAATCACAAGGTTGCATCCATTGGCCTATGAAATCCCACAGGCTCCTGCAGAAGAGGCCACTCCAACCAGACACTCCAGCAGGTTCTGCCGAGCCGGGATCAGCATCTAATCATGTTTCCATCACAACACAGTGAGAAACGTGTGACTGGCCCTTAGCAACGGTCTCTCAAGACAGCTACCCCTCTAGAGAGCTCATTAAGTTAGCTGAGCACACGTGAGGCGCGATCTAAAAACAGACCTGTGCTGTCTGAAGTCTCATGCAGCACGTGGCAGAAGCTGGAAAGGGCAAGGACGGAGCCTTGCTCCCAGTAAGGGCAGGGAAAGAGAGAGTCTGCTGGGCAGGCAGCCCCCCGGGGGCGTCCAGATCCCTGAGCAAGATAGCTCTGGACTCTCGCTGGGCTGAAGACCCTCAGGGCGGGCTGGACTAGCCGCCCCCACCCCCCCACACACACACAGATGGCGCTCCCAATATGGGGAGCTATCCTCCACCTCCTAAACCCCTAGGTCATTTGGAACCCAGGACATGGCACCACCGGAAACTGGCTGTGAAGAGTATTTGAAATAGGATTTAAAATTTTAAATTCACTTCCATTCAGCAAACCCCAGGCACCTACCATGCTGTAGATATGTGCCCTAGGTGACACTCCTCATCCTTAAGAGGTTTACATGGATGGGTAGGACATGTAACAAATATCCCACAACTCAGGATAACACACAGTAAACACTCTAATGGAGGGGCAGGCAGAGCATTCTGGGATCAGGGAGGAATAACACCAGATGGGAAATGGGCTCTCATGGAGGGCTGCATGGAAGACGCAGGGCTTGTCCTGAGCCTTGGCTCCTGACCCCTGGTACCTGCAAGTTGTCTTCCTCAGTGCTCAGTTGAATTCGGCAAGGACTAGTTAAGTGGTTCAGTAAGAAAGTGTCCAGGAACTTGGTTGTCGCTTATAGGTGGTTGCCAAGGGCAGCCTTGAAGTGCTACAGCTTCTTTTGTCTTTATGGATCCAGCTGGAAGTCTCTAAAGGCACTCAGACCTCCAAGAGCCACACCCAAGGGCCCTGCAACTTTGTACTCTTTGCTAGATGTCCTCCTTTCTTATGGAGACCATGGAGTAAAACGGGCTTCTTGGCTCACTTTGATGTAAAAATGTGATGGTAAACTAGGGCAGCACGGGCTGGTGATTTATTGCTTTTAAAGTGGTTTTGAAATGCGAAACAGTCTCAGCCACCTTGGCTGAACGCTTGCCTTCAAGCAAAAGCAGCCCGAGAGGTTAACACTAATCCTTCTGCCTGAAGTGTACGAAAAGCAATCTTTCCGCAGTCAAGGGGCAGCAAACGTGGAAAGAGAGGCAAGGAGGGGTATGTGTTCCACCTCCGACAGGCGGTATGTTTTCAGAAGGACTCAGAAGAGCAGGTGCCAGAGCGGGCATCCTTAAGCTGAAGGTCTAAGCAGACCACAGGGACAATAGGAAACTGGGTCAGAGAAAGAACAAAGCGCTCACCCGAGCAAGTGCACATGTGCCCCCTTGCGCGCCCACACCCGGACCTAGAGGGAACTTTCAAGAGTCTGCGGAGTTTAACACAGGACAGCAGACATCCGGGCCACTGGAGCGTGGGTCAGAGATCTGGATCCACTGCAGCTCGTGAGGGTGTGAAGAGAACCGTGGAGGCCCCTGCGGGGTGTCAGCCGTGAGAATTCAGCTGTCACCTACAAAGTCACCAGGAGGCTCCGTCCCCAAGGGGCACACACCTGAAGCAAGGGGCAGCTCACGCCTGCCTCAGACAGAGCCACAGTCAAAGCTGGAACACGCGGAGGGTTATCTCTCAGACCCGTGGACCAGGTGGAAGTTGGCGACCTAGGGGCTGAAAAGACGTGGAGAGGGTGGCAGAGCTTTTGGGTAAAGAAGCGCTTTGTACACACGGTGAAGCACCGTACAAATGTCAGGTTTTCGTTTTTAAGGAAATTCACTTCAGTTGGAACAGCCGATTCCCAGCCTCTTAGCAGCTAGTGCTGTTGGCTTCACTGCCGAGTGCCACCGTTCTCGCTGAGAATTAACCGGTTCGTGTATTTATTCCTTTCCTCAATTCCTTCGAGAACTGAGCCCCTCACATGTGCTAGCTCCACCGGCATGAACAGGACATGGCTGATGCCCTCAAGAAATCCCCAGCCTGAAACAACAGATGTTGGCGGGGATGCGGAGAAAGGGGAACCCTCCCACACTGTTGGTGGGAAT
>NC_138376.1:83563845-83580311 GCF_054177405.1 Leptonychotes weddellii
GAACCATGAGAGACTATGGACTCTGAGAAACAAACTGAGGGTTCTAGAGGGGAGGGGGGGTGAGGGGATGGGTTAGCCTGGTGATGGGTATTAAAGAAGGCACGTTCTGCATGAAGCACTGGGTGTTATACGCAAACAATGAATCATGGAACACTACATCAAAAACTAATGATGTAATGTATGGTGATTAACATAACATAATAAAATTCAATTAAAAAAAAAAAGAAATCCCCAGCCTGGTAGAAATGCTCGAAAGGTACCCATTTCGCCGAGTGCACAAGAATCCGAAAGGAGGTGAGGATGGCTTGCCCTGGAGAGGGGAGAAGGATGGGGGCATCGCTGAATTCTTTACCAAGGAAATACCGGGCTGTGGCACACCGGAGCGCACCTCCGATTCGTCAAAAGTGGCTCCAATGTGAGTGGCCTTTCCACGGGCAACAAAATGGAAATGGTTGTTTTGACTTCAGAATAAGCCGCTATTTCCATTAGAACTTTCAGGAAAACGAACGTGGCGGCTTGTGGCAGCCGTTTCTCGGCCGGCTCCTGAGTGAACCCTGCAGGTTGCCTGAGCACCAAACAACATTTAGTTATTTCCTATTTCATGCGATCCGCTCGGAGGCCAGGCGAGTCCTACTTCATGTGAATGGAGCTCCTCGGACTCATTTTAGTTCTATTTTCAACTTCCTGTTGACCCAAATCCCTCTCTGGCCCCAGGAGTTAAGACTCCCTGTTCCAGTTACATAAATTCTAGGCCTCAGAAGAGCCATGCACGCTGACAGTCGTTTGCCCTGTCCCCTGGGCCCCCCGGGGCCTGCTGTCTTGCTCAGATGACCACAACACCTGTCAGCCCTCACAGGTGGGCAGGGCCTGGAGCTTGAGAAAGGTCTCTGGAGGGGAGGCCCAGACCACCCAGCCAGGCATCCTGACTCACGGTGCCCACCCCCATTAGAGGACACGGGGAAGAAGGTTCCTCACTGTCTTCGGAGAAGTTTTAAGCAAGCGGAAGTATCTCTAATCTCAGTATTTTGAGGATGTGAGAATAAGAATTGTATTAGTCGGCTACGGCTGCCATCGCAAAATACCACAGATTGGGCGGCTTAAACAAGTCCAAGAGCCTGGAAGTCCAAGGTCAAAGTGCCCGCAGAATTACTTTCCCCACCGAGGCCTCTGTGCTGGGTTTGCAGGTGGCGCCCTCTTGCTGTTTCTTTGAAGGGCCATACCTCTGCGCACGCATGCCCCTGGTGACTCTGTGTGTCCTAACCCTCTCTTTTTATGACACTAGGCAGATGGGATTGGGGCCACACTAACAGCCTCATTTTAATGTAATCTCTTCAAATACAATCTCCAAATACAGTCACATTCTGAGGTTGTAGAATGTTAGGGCTTCAATGTATAGATTTGGGGGACACATTTCTGCCCATAAGGGTCTTCTCGAAGTGGACTGTTTTATCAGTATTCACCAGTCCCGTCTGAAACCCTCCCTGGGTATGTGGCATCAAGGTGAGGATGACTAGATTCTCATTTTTCTCCTTAGCTTCCTCGTCACCACACACCATTCTCCAGGAAGCAACTGATTCTACAGGCCCAAAGGCCCCTAGGAAGGACAGCCATGCCGTTGGTTGTCCTGTCTGCTGAGATCTGCTGAGAAGCAGACAGGACGAGGAGGAATGGGAGAGGGATGGGAAAGAAGAAGGGCGAAGAGAAGATTAAAAAAAAGAGAGAGGAGAAAGACAAAGGGTGAAAGCAGTGATAGCTCAGAAGGGAGAGGCCTACTAGCCTTTGTTTCCAGAATCAGGGGAGATTCTAACCCCACCCAGTCTAGAAAGCCAGACCCAGGCTATACGGATTATGAGCTGTGTGGTTGTGGGTCAGCCACTTACATTCACGGTGCCTCTGTTCACTCATTTGTTCACGTTCATTCTACAGAGTAAGTATTATCTTTCAGACACTGCCCTAGGTATTATTTTCTTATTGGTAAAATGGGAATAATAATCCGCATCTGCAGAGCGGTTGGGAGGATCTGAGATGAACAGGGAGTCAGTGTCTAGCACGTCATACAGTACTGCTTTGCGAGTCCCTCCTCGTGTGAATGCAAGCCTTTGAGGATGGGGACTTGGCCTGTATTTGTTCCCTTCTGAATCCCAGCACCTGGCAAATGGCTAGTACTCAGGGATATTTGAGGAAGGGAGAAAGATGGAGGAGAGGGAAAGAGGCAAGCATGACAGGCTGGCTGTTACCATCATTGCTACCACCTGGGATGGCCCAGATCCTGGGGCATCCTGAGAACAGAGTCACGTCAGCACCAGATCCCAGAGCCACATCCCTTCCCTTCTTCCTCAGCAAGGCTTCTGGGAACAGAAGACCATAGGTTATTTGAGAGACTCTGGGTCAGCTTTGGACTAGCCCACGAAACAGCTGGAATTGCTCTTTGACACTCTTCCAACTTCACGCCCACTTTAAGTTGTCCCTCATTACTGATGCCAGGAGCTTCTTGGCACTCACAGGCTGCTAGGGCCCCTCACCCTGAAGGAAAGGGGTGGAGAGGCCAGGGCTCTGAACTCCCCCCACACTGTCCCCCCCAACACTTGACAAGGCTGGTCTCCTTCCTGATATTCCCAGACATCAAGTCTGTGGAATTAGCTGATGAACAAATTCTCACTAGGGTGTGAATAAACATGGCAGCCTGGCGTTACCCCTCCCAAGGGTACTTGCACTATGGCAGGGCCTGTGTGTTACCAAAGACAATCATTATTTGCAGCCCCACAAAAACATAAAAACTAATCCTGAGCCCCTAAACAGAATGTCTCATGTGACTTGTGACCACCTGAACCCCAATTTCCCTATAAGCCAGGCTATTTGGTGCTGACCGACGTTTTTGGCTTGGCAGAGACAAGCGAAGAAATTTTCTGTCTCGCTGCCTTCTCAACACCCTCCAACACTGCCAGGCATTGCCTATTATCACTTTTAATTTGACAGGAAGTAATTTCCTGACAGTGGACCTCTCCCAAGAAACCACTCACACAAGTCGAGCTGAAAAACTGGAACACTGGAAACCAGCTCACACAAGACCTTCGACGTCGGCCCCCTTCCTCCCACATGCTCCTCTTTGGAAGAGAAACAGAGTTTGCCTTCCTCCTCCTTGGGGCAGAGTGGGAAAACAGCTGCTTCCAATGCTGTCTTTAGAGCTAGACAACTGAGGGCCTGCATGTATCTTAGCAAAGGAGCTGGGGACTTCACAGCAGGTCCGGCCGGCCCCGTCCTGGGCCCAAGGCTAAAGTGACAGTAATCCCAGCCTGTCCCTGCCACGTGTGAATGCCACACAGTAGCTAACCACAGAGCCAAGACAGGAAGACGCTCTGCTTCCTTGGACAAACTGAAATTTGGGTTTCATGGGACATTTTATGTGGTCTGCAGTTACTTCCACGTGCTGCGAGATTATTGCTGGCCACCCTGAGGAATGGCCTCCAGGAAATCTCCTGCTGCCCCCCTGGGCATTCTCATTTCACTTCCTGACACGAAGGTGCAAGGCCAGGGGTTGCGTAGCAGGGCGAGCACATTCTGGAAGTCTGGGATAGTGAAGGAGAGCCAAGATCTGGAATGTATGAAGCCAGAAACAAGTCTGGAAAATCCATCCAGTTCTTAGAGCTCACATAGAAAAGAAACTTGATAGCAGTTTTCAAACACTGACAGCAAGCCTAAACATGACATTGCCAATGAAGATTTGTGAAGTTGGAAGAAACCTTACTAAAATATCATCATGAAAAAAAAAATGTTGATCAGCCAGATTTGATGAAAAATGAAGTATCCTTCTCTTTTCTCCATAAAAAAAAAAAATTACAAAGTCATTGAGTGTGCAAGCAAAAGAAACAAACAAAAAAATACCCAAAACCAAAAGGAATAGTGTTACAAGGGCATTTCAGAGAATGAATGAAAATAGTATATTGTTTGAATTTTATAATGTTTGTGTTCTTTTTGTGATTTCTCATTCTAAATAAATACTTTTATACCTAATTTTGTAATGTGTGTTTTTGTTTCTTTTTTTTTTTTTTAATTTTTTGTGTTTTTGTTTCTAAGAGGGCCTCCAAAATTAAGTAAGCTTTGGGCCCCACAAAGCCTGGATGAAACCCTGGCGGGGAGTCACTAAAGAAATCATTTAAACCCATCAGAAAGAAGTCAGCCATGTAACAACAGCAATGATGTTCTCCCTGCTGCAGCCCCAAACAGCTATCCCACATATGAAAGGCAATTGAGCATGGAGAAGCTTTAGTTCATAAGTAACAGAGAGTTCCGTGATTAAAGGAAACATTCTCACTTGCCAATGGATGACGCACATTACTCTGTGCATGGGTACAAGGTGAGTTGATACAATGTGAGTTGTGGGTTAGTAGCTGGGACCTCCAAAGGAAGGCAAGATCCAACCTTAAGTGAACTTTGACCCTGGTTCTGGCTGGGTGCAGCTGGGGTGAACCCCATGGGAACGGCAGAAGTCTGTCTCCTGCCGGGATGCTGGGAGGCAGGGGAGCTTCCCCTGACCTGGGTCACAGGAGAGGAACATTCAAACATCTCTGGCTCGAATCTGAGCCTTATGAGCCGAATGAACGCTTTTAACCTCCGGAGTCTACTTTGACAGCCCATTTTTCCTTGGCTTTCATTTTCTTCCTTTCTTTTCAAGTTATTTTATGTTTGGGGAAATGACACATCAGCAAAAAGTCAGATCAACAGCAACACGCGTCTGCAGGCTGGGAGGGTAGCGGGAGTCCACGATGGGGCTGGGTGGGGACTGGATCTTAACAGGGCCCCGGGGAAGGCTCCCCGGGGCAAAGGGCAAGCCCTCTCCTCTGCCTGTTTTTTAGAAGGTTCGCCAGTTTCTTTAGTAACTACTTTTTAAATTATTATACAAGAAAATGAAATAAATGCTTATGTTTAAAAAAAAAAAAAATGCCCTGGCTACTCTGTGGCAGGACCAGCAAGCACAGTTTGAGACCCCAGTGAAGGGGCAACCGGGGGGGCCACGAGGTCACCTTCCCCCAAATCACCCAGAACCTCCGAGTCAGAATTTCTGAGAGGACATGGGGCCCTGAAACTGCATTTTTAACAGTGTCCGTGCACCTTTCTTACCCAGAATCTGTGAGCTGAGAGCAAGGGCCCTGGACCAGGCCATCCCTTGTGTGTCCCAGAGTTTGAGGGCCCTCGGTCCTGGGACCCCAAGCGCACCCCCCTCTCAGGAGGCTCTTCTGGCTTCTTTGGAGTATCTCAGTTACCAGGGGCCCGTTGGAAGGCCCAGGGAGAAGTAGGGAGGCAGGCGCCCAGGATTGGCCACACAAGGATGGTCACGAGCAGCTGTGGAGATCTACCACCACCACAAGGGTACAGCTCTAGTGCTCAAACCCCTCTGACTCCAGCTTTGGTCACTTCCTACTCAAGCTCGCTTTCGGCTGGAAGACTTACAGCCTAGGGAATCTGAGGCAACTCACAGATGTATCTAATACATTATTATTCTGTGTTGGGAAGAACGGCTGTCTGGGTTCTAGAGCTGTGACTGGTGGTCTGGGTTTTTGTTTTGTTTGGTTGTTTTTTTATTGAAGTATAGTTGACATACAATGTTATATTAGTTTCACGTGTACAACATAGTGATCCCACAATTCTATACATTACTCCATGCTCACCATCTATCACCATACAATGTTATTATAATATGATTGACTTTTTATTAACCCCATACCTTGGGGAAAAGCACTCCACTTCCCTGTATGTGGCAGAGTTACACGGGTAAAGAAACATTCTCACTTGGAGATGAATAATGCACATCAATTTATAGGATTTGGTCAGCTGGGATCTCAAAAGGAAGTCGAGACAGGGTTAGACCTCTGAGTTTCGGGGTAAGAGAGGCACCTGAACCCTGGTTTCAAATGCAGCCTCGGGGCCCTGCCCGAGGTCCTGGTGCAGATCTGAGGAAGACCCTGGAAGTCTGCACTTTAAGAAGCCTCCAGGTGGGCGCACCTGGGTGGCTCAGTCGTTGGGCGTCTGCCTTCAGCTCAGGTCATGGTCCCAGGGTCCTGGGATCGAGCCCCATGTCGGGCTCCCTGCTCGGCAGGGAGCCTGCTTCTCCCTCTCCCACTCCCCCTGCTTGCGTTCCTTCTCTCGCTGTGTCTCTCTCTGTCAAATAAATAAAATCTTAAAAAAAAAAAAAAAAAGAAGCCTCCAGGTGATTCCTGCGAAGGTGGCTGCTGACCTCACTGAGACTTAAAGTAGATTAAATTCACAAAAGTGCTCGGAGTGGTACTTCATACATCATAAAACGCCAAATAAACTTACCATCACTCTCCTCCATTCTGGGCTAGGTTTGGGGGAGATAGCAGGGAACCAGATAAACGTGTTGCCTGCCCTCCAGATGTTGAAGATAGAGTGATGTGAAGAGCTATGGGGCCAGGGGTTTTGCCAAAGCCTAGTTTCTAATTGTAGGAGCTTTTCTGGGCCACAGCCAGGAGCTCCCTAACCTTACCTGAGGTGATGATCTTGGCTCTAGATTTGTACGTAGCAAGATTCTAAGCGTCAGTCTTGTCAGAAGGTGGGTAGGAGAGGTGTCTTAATTCTTGTTTGCCTGGCTCTGTACAGAAGATTGAAAAAGAGATGTCAGTTTCTCATCAAACCCTGGCAGTGGAAGGAGAGGCTGTTTCCCAGAGCTCGAGAGGAGACCAGGCAGGAAGCTGCTAATCTACCGGGCATGACACTAGGTCCTTTCACAGAAAACTCATCATTTGATCTCACAGCAACCTGGTCAAACAGGCTGTATCACTGCATTTTTTGGGTGAAGATTTATTTATTTATTTGAGAGAGCACAAGTGGAGGGTGGGCAGAAGGAGAGGGAGAAGCACACCCAACACAGGGCTCCATCCCAGGACCCTGGGATCATGACCTAAGCCGAAGGCAGATGCTTAACGGACTGAGCCACCCAGGCGCCCCTCGCTGCATCTTTATATGTGAGAAAGCCAAGTCTCCGAGAGGGTGCACTAAGCCTAAGTTTCCACAGCTAAAGAAATGGCCGCTGTGTCTAACTCCAAAGCTGCTGTCCTTCCCAACACAAAATAGTAATCTATCTGGTACATCTCATGAGCTGCCTGGGATGCTCTAAGCTCAAAGTCTTCCCACCCCCCAGCTACTGTTGTTACCACTCTGCCAGATGGCCCATTGCTTGAGGCTGACCCCTGGCATCTATGACTCCCTACAGCACCCCTGGACCTGGGAGGGAGAGCAACGCCACAGGACACGGCGTAGGATTCCTCAGCAGTCACCCCAAGGGCCAGGGGATGCAACCCAACAGTGTGGAGCATTTAACTCCACAGAGGATGAGCTTGCACCAGTGAGGGGTTAAGAGTCAGGAGGGACCCAGGAGATAAAGGCCCCCTCCATGCCCCCTCCTCTTGTCCAACAGACATCTCAAGGGGCCAACTAACAGGTGGGTCTCCTCTGAAGCCTTGGCCAAAGCCGGCCCATACTTGCCTCCCCACCCTCCCTGCCTCGCCCCAGCTGCCCCAAGGTTGCATTTCCTGATAAAGCATTAACACTTAGGCTTTGCTTCACGTTCTGCTTTCCAGGGAACCCAGGCTAAGATTAAAAACGAGCAACATTCAGATCGAATTACCTCATTTAATCCTTACAACACCACATAAGGTATTATTATCACAGTTTTACAGATAAAGTAACATGTGGTTAAAGTCCCATAGCTTGGTGAGCAGTGCAGCCAGGATACTTGACTCCAGATCCCACACCTGTGACTCTGCCCCAGGGAGTGTATGTCCCTACCAGCCACCCTCACCTCTCTGGTCCTTCATATGCCTCCCCTCTGGTTCGTATTTTCCGTGGCAGAGAATGCTAGATGTAGGCCATTATTCATTCTCTCCATCTTATAAAAGAATAGAATTGTAGGCGGTTCCCACTGTACCCCCAGCCTCCCTTGCAGCGAGGTACAGCTGTGTGCCTAAGTGCTGGGAGCGGTTGTATAAGAAGGATTAATGTGAGTGATTTCCAGAAGGTGCCCTCAAAGGGAGGGAGACTCCCTCTTCTCCCCAAGCTGGAATGCAGACATGGTAGTTGGAGTTAGAGCAGCTCACACCGTAAGGGGGAAGCTGAGTGCTGAGAGCGGCCGGCACGCAGATGAAGGGCGCCTGGGTACCCACCTCACGGTCACCATGCTGGCCCTGGACTGCTGTGCTCAGCCTGGGATGTAAGAGAAATAACCTTCGAGCTTGTTTGTCTGCTCTTCCTTCGATCTTTGCTACCATACCCAAACTTGCATCCCAATCTACTTTCCAGTAGGTAGTATGGCACAGCTGGATGGAAGCAGGCTTCTGGGTTAGACGGATCTGGGTTCAAATCCTGACTCCATCCAGGAGGATGGCTCTGACTCTTGTATTCATCTTCTTTGACAGCCACTTTGTAGGCCTATGTAAGTGACAGTTATTCATATATCATATGTCTTCAGCATGACCTGGGCTCAGGCTGTTGGGTTCAAACTCTAGATCCATATGTTCCAACTGTATTATCTCGGACAGGTTACCCAACTTTTCTGTGCCTCAATTTCTCTATATGTAAATGAGGATACTAATAGTGTAAGTTAAGGAAGACCATAGTCACCCACTATGAATGCAGAGCAGACCCAGTTTCCTAAGATTAAAGATTCCTGGCACAGGACTTGGTATATGATAAGCATTCAATGAATGTTAGCTGTTGCAGCTGCTGCTGCTGCTGCTGCTGATGATTATTATTATTATATTATTATTATTATCATCATTCCTATGCTGAGCACAAAGCCTGGTACATAAGAGGCATCAGTAAATGCTTTCAAAAGGATTGAATGGAGATCCAAACCATATTCTGTGGAGTGGGAGAAGTCACAAAAATGAATCAAATAATCAAAACGAGATGTTTCACCCCAATACAAGATCAGTACCTATCAGTGTCCCTCAAAAAATGCTGCTCCTCAGTCTGCAGACCTTCACCAGCATCCCTCAAGCTTGAAATAAGGGGGTTCGGTGTTGTTTATGCCAAATCAAAGCCTAGACTAAGATTCCATATGGACCTCCCCAATAATGGGGCTCCCATACAGCTCTGGGGGACTGTTCATAAAATGCAAATATCCGGGCCACCTCTGCTCCGGGTATTGACTTGTGCTATTTGGTGAAGCCATAGAAATCTAAGATTGTTGTCATTCCAAAATGGTGAGTGTAATTCTCACCAAGGAGGCCCTGGTTAGGCACCAGAGGCACATAGTAAGGCCACAATAAATGTTGACTACGATTCCTGCGCTTATTTTTTGGCTGGGGCACGCCAGCAGGACGCAGTGGTCTGTGCGTGCTCTGCCCTCCTTCCTGTCCGGCCCTCCCTCCAGCCCAACGACCCTGCAGGCTCCGCCCCGCTCACCAGACAGGGCCTCCCACCGCCCCCCACCCCACCCCCTCCCTGTGGTCCGCTGCCGCTGGGAACACCTTTCCAGGTCTCACCCCTACGTCAAGTATGCCCCGCGATGTTTTTAAATTAAAAGTGAAGGGAAGAGAAATCTTTCCAAGCATTTTATAAATCAAACTTGGAGTAACAGTCCAGTTGAGCCCAGCCTACTTGGCTTTGCTTTTTCCTTCTCTCAATTCTTTCCGCTCAGAGAGATGAGGGCACATTGCTCTGGAGGAGGGCACTTTGCCCCAGGGGCACTGCCAGGCACCAGCTCCTCCCTTCAGCTTGGCAACGTTTCTAGAGAAGTTCTTCAACGGTGATCTACCCCAGCCTCAGGAACCATACCCCTGGGCTCGTCAGGCTAACGGGACTGCATAAGGCAGGGAAATACTGCCACCTGTTGATCATTCAGAATCCTTGTTAGAGCGCGGACCAATTTCCGGCCACACGCACTTCGTAAAAACTAATCGAGCCTTTTTACTAGCGCTGAATACCTAGAAAATTCAGTATCTTATATTCTTGCTCCATGCGTCAATTTTTACACAAATGCCTCGTGAATAGACTTAAAAATCACCTTTCAACGCCAGTTCCTTATTGGAAAAGTCACCTCTGAATAAGCCGGTGCCCACTTCATTTACATTTATAAAAGTTATATAAGGGTCAGAGGACTAAAGGGGTCTCGAGCTTCAAGTTCAAGAGTTCCGGGCTCTGTTTTTGCATGACCACTGTTAGCTGTGGGGCTGGCCAAGCCCCTTCCCCTGACAGGCCCTCTGGTAAGTGGGGAAATTGGGGACTTGCAGCTCCAATCCTATAGGTTCTGGGTTCCTAGTAATACCTAATGTAACAAGACATTACAAGTGAATTTTAGGAAAATTATACTGCAGTTCTACTTTAAGAAATTCAATAGAAGGCTGTCTTTGAGGCTTCTGTGGTGTATCATTACGACACTGCCACAGTTCATTGAGCCCGTGGAAAAGGGGTGCCTCAAATCCAGAGGGTGACTGGGGCATGGCTACACATTCATCTGCCCCACATTTACTGGAATGGTTCCTCCCATCCTTTCAAACAGAAGGTGAGGTGTGCTCAAACCACCCTTGGCTGCTGCTATCTCTAGGAGCCCAGATCTGCCCCGCTCACCACACACACACACACACACACGCACACACACGCCCTGCAGGGAGGAACTGGGGCTTCCCCACATGAAGAACCCCCGAGGCCAGAGAGCCCTCAGAGCTTGTGAGCACTGACTGGCAGCAAGCAGGAGCCCGCCCTACTGCCCCGGACCCCTGTATACGTGGCCCTGGAGCTTTGCAGCACCAGGTAGGACTTTCTCTCACACCTGGAAAAACTGGACCTTGGGAGTTGCAGAGTCAGACACAGAAATGGAAGAACAAAGGGGGTTCAGAGGTACCCATACAGCCCTGATTTGTTACATCTTAAAATAAAAATGTAACTACACATTTGCTAGAATGAGAAAATCAGTTGCAAATTACAGCAATCAAAAAAGAAGCTTTTATTGTAACATTTTCAAAATACTGCCTACACTCCTTAAGCACATGGGTTATGTCTAAAACATGTTTACTTATTTCACCTCACTGGTTCTCAGATGTCCGGCCTTAGAACAGGGCTTAGTTATTCCATGCCTCGGACCCAAATGGTTAGAAGAGCTTGTCAGCCACGCCCGCCAACAGCAGACCTCTTTTCTCAGCGAAGGCCCCCTCGGCGACGACTTGAGAATCTGAGGCATATTGTGCCCAAAGGAGAGGATATAGTTTCTAATGTGGGAAACAACGGCAGAGGAAAAATTATTAAATTTCCTTACTACCTAGAGCCCATTGACAAGTCCTTGAAACAGGCAGAGTGACCTTCCTCTAGGGTCTCATTTGCCTCCATGTTAATACTTGGCTAAGGGCAAAAGGCAATCCTAGCCTGACCCCCCCCTCCTCCACCAGGATCCTATAAGTCTACTTTAACATACAAAAACTCCTTTGGAAACTTCCTTTATCTCTACTCCCCAAGATACATGTTGACAATCATTCTCCAATCATATGACCCACCGATACCCATCTGAAGGGTCTCATGACTGAGGTTTTATTAGACGGTAATACATGACCTTTTCCCAACAATAGCCAGGCCCCTCGAGGTCCTGGAAACCTTGCTTCCAAATTCCTTAGAGACTTAGGCTTTCCCTAACCCCCTCCCCACTGAAAGTATACAATGGGCCACTCCTCATGACCCCAGTCCAACTCTTGCTGCCCACCGGTCCTATCCCCGTGCTTTCATAAAATCATCTTTCTGCACCAAAGACGACTCAAGAATTCTTTCTTGGCCGTGGGCTTCAAACCCTAACGTCTTTCCTACGTCTGTCTCTGCCTCGTTCTCTATGTCCCCATGAAGCTCGTGCTGCAAGCCCTTCAAGAGGCGTAGGCTGGTTGCTGTGGAACAGCCACCCCGCCACCCGAGTCGGGGCAGGAAGCCCCCATGTGCAGTGTTTGCCAACTTCCGCGCTGTAAATCCTCCTGCGGGCCCCCGTTGAAGCCACGGCGGGACTGACCACGGAGCTGGCAAGACACGGGCCCAACCGGCAAGGGGCAGCCCCAGCACCGCTCTGCAAAGTGACCTCACCCTCGAAGCGGATGAATTCCAATATACACACATTGCCTGCATGTTTTAATATGGAGCATTAAACGTTATTCGTGATATAAAACTTAGTATTTTAATATTCTGCAGAGGTTAACCCCAAGTTGTCTTTTCCATACTCAGAGCCCTGAGAAAGCCTTGGAGAGTCTCTCCTGTAGTGCTGACTGCAGGAGTCACAGCTTCTTCTCTGCAGGATCAGGAGAGGAAGAGAAAAGTCTGGGAAGGAGGACCAGGAGCAAGGAAATACGATCTGGGCAGATGAGGCTGACAAGGGAGCCGAGGGCGAGGTGTGGGGGGGGGGGGGGGAGTTGGGAGGACACGCAGTCCATCTCCTGCTGAAGTCGCCCCCGCGGGCGAGCCCTCTTGCAAAAGCAGGCTGAGCCCGGGGCGCGGGAATGGACGGCCGTGCTCCGTGTAGGCGGCTGAGCCCTCCTGCACCCATCCGACCTTGTGTGGCTGGAGAGAGCTACCGCTCCGGGGGAAGAGGGGTGCGGAGTCCCGCGAGTCTGTGAAAAGATGAGCATCGACTCCGTCCAGACCCGCCCAAGGGGCCACCGCAGCCAACGGTGCACTTCGCTCTGGTCTTCCGCTTGCCGTGGAGGCTTAGCGGGAGACAGCGCGCCTCGGAAAAAGACGCGACGAAGTGAAAGTCTGTTTTCACCGCCCCGTTCGGTTTCCCTCTTCCACCCTAATCCTCCCTTCCTGGCCCCGTTCGCCCAGCTGCCGACTGCCTTTCGACGACTCCGCACGTCCAAGAGGACTGGCCCATCTGCTTCAACTAAGAATTCCTTTCAAAAAGCAATTTGCGCTTTATTAATGGGCCCAGAGAGACAGAGAAGCCTTCAAGAAAGCAGCCGTCAGTGCAGGCGTGTGGGGGCAGAGGTTGGGTGGCCACCTTGGGAGGGAGGGAGGCCGGGGTCTGGACCAAGCCAGGCTGAGGCGATGGAAAACGGAAGCCCAACACACTGGTGTCTGCCACATAGAGGGTGAGCACCTTCTTCGCAGGACAAAACAAGAGATAATGAGTTTACGTGTCAGCACAAAATATATACTGATACAGAAAAAAAACTGCAGATGACAATAATTATTTGAAATGATCCACCACCCCGGAATGGGCTGTCCTATCATTGTCTGACTTAGTGACTTTCTTTTCTTTCCCTCTTAGATGCTATATATTTCTTAGATTTATCTTTTTAATTAAACAGATTAACATAGAATTTCGCTTTTAGATTATCCTTTAAACTTCATTATATGAGATATCCTAAGACATTATGGTGGGAACAATTTGGAAGTGACAGGATTTTTTTTTTTAATGTTTGCACAAAGCAAATTCATCAAAATTGACTTGGTTAAGCAGAAACTTCTCCAGCAACATGTTTATTGAAATGACCTCTACCCAGCTGTTTATATGAGTTCCACATACTTTCTCTTTGCTCATTTGCTCATTCATTTTTAAAAGTTTATTCCTGGGGCGCCTGGGTGGCTCACAGTCGTTGGGCGTCTGTCTTCGGCTCTGGTCATGATCCCAGGGTCCTTGGATCGACCCCTGCATCGGGCTCCCTGCTCGATGGGAAGCCTACTTCTCCCTCCCTCACTCCCCCTGCTTGTTTTCTCTCTGTCAAATAAATAAATAAATAAATAAATAAATAAATAAATAAATAAAATCTTTAAAAAAAATAAAAGTTTATTCCTTTACCTTCATATCCCATTCTGTAAAGAGCAATCTCCTTAAGGATCTCAGGAGAATTTATCTTGCCTAACACTCAGGAGAGAATTGATGGGTCATGGCAGGATGCATATACCCCATTTTTCTAAGTAGGACCAGAAACCTTTCTGCTCTTTCCAGAAGAATCTGAACCGAATCATTCCTTCCCTTGAGTGGCGCCTAAGGGTTCCTACATCCTTACAAATACCTGGCATTATCTAACTTCATATTTTTGCCAGGCTAATGAGTAGAAATTAACATCTCATCGTTGCTTTAATTTCCATTGTCTGATTGCTAATTATCTGAAGCATCTCTTCATCTGCATTACATAGTGTTGTACAACTTGCTGTTGGGGTGGATATAAATGGTTGACCCTATCTTTTGCTCATTTTTTCCATTAGGGCTTCTGTCATTTTATTTTTTATTTGCCGGAGGTTCTTTTGTGCCTAGATGTTAATCCAAGGTCTAGTTGAGACTTTGAAATGTTGTCTGTCATCCTATCATCTCTTCATTAACCTCGTTTTTCATTGAACAGTAATGTTTAATTTTGAGTTAAGTCAACTCATTTGTTTGTTGTTTGTTTTGCAATGTGATTTGTGCTTTCAAAGTTTTGTTTAAAAATTCTTTCCCTGGGGTGCCTGGGTGGCTCAGTCATTAAGCATCTGCCTTCCGCTCAGGTCATGATCCCAGGGTCCTGGAATTGAGCCCCGCATCAGTCTCCCTGCTTGGTGGGAAGCCTGGTGAGAAGCCTGCTTCTCCCTCTCCCACTCCCCTTGCTTGTGTTCCCTCTCTTGATGTGTCTCTCTCTCTGTGTCAAATAAATAAATAAATAAAATCTTTAAAAAAATTCTTTCCCTGTTTCTGGGTCACCAAAGTAACTCTCATATTTTCTTGGATTAACTCTTTAGTTTTGTCTTCTATATTCTGGGTTTTATTTCCTCTCCAGTCCCCTGGTGATGTGGTGTGGAGTAGGATCCAGTTGTATTTTTCTCTACATAGTGTATCAGACTTCCCATTTGTACTAAATAATCCCTCCCTTCCCACTGATCTGGGGTGTCACCTCTGTACTATTAGTTTACACACACACTTGCATTTGTCTCTGGGCTCTCCTGTTGATCCTTTTGTCTGTTCTTACTCCAAAACTACATTTAAAACAAGTAATAATGGCTTGGTAGTGTGTCAGGAACTTTAGGATTAGTCTCCTCCCTGTCTTTACTCTTCTTTTTTAAGGCAGATTAGTCATGAATCTTTATTCTTTCATATAAATGTTAGAGTAAATTAACCAAATTCCTCAAAAAAAAAAAAAATCCAGCTGGAATATTGATTGAAATCACATTTGATTTATAGCTTACTTTGAGGAATAATTGACATCTTGATAATATCCTATCATGCCATCCAAGAGTATGGACTCTCTCTTCTTTCACTGACATATTATATGGTGTTTATAACAGCTTAAAAGTTTTCTCCTCAGTTATCAATAGTCTTGGTCAAGTGAATTTCTGGATAATTTATGGTTTTTCATTTTTATTATAAATAGTATCTTAATTCTGATTATATAATGTAATATTATTAATATTTACAAGTTGATCTTATCCAGCACATTGCTAAATTTGTATTACTGCTAATAATTTATAATTCCTGTTGATTTTCCTAGAAAGACCATTGAAAATAAAAGACTACTGAATACAATGAAAGTTTCAACCCTACCCTTTCAATCTTTACACATATTTTTTCCTTCCTTTTGAATATTATTCAGGACCTCTAGTCATCTGTAAGATAGTATTAAGGGGTATCTGTAATAGCAGGAGTAGTGTTTATTCGTATATAAGGGGCATTATTGTTCTGATCCTATCTTAAAGGAGCCACAGCTAAACTCTTCCTGTTATGTGTAAGTATGTATCTGCCGTAAGATGTTGGTACATAAGCTTTATCAACCTAAGAAATTCCTTTCTATTCCTAACTTGATGAGAGTTTTTATCATAAATAGGTATTAATCCTTTCCGAAAGCTTTTTCTGCAAAGATTGAGATAATTATATAATTCTCCTCTATATGTGTAGAATGTGAGGGATTATATTGATTAATTTTCTGATGTTGAGCCATCCTTTCATTTCTGGGATAATCCTCACTTGATTTTGATGTATTTTTTTTTAAGATTTTATTTATTTGTCAGAGAGAGAGAGGGCGCACAAGCAGGGGGAGTGGCAGAGGCAGAAGGAGATGCAGGCTCCCCGCTGAGCAGGGCAGCCAACGTGGGGCTCCATCCCAGGACCCTGAGATCATGCCCTGAGCCGAAGGCAGATGCTTAACCAACTGAGCCACCCAGGCATCACCTGATGTATTATTTTTTTAAATAAACTCAGTATTCAGCCAGTATTTTACTCTCTGCTTATATGTCTACATTCATAAATGAAACGAGTCTATAATTTTCTTTATCTTCTGTCTTTGGAATTAAGGTGATACTAAATTCATAAAATGACCGGGGCAGCTTTCGTTCTTCCTCTTTGTGGATACGACTGGTACAACTGCACAAGATAGGAGTATCTGCTCCTTGAAAGTTTCCTGAAATTCACCTGTGAGTCTGTCTGAGCCTGGGATGTGGGGGGAGGTAGGTCTTTGACCTCCTTTTCAATTTGTTTCATGCTTATTGCTCTAGTTCAAACGCTCTCTTTCCTA
>NC_138376.1:83580811-83607595 GCF_054177405.1 Leptonychotes weddellii
AATCATTGGCCATTGGTGATTAACTCCATCTCCAGCCCCTCTTCCCTTTCGGAGGTTGGAAGGTAAGGTTGAAAGTTCCAAGCTTCTAAGCAAGGCTTGGTTTCTCTGGCCATGAGCCCCCATCCTGAAGCTATCTAGGGGCCTTCCAGGAGTTGTCTCATTAGGCACAAAAGATGCTCTTACCACCTTATTACAAGAGTTGTAAGAGCTCTGTGCCAGGAATCAGGGACAAGGACCAAATATCTTTCTTATTATATCACATTATGTAAATATATTCCTTCCAGCCTAGCTTTTAAGACAATAGAAAATTTTACCAAGATACATGATCACTTTTATTTCCCACAACTCTTGCCTCATGGTCAGGATTTATTTCTCCTATTATCTAAGTACTTCTTCCAAAAGTATTATCAATGTGGGTCTTCTGTGGCAAAACCTCTGAAGCTTTATATGCCTGAGAACAATTTTTGTGTGTCCTTACATTTGAATAATAGATTGGCTGGATGAAATAATTTAGTATCAGAAAATTTATCTTTACTATTTCTTCAAACATTGCCTTTCTTGTTTTTATTTACTCCATCTCTAGGACTCTAATTATGTGGTTGTAGACATTTCTCTATCTCCCATTTCTTTTAGCTTTATTTTTTAAATACCCATTTCCTTTCTCATCTTACCTTTTTCTGTTGCATTCTGGGAGAATTTTTCAATCTGATCTTCCAACTCACTGATAGTTTTTTAGTTATATCAATCCTACTAGTTATCCCATGTATGCTGTTCTTAATTTTATTCCTTACCTTTTTCATACCTAATATTTTCTACTTGGTTCTTTCTGGTGATTTTTTTATTCTTGCTAATATCTTCCTTTATTTCTTTAGGTGTATTTATAGTGCTTGTTTTAAATTCTTGGCCCATCTGTTCAAATACTTCTGCCCAGTGGCATATGTTGTGCAGTTTATTTATTTATTTGTTTATTTATTTATTTAGCCGTGGTATTTCTCCAGTCACTTTGGCTCATGAGCTTCTGTTCCTCTCCTCTCCTCTACTTATTTCACCTGTTAATATTTCCTCTACTCTATTTTGTAATAGGTATTCTTAATACGTAGAGCCAAAGACACTAGACTGTATCAGTTCCAGTGAGTTTAAGGTGGAAATGAGGGGTGGAGCTGTGGACTGCAAAGTCCCCAGTCTCCTCAGTAGAGAGTCCCCAGCTGTGGAGTGGAGAGTCCCCAGTATCATGGGATCACTACTAATTCTTCGAGGCTGTTGGCCTTCCATCAGGCAACAACTTTGGTCAAGCTTTCTTCTCTGAATCTTTAGGATAAGGCAGGATTGAGAGGAGGTAATCTCCTAGCATGCAATTACCCATCCTTGGGGGTGTAGAGAGGGAGGACGAAAGGGATGACTCTCAGAGGTTAGTTGTTGGGTCCACATCCATTTTTTTTTTTTTTTTAGGATTTTATTAATTTATTTGACAGGGAGAGAGAGAGCAAGTGTGTGCAAGAGAGCACAAGCAAGGAAAGCAGAAGAGGGAGAGGGAGAAGCAGACTCCCCACTGAGCAGGGAGCCCGATGCAGGGCTCCATCCCAGGTCCCTGGGATCATGACCTGAGCTGAAGGCAGAGGCTTAACCAACTGGGCCACCCAGGCACCCCTGGTCCACATCCATTTTCATCACTTCTTCCCCGTGGTTGGCTTTTGTGCTGCCATGAATTTGCCCTGCAGACACCTGTACCAACAGTCCCGGCTGCACCCACAGGATCTGAGTTGAAGAGGCAGCCTATGAGTGCCATAAGGTACTCTAGGGAGATGCGAGGACAGCCTTTAAAAGGCTTTTCTCCAGTTGGTCTCCTCGCTGTGCTGCCTCTGGTTTCCTCCATATAAGAGTTCAAGACAACTTTCCCAGGGGCTTGTGGGGAGTTTTGTTTGTTTCTTTTGTTGTTGTTTTGGGGTTTGGTTTTTGTTGTTGTTGTTTTTCCCAAATGCACATTTTCTTCCTGCTTCTGTGTTTCTTCAGTATTGATTGGCAAGTGGCCTGATCTAGTCTGCCATCTTGGTAGGAATCTAACACAGTAAATATTTAATAAATGTTTGTGGTTGATTAGCAAACCTACCAAAGAAGCTTGTCTTTCTGTCCAGGTGTTTGTTTGTTTGTTTGTTTGTTTGTTTGTTTGTTTTAGACAGGAAAAGGTTTTCAACTTGTTATAAGGTTTAGGTTTATCCCTGGGGGATAGGAAAGAGAAAGAGATGGATTTTTCATTTTGTGCCCACTAGGTGCTGGGCACTTGCTAGGTGCTAAATATGTGATGTGGGTATGAAATCCACAAAGTTTGTTTCATTTCTTTATTTCTCTAAATCAGATAACCACTCTGGGCCTCCCCCCCCACCTGGCTAGTGGAAAAAAAATCTATCTCAGTGATGGAGGGCGCTTTCCCTCCCTAGTCATGCAGAAGTCCCAGGAGAATGAGATTTTATGTAGCTTAGAATGTTCTGGAAAGGGCATCTACTTTTCAGTTCCTATAGGCTTCTCCTGGAGGACTGCAGTCTTCGGACAGAGGCGGTTCTGCTGCTTCTCTGCCAGGCATGAGCCCAGAGGGTTTTCTCCAAGATTTCCAAAGCAACAACTGGAAATGTACAATCTCCCTCCTCTCAAATGCACACCCCAACTGCTGGGGCTAAATAGAAGTGGGAGGAGACCAACCCTCACAAATCAGAATCCACGTCCACTGATCTTTCCTCAGTTGTAGGAAATTTCTCTTCCCTTCCCTTTAAAATCAAGACTATTCCCATCTCTTTACCTCCAAACAGGCCTCCATCTTCTCTGGGCTGGGACCATCCAGCCTGCTCCCCGTAAATGAATTTGAAACATGAAAGCTTTTTCTCTCCCCTGCGGGGTGTTGAGGTTAAGGATGACAGTTCAGAACTTTAATAACACAATGCTACTTTTTCCAAGGACAAGGCTGGGAAAAGATGAACTAGGTCAGTTTTGTTTATTTGTTTATTTTTAATTCTTACCTTATTATAGAGAGGTCATGTCATTTAATTTCCTCCAACACCTTGTAATAGTTGCTGTAGTTCGCTGCCTAGACTCCCCCCTGCAGCTGGTAGAGGTGGGGGTGGGGGGTGTTTGAGTCACTTTCCTTACCCAAGGTCACACCCTCTCCCCAGGGACGGCCAGTGTCCAGTGGCTGGTTGATGAGGGATAATGGGTGAGGTACAAAGGCCTGGCCCCTCTTGACTCAAGGTGGCACAGCTCAGAAAGGCTAAGGTTGGAGCTCCCTGTGAAGCTGGCAGAGGCCTTGTGACTGGTTGTCCCAATTTCTCCTGCTGCCCAGTCCTGCTTCCTTCCCTTTCCCCTACGTGTGTTGGTCTCCAGGGTCTTTCTTCTTGAACACGGATCTCTGCCTCAAAGTCTTTTCCTGAGACTAGCACAAAGAGATAGATATCATGCCTTCACACTTTATAGATGTGGAAACCAAGGCTCTGGGAGCTTAAGTACTTGGTCAAAGGGGAAACTTGATCTTTGACTATAAGATCTGTCTGACTCTCAGGACTTTGGATACGGTTTTGGTCTGAGGGTTTCCTGGGCAGGAATGTGGAGTAAATAACATTCATTCAACTGTTGGTTCCCAGAGCCTCCCTACCTGGCACCATGCCCCAAACCTATAATTACATCACACACACACACACACATACACACACTTCTTTGCACACTTCTGTGCACTACCATCTCTTCCATGTCAAAAATTTCCAAAGAGGAGGGGGAGCTGCAGGCTCTGAAGGTTTGCCTCAAATGCCTTCGCAATTTCAGCAACATAATGCCAGGCTCTGGGGCTGGGAAAGGGGCCCTGGCTGCCTGGCATTCCCCTCAGGGCTGACAGAGTCCTGAGCAGGGAGAGCCACCCACCAGGCTCCAAGAATCGCTGCTGCCCCATGAGGGCGTCTCCACTTCTCTTGTCCTCCTCCCCCGCTGCTGAAGAGAGCAGAGCTAGGGCTGCGCTGGTTTTCAGACAGAACCAGGAGTTGATAGAGTCTTTAAGAACAAATGCCATCAGCGCAGCTAATGACAACTTCCCCCCCCCCACCCTGGGGCCTCTGCCGTAACTCACTCACTTACTCCCTCTCCCTCCCCCGAAAGCCCACATTAATGTGCTGTGTGCTGAAATCTTTTCTAAGGGTAAACATGTTCGCTCTTTGCCTTTTAAAGAGATGGTCCTGTTGTGTTGGAGCAGAAACACCCTGAGCTTGCCTGATGTCAGAAAGGCACCCTGAGCTGGGAGGTCAACCTCACCCCACACAGAGGGCTGGCTGCACCCCCACAGCAAAACCCGGCCTCCAAAGCAGCTCCTGCTGGATTTCTAACCACTAGGTCATCGTGGGCACAGTCCGTGCTGCTCGTTTCACCCAGGGGATCCAAAATTCCTGAGGGACTGTGTGTGGCTTGGCTCTGGCCCCCCCTCTGCTTTCCTGGTGCTGGTAGAGCCCATGAAGAGAAGACAGGGGCCTGGGTGGGGGGGTGGGGAAGACCACAGCCAGAGATACCCTGGGGCTCTTAGAGCCACCGGACAGAGGTTCAGGGTCAGGCCCCACACGCCAGCCGAGAGCCCACAGCTTAGACTAGTGGCCTTTTCTGTTGGGCATTGAGGTGACAGCTCCCCATGTCCTGCTTGGCTTTTTTTTTTTCCTAAAAGTTTTATTAAAATACTGGAAAGAGAGCCGAGGAAGTCGCCTTAAATACTTAGAAGAGTTATGCCGTTTTGGTAGCAGAAAGGACATTACCAACATCAGAGGCTCAGCAGCTTGTGGGGGGCCAACCTCAGCAGGTGTGTGTCCGCTCCTCTTGGGGGAGCAGCTGTGGTCCCTGCACCCGCTGTCTGTGCACTTCCCCTGCTCGGCTGCTCCTCCCACTTCCTGGACACCCATATGGCCCTCATGTGCTCTGCAGGATATTTCTGGAGCCGCAACCCAGAGCCAAGCCCTGCATTGGAGCTGGGAACAGGATGGCAAGGGGAAAAATAAATTTAAAACCCATCACGGAGCTTACCAAGTCTAGGGAGGAAAAGCAACACTAAACACAAAATTAGACAAATAGAAGTCAAGCTTTCATTGGACCAAGTGCCAAGAAAAGGAGGTGTGCATGGTACCACGAGAGTATGAGACGGAGGACTTGAGCTAGTCAGGCTCCCCTAGGGAGCGGTGGCTGAGCTGACTCTGGAGGAGGAGCAGGCAAAGCGGGTGATGGCCATTCTAGGCAGTGGGGACAGCAGTGGCAAGAGGGAGCACAAGCCTGTAAGGACAGAAAGATGGTCAGGAGTGGTAGGAGGGGTGTGCTCTGAGCCTGGAGAGGGGCCAGATTAGCCAGAAAATGTGTAGTCCTTAACATCTGTGAACCGGTCACACGAAATAATCAGATTTGCATTTAAAAAATCAGGATTCTAAAGAGGGCACATGTTGTGATGAGCCTTGGGTGTTATGCGCAACTAATGAATTGTTGAACACTACATCAAAAACTAATGATGTACTATATGTTAGCTAATTGAACATAATAATAAAAAAAATCGGGATTTGCTGCAGCAGAGAACAAAATAGGAAAAGATGGTGTAGACCAGTTAGGAGTTACCGCTTGGATGAGAGTGATAGTACAGATGGACAGGAGGGAACAGGTTTTAGAGATCTTTTGAAGAAGGGTCAACGAGACTTGGCAATAAGTTTCATGTGGGGGTGAGGGAGAGGGAATGTCAAGGAGGACACACGGGGTTTGGCTTCATAACTGGTGGTATAGTAAGAAGAGGATCACATCTGATAGTGAAAGACAATGAATACATTTCAGACTTGAGTTTGAGGTGCTTAGAGACACCCAAGTTGTACACTCAAAGAGGCAGCTGATACCTGGGCAGGAGCTCTGGGTGAGACGTCTAATTTGTGATGGGCGTGGTTTCCAAAGCCCTGGGCACGGACATGCTCACCCAGGGAGCAATTACAGAACAGGAGGAGAGAGAGGGCTGTGGATGATGGAGGGACCCTAACAGTATGAGCCTGCAAGGTTCAATAGGAGCTTCTAGAGAAGCAGGAGACAAAGCCAGAGAATGTCAGGTCATGGAACCCAACTGAAAAGAACGTGTCTCCTGAAGAAGAGGACTCCGATTCTGGCCACCACGGAGTAACAGGACCAGACTTACCCTCCTGCTTGTATCACCGAAAACAACAAGGTATATGCAACAATGGTTTTCAGACTTAGAAAAACAGAAGGCACAAGAAAGCCATCCCTGAGAGAAGAGAGCTCAATGAGATGAGTCCCGCGCTTGACACAGTCCACATCCTGGAGAGAGTTTCTAGGCTGCCAGGCAGGGAAGGAAAACCTAAGCAGAGCCTGATGGTCTTCCTGTTCCAAGAGACAGAAGTGAGAGTTCAGGGAGACCGCCTGAGTCATTCCTTTTTCTTCTTCCAGAGATCCTGAAAAGTGTTTTGAACGCTGGGTCTCATGGTGTGTGTGTGTGTGTGTGTGTAGTGGGGGGCAGACTGTTTAGAACCAGCTGCAAGGAGCCTAGTGTGTGTGTGTGTGTGTGTGTGTGTGTGTGTAGTGGGGGGCAGACTGTTTAGAACCAGCTGCAAGGAGCCTAGTGAGCAGATAAAAATAGAGCGTGCAGCCTGGCTGGGATAGTTGATGGAGAGGACCCGTTCTTCTTAGAAAGTCCAGGTGCAGGGGGAAACAGGTGTAGCCTTTGCGGGGGTGAGGGGCGGGCTGAGAAGGGCGGACACAGCCCTTGGGGATTTCTACAGCCTGTTGGTGCTTTGGGGGCGCTGGCCACACAAGTGTCTCTCCTCCACCCTGGGGTAGCTCTTCCTCAGGCTTGTCTTCGGAAAACCTCTCTGGAAACTCAACATCACATCTATGTTTGCTAACTTCCTAGTAAGAAACAGCCGACAGAAGCCTACCCACCAGGCCCAGAAGCCCACCCCCATGGAAGAGACACAGCTACCATGTTTTTCCTCTGAATGTTCTTTGCATGTTCTAGTTCCTGCAGTCCCCAGGCTGACCTTCCCCGGGGGCGGCCCAGCCTGGCTTACCTCCGAGGCAGGGACAGGGAGAGGCTTCCTGTCAGTTTTTAGGACCAATATCTTCATACAGAGGAAATGATCCCCAAATCAGTCTGCCAGAGGGCATGCTTGCTAGGCCTCAGAGGGCCAGCGCCCGCCCCCCGCTCCCCCGCAGCCGGGCAGCCCAGCAGGGAACGCACAACCAAGAATCTCTAGCCAGAAAGCCAGCTCAGAGAGGGGCCAGAGGCCTGTTCCCGCCCAGCAGCACTTGCAGCCAGGCCAGGGAGCCTGGGGAGGATGTGAAGATGGGGCCAGGTGGGAAGAGAGAGCCAGAGCCCTGCAGAGAGAGCCCTGTCACCATGCCCGCCCCGTGACGCTGAACTGGATCCAGCTCGGGTTTGTGGTCTGTGCACGCGCTTTCCTTGAGAGCTGGTGAAGCGTGAGCTGTATGTTGTTCATCCCCCCACTCCATTAGTTTTCTGAATTTCTACTTAGAACATTGGTGTCTGTCAGCTAAGAGAGGAGCTCAATTAGGCTCCAAGTGTCACAATTTCTAGTAATTACCGTCACGCACAAACAATGGAAAAAACTCAACAATGGGTCTGATTTGAATCATTAACTTTTCAAAAATGCTCACAAATGAATCATTTCATCTACAATCAACTTCTATTTGATATTTTTTCTCCTAGAGATAGAAAATAGATAATTACTGAGAGAAGAATTGGGAAAACTTTCCACGTGCATAATTTGTGTTCAGAAACATGGAAACAAACATTTCTCTGGAATGCACAGAACGATTCCACGTACAATCTGTTATCATTGTAGAAAACCTTCTAAAATGGATTTAGTGCAAGAAATCGTAGTTGAAAAGTGTCTGTGATGTAAAGCACATCGAATGTGAAATATGCATGTATGGGCGTGTGGGTGTATGTGTGTGCTCCTCATAATAGAGTCCCCGTGCTCCTCACTTTGTGTAGCCCACGCATACGGGGGCATGAATTGCTTAATAACAAACCCCCAGGCTGCTGTACCCAAGGAGAATGTCTGATACAGTGACACAAAAAAAAGGAGCATAGAGTCAGTGACTGCTACGCAGCTGGCGGGGCGCGGGGGGGTGGGGGGGTGAGATTTGGTAACTATAGCAACTTGCTTTAGAAGTTGGCCTTTCCCAGCGGAAGATCAGGTAGGCCCTGTCAGCCCTCCCACCATCACACCCGAGAGAGAGAAGCCATTCAGCAAGGGTGGCAGGCCAGCCACACAAAGGGCACACCAAGGAAAGTGAACCCCTTTTAAGTGCCAGCACCACATGGCTCTATGAAACCACAGACTAGGAACAAGAATGAGTAGCGTGGTTGAGGAAGGCTCAACAGAAAGAGTGGGTTTTGAACTCCTGCAAATAGAATGAGAAGTCTTCCTAATGAATACATCAGCCCATTGGTGGCCATTCTCATGCAAACTAGGTTGGGACCCAGAAAAAGATCAGCATGCAATCCAGAAGAGAGAACTGAGGGGAAAGAAAGAACAAGAGAGAACATAGGGCGTCTGGGGGCAGGGTATTTCCTCCTGGATAAGGCTCCACCCATTCAAGAGGAAGGAGGGACTGGAGTTAAGCCCAGAACCCCACCATTCATTAGATAGAGTTTGTAGCTGTGGCAAAAATTGTATGTTTAACTGTCAGTAAACAGCAGAGAGTTGATCCCATAGGGTGAGCTCATTTCTTCTCGTCATATCCATGATAGTTGTCATGAAAAAATCTGGAGTGAAAGGAGCTCCTCAAATAGAGTTAGACTAAGTCCAGTGACCATTGGCGATCTGTCTGTGAAGAGGGGGAGCACCCCTCGCATTGAAAAGGGCCTAGCGAGTGGCATCTCAATGGGACTCAGGCTCAGTTTACTCAACTCATTGCAGCACTGGGCACTTCTGATTGCTGCCTCTGCCCCTCAACATTTCCTCCACTTGACTTCCAGAGATCCCACTCCCGCTTCCCTCTGAGCCGGCTGACTGCTCTTGTTCACTCCCCTTTCTTTGCAGGATCTTCCCTTCTTCCCCAACTCTAGCTGACCCGCGGCTTGGCAGTCCTCCCCTCATCCACCTTCATACCCTGTGTGATCTCACTCACCATCAGCATGCTCACTACTTCTGCATGCTGATGACGCCTAGGTTGATGCCTACAGCTCTTAGACTCCAGACAGATGTAGCCCATCTCACTGGGGGCCCGTGGAGGTCCAGCGGGCATCACACACACAGCAGGGCCCCGACCGTCCTCCTGAAGCAGACGGGGGGCTCCGCCATCGAAGTACATCCCAGCTATGAGCACTTCTCACCCCTGCCCAGCCCCCTTCCTGGCGGGCACCGTCATCTCGTGGCTGGATTTGCACTAACGCTGTCCTGAGTTCTCCGCTTTTGCCTTTTCTCTTTCCTACAGTCTATTCTCCATGCGGCAGCTAGAATCTTTGAACAACACAAATCAGCTCCTATTGCTACCTTGCTCAAATGTCTTCTGGTTCCAGTAAGAACCAAACCCGGAGTTCTTCCCAGGGCTTCTGGGGCCCACCGTGAGGGGGTGTGCCCGCCTCTCAGAGCACCCTCCCCTTTGCTCCCTCTGCTCCTGACACACTGGCTTTCTTTGCTGCTTCAAACGTGACATCAGAGCCTCACACTTGCTAGAACCTCTGCCGGGAACACCAGGCAGAGCTCATTGCCCCTCTCCAGGCTTCTGCTCTCTCTCCTCTAACTTCCTAGTGGAGGAAGACTTGTGGTCACAAGCAAGGTGACTTGGCCAAGGTCACACAGCAGGCAATGGATGAATGCAGGCACATCCAGGTCTACGTTTCTTGTTCTCTCCAGTCGGCTTGAAAGATCTCAGGGGTCTCCCTGATCTCCCTGCCCATTCTACCTACCACCCCTCAGCCCCACATTCCCTTCTGTCCCTTTATCCTGCTTTACCTCTCTCTGCCACACTGATCACTACCTGTGTTCTCATAAGGGTTTGTCTCCCTCCGTAGAATGTGAGGTTCATAGAAACAGGGACTTTTTGTTGTTGTTCACTGCTTTTCCCCCGGGACTCAGAACAGTGCCTGGCACATGGTGGAGGACCAGCAGATATTTGTAAATGAATGAATACACACACGCATGAAGAAAACAACTGTTCGTCTGTGTACTACATTGGCTGTGACATGTAATGGTCTGGTGGTTTTTAAGCTACTTTTGATTTTGTTGCTAAATGATCTGGCTCTGGTAACAAATGAAGTGGTAAAATAAATCATTCTGCCAGAGAATTAAAAACATCTGGGGTCAAAACATGGTGCTAGCCCATGTCTCTGACAGAAAAGAGGTTTCAGAAATTCAGCCAGCAGAGGAGTCTGTAGAGAAGTAGAACAATAGGATTTGGAGGTAAAAGAGACCTGTCTCCTCAAGGGATACATACACCCTCCTCCAAAGCAAACGCAAACTGTTCCTCCCACCCTGTGTCCTATGGGCTCACGGGCCCCAGGCTCGCTCACCACACCGTCCTCCCAATACAGGTGCCTCCCCCAGAGGAACCTTCCTTCTAGTTAAAAAAAAAAAATTCTCTCCATATCATTACAGAATTACAGACTATTTAATAATAGCACCAGGCGTTGAGCATGAACTGACATACTTGCCATTCACTTGTTTGATCCTCGAAGCAACCCTCTGAGGTGGTACTGTTAGTAATCCCGTTTCACAGATGAGGAGACCGAAGCACAGACAGGTTAAATGGCTCATCCAAGGTTATGAAGCTAGTAAGATGCAGAGCCAGGATTCAGCCAGAGGTTGGATTTTGGCATCCACGCTCTTCACCTGCATAATCCCTCTGTTTTCAGCTGGAAGGGTTTCTCATTTTAAAGATGAAAAAGCTAAGGCAGGGGCGTCTGGGTGGCTTAGTCTGTTAAGAGTCTGCCTTCAGCTCAGGTCATGATCATGGGGTCCTGGTATCGAGCCCCACGTTGGGCTCCCTGCTCAGTGGGGAGTCTGCTTCTCCCTCTGCTGCTTGCTCTCTCTCTCAAATAAATAAATAAAATCTTAAAAAAAAAAAAAAGAAAGAAAAAGAATAAGCTAAGGCAATTACAAGCAGGGTGACTTGGCCAAGGTCACACAGCAGGCAATGGATGAATGCAGGCACATCCAGGTCTACGTTTCTTGTTCTCTCCAGTCGGCCTGAAAGATCTCAAGGAGATATTTCTGCCCCTGGTGAGTGGGCAGCGGGGAGGTTTTATAGTGGAACCAGTCCTAACTACTGTTAAACGGTAAAACCACCAACAGAAGAAATATCCTCGAGCATTTTATAAAAAGGAGTAGGATTAATTAAAGCAAGTATCCAGAACTTAATCTTAGTTTAAGTGGAAATGTATGCCTTTTGTATTTGGAATTTTTTCCTTTTTACTCTTTCACTACAAAGTATTGTGTGATGTCTGCTTAAAAAGTACCTTTAACCAAGTTTGCTCTGCTGTCCCCCATGAGTAAGTATACTTATTTTAAACCTGGTGCGGACGGCACCCTCTGTGTTCCTTAACTGTATCACTTTCAAAGACTCACCACTGTGTGTGGCCCTCATGGAGTCTTGGGGGCTGAAGAGCATTGCCAGCCCTTGTCCTGGTCCTCGTGCCTGAACATACAAACTGAAAGATGGGATACAATCATTGTCCCCATAGCATAAATGAAGTAACTAAAGCCTAGACAGGTTAAGAAACTTGCCCAAGGTCACACGCGAGTGGGGAGGGGGGGTGGCGAGAGGCAGAGGGAGGGGGAGAGAGAGGCCTCAGGCAGACTCCCCGCTGAGCGTGGAAACCCACATGGCCCTTGATCTCATGACCCGGAGATCACGACCTGAGCTGAAACCAAGAGTTGGACGCTTAACTGATTGCGCCACCAAGGAGCCCCCCGAATGGTAACCTTCTCAACACTGATCAATAACGTGCTTTTTTCTCCCCTTTCTCTTCTATCTCCAAAATTAAGCATAGAGGCCCTTCTTCTTTTAGGTTTTTTCAAAAGGGAATGAGAAGGGTAACGATAGGGCTCATCCAGAGGACCCAGAACCTTGAAAGTTGTCGTAGTCCGATTTCTGTGTCCCTTGTCCCGTAGTACCAGGAGCTCATGGCTCTCTTCCTTTCTCTTCTATGCCTGAGGGTGCAGCTCTCCAAATCCTATCGTCCCTCCGCCAGCCTCCTGAGTCCCTGACACCACTCAGTGCTTTGTTCTGTCCTTCTTTGTGAAAGTGCTTCTCACTAGGAAGCCGTCCTGAGCTTATAGTTACGGTGAAACAATGCTTATGAACAGCAGGGCGCTCAGGGGTGTCCTACTCTCATTCAGGAATCATACATCTCAGAGCCATTTGCAATCCACGGTCACCCCGGGCAAGCTGTCACTTAGTAACTTCGGCAAGTGACAAGAGTCTGAGCTATGATGTTAAAAGTTGGATTTCAGGGGAGGAGTAAGTAGAAGAAAGAATGCAAAGAGAAACGCAACGCAACTTGATACCTGACTAGTTCATAGATGGAGAGAAAGGAGTGAACAACTGTCTATGCCCTAGAATCCCAGACTTGAAGCTCAAGCAGCCAGAAGAACGGTGGAGTCAGAGTTAAACAAGACATCCTTTGTAAAGGGCTTTCAAAGCTTCATTTTTTCTAGGCTGAATACTGTACTTCTCAAATTTCCGAGGTGGACCAGGCATGGGAAAATCTAGGAGGTAATGGAGTTTTCTCAGCCCTTCTCTGCACCTTTTCTGCTGGATTCCATGGGCTGTTCTGCCCCTCGGCTGCCTGTCCTCTAACCCCTGGTCAACTGATGAGCAGTATCAGGTGCAGGCTGATAAAGGCAAAAGCTGTTCCCTCTCCCAGGGGAAGCTACATTTTAAAAGGAGTCTCAGGAAGAAATAAAGCCTTAAGACAAAAAAAAGGATGCACGTACAAGAGTGGAATTAATGGGTCCTAGGGTTCATTTTTTCAGATGAGTTGGTTGTCCTAAAATCATACAACTGGTTAATCACAAGATTAATTCTGTTCTATTGAGACCACTTAATTTCAAAGCTTTTCTTGCCTGACTGACTATTGCTTATCACTGGAGCTTTAGTCCAGTGATATTATTATATATATATATATATATATATAATGTATATAATATTATATATTATTATTGTGGGAGGTACAAAATTGCTTTCTAACCATCCATTTATTTATTTTAAGAGATAACAGTGGAGTTTGAATAAATATCTTCCATGTTTTCTGACAGTCTGTTCTGGTGGGGTTTTCTGTGGTCCATAAGAAGTCCTCTCTTACTGGGAAAATGTCATGTTTAATGTCTCATTGAAGAAGACCGAAAACTCCATCACCACATCCAGAGGTTTAGTAGAGACACATGGCTCTTCTAAGAGAGACAATTCCCCACACCCCCAGTTAAGTGGAATGCAACAGAACGAGCTGATCTGTTACCACGAGCAAGTACACTCAGACCAGAGCAGGAACTCAATAATGCATGCACGCATACAGCAGTCACCAATTCCAGTGCAGTTGGGTTAGAGGTCCAGCTAGAGAAGACGCTTACTGCCTCACCTCCTCCAGGCATCCGACACTGAAAATGTTCATGCTGTGTAAGTAGAAGGGTAGAGTGGTGCAGAGCATGGGCTCTGGAGCCAGGCTATTTGGGTTCAAAGACTAGCTCTGCCAACCACTGCTTGGGTGACCTCAAGATATTTATTTAACCTGCTATGCCTTGGATTCTGTAAAATGGGGACCGTATTAATACCTACCCTACAGGGTGGTTGCGAAGATGAAATGACATACCGTATGTAGAGCTGTTAGTGTTAGCTTTTAATGATTTTACTGACTGAAACATTTCTTATTATTTCAGATTTTGCAGGCATTCAATTTTGCAATTGATTTTAGTTAAAATGAGACAAAAGAAAGTAAAACAGTATCTAGCCTCTTTCTTTAATCATTTCCAGTTTCCTCTGATGTCTCATGGTCTAGTAACGATGTCCACACGTGACAGGCCACACACTCAATGGCAGGCATGTCTGGGGACCCTTTAGAGTCATCCTTCAATTCTCATTGCCCATCAGGGCCACATAAACCCTTTCCATATCCCTTCACTGTCATACTGTCCTCCCTGGCAGAGCATCCAGTTTTGACTGAACTCAGCCAACAATTTCTCACTTTCGCTTCAAGCAAGCACTCCTGGCAATGGAGACACGATCATTCAAAGACACCACATTGAGATATATTCCACATCCATGTCTTAAAAAAAATAATGTATGTGCCAAAATGAGATTTTTAAGAAGTGACGTGCTAATATCAGTTTCCTCAACTAAAGGAGATATAGGGTCCATATATGTACACATATACAAACACACACGAGGGTATGTGTGTATATCTTTCCTTCCCTCCTACCTCAGGCTGGCCCTAGCTGGTGATTCTAATGCAGCATCAGTGTGGTTTTCTGCAGATTTTTTTTTTTTTTCTGTGATACCTCAGGATTTGGAGACAATTGATACCATTGAGGACTGAGGAACATCTGAAGACACACTGAATGAATAGGTCTTTTTCATCATGATGTTTTATTATTATTGTGCTGTGGAGCTATACAAATATTTATTGAATATTTATGGTTGGTGTTTTCCCTGTATGTGAAATGCCTCTCATGTGTTAATTAATGTTTGTTGATCTGTTGAAAAGTAAATCTTAAGCATTTAAATTGGGTGGTTGAAAATTATTTAGAAGTATTGTCATCTAGATACTACATCCTCTGTGTTCTGGCATCTAACCAGGGTAGCGTTTTCTAAAATACAATAGCAGAAAAAAATTCTACTCCATGTATTTTTAAGTTTCTATTTTTGTGGAATTCAGCAGGATTCCAGGAAAGAAATATAGTGGGTTTAGTATTTTACCTTTTAGCTTAGCTAACGAATATCAAATTAAAGCTACATATAATTCAAGACAGTTTGTACTGCTATTGATAAAAAATTTACTTTGATAGCATTATTTTTAGATATGAAAATGGAACATATTTGAAAGAACTCCAGAGATTACACATTTTCTTTGAGAAGACAAATCATTTCCTGCTGAAAATATAAGGCTGAGTCAAATACTGATGTTAGAGGTCTAACAAATCTTATTGACAAATTACAGCAGTACATAAATACATCTGTAAGGTAGCTCATTTTAGGAGACTATATTAAATAAATTTACATGTATAACATATATTTTCTTCCTTCAATCTACTTTCCCAGAAACTGAAGTATTTTAAGTTTAAACCAGCCCAGAGATGGCTCTGTTTTATATCCTGTATTACCTAATCTCTTATTCTTTTATCATATTTCTAGAAAGACTAGATCTCTGGATAATGGGATACCTGGCACAATTTAATTTATCCAAAGATCTCAAAAGGCTACATCTAGAATAACATGAGTTTTACTAAAGAAAAGTAGGGTTCTTCAGGGTTATGTAACATGCAAGGGTAGGGTTGGAGGAGCTCAACTGACACAGCTGGATTCAGTAGGATGTTCCTTCCTCTACAGCTGTGTTTACTGGACATCACTTATAGGCTCTCTCGCAGTATTAAAATCACAAGATAACCCAAGACACCTCAAGTCTTGGGTGTGAGTTGAGAGGCATCCAGGAAACCTCGGCCCAACACTTTCCCGAAATGCCAAAATTCACCTGTTAAATTATCATTCTTTTGGTTTAAGCTTTTCCGGTCTTCACTATCTCCTGTTAAAGATGCTATAGGTAGGGGCCCCTGGGTGGCTCAGTCGTTAAGCGTCTGCCTTCGGCTCAGGTCATGATCCCAGGGTCCTGGGATCGAGCCCCGCATCGTGCTCCCTACTCAGCGGGAAGCCTGCTTCTCCCTCTCCCACTCCCCCTGCTTGTGTTCCCTCTCTCTCTGTGTCTCTCTCTGTCAAATAAATAAAATCTTAAAAAAAAAAAAAGATGCTATAGGTAATAAACTATTAGCAACAAACCTTATGGGTGATTAGCTTATTGACTTACAGATAGTGTACAATAAGCCCACTCGAGATACAGAAGAGGACTAGTGCATTTTGTTGGTGAGATGGGGATGAAGCATTATGGGGGTGAGTGCCCAGTGATGTTAGGGAGCTGCAGAATTCCCAGCATAGTGGATGGAGGCAGCACTGAGGTAGTTAGGAAGGGGTACGTGGGGTGGGATGAGATGGAGAGGCCCTTATGACTGAGGGGGTAAATTTATTCCAGGAGAGAATGGGAGGTATAAAAAGTAAACACTTTGTCCCTGCATATACGTATATGTATACATGATGTGTGTGTGTGTGTGTATCTTTCCTTCCCTCCTACCTCAAGCTGGCCTTGGCTGGTGATTCTAACCTAGCATCAGTGTGGTCTTCTGCAGATTTTTTAAAGCTCTAAAGTATGGTTTTTAAAAATAAATCTTATTTTTTAAATTAAATTTTTATGTGGAAAATACATATAATCTGTAGAAAAAAGTGGCAATCTTATGATCTAGAGATATATCTGATATATAGTTCATTCAAGAGTTCTGTGTTTTATTATTTTTGCATAATTGGGATTATGTCTGTAAGATTTTTAAGAATCTGGATATATGTTTCTTTGTTTTTAAGGATTTATGTATTTATTTGACAGAGAGAGTGAGCATGGGGGCTGATAGGGGCAGAGGGAAAGGGAGAGAGAGTCTCAGCAGACTCTGCGTTGAGCGCAGTCAGTCTTGGGGCTCCATCTCATGACCCCAATATCATGACCTGAGCCAAAATCAAGAGTCAGAGGCTTAACCGACTGCACCACCCAAGCGCCCCTGTTTCTTCAATGATAAAAACAAAACAAAACAAACATTAAATGTTAGGAATTATGATTGCAATTATTGTTGTTGATTTTTTTTTTAAATCTGGTTTTTTTCTCTAGGGATAAAACCTAAGTTTCATGGCATACCCTCTCCTTCCTCCAAACTCTTGCCCTTTTATCATGGTTTAATCATTTGCTTTGGTTTACTTTTAGAGGCTATTCGGAAGACCCCCTTCCCCTTCCACCCACGAAACAAGGTTAATCTCACCTAAACAGTCAACTCCCTTGTGCTCATGATTTTACTTCACTCTCTCTGTCATAGTCAAATCCCTATCCCTTCCCCTTTCCCTGTAACATAGTATGATTGTTGTGGGTTGTAATCTTTACTGTAGTACAAGGCAAATCTTAAGTAACTCAAATGGTTGACAGATTCAACTGTCTTGTTCAGACCACGCTGTGAGGGCCTTCCCTAGCTTTCAGCCCTCAGGATGGAAAGGGGGCAAGATGGACACTGTTTGCCTGCCTGAGTGCTTATTAAACCCATGCTAAATTGAGTTCTTTCAGACAAGCTGTCCTTGTTTCTGGAGTAGCATGATATTTCCCTGTCTGGACCCTAGTACACCTTTCCAACACCAAAATTGCTTTCCACGCTTTGAGCTCTGCTAAGAAATCACTAATATGCTTTCTCTCCCGGCCCTGGTCCCCCAGCTCTTTACCCAATGTACTAATCAGAGCCAACCATCTCCACTAGCAGATTCCAACCTTCAAGTTTAGTCTCCCTTGTCCTTGCCATTCGAATTCTTAACTTAGTGAGCTGAATGTCTCCAGCCTCTCTCTCTATTCAGAATTATCTCACTCCAATTCCCAGGAGTGTATGTCTACACCCACATCTTCTCTGAAAAGCCTCCTATCTCTGTAGACCCTGTCTCTGTCCCTGGAATATCTAAGTCGTATCAGGGAAGGTCATCCTTCACGAATCACATTGTTCATGTACACATTAGCATGTTAGAAAGTTTCCTGGGAAGACAGAAATTTCATATGCTTCAGCTTACATATTTTATAAATTTTATATATTGCAAAACATATAAAAAGAAAATGCCTTCCAGCATTTCAGATATTTTATTAAAGTGAGCTGAAATTTTCATAGAATCATTTATTATTTGCCTTCCCAAAATGTAAAATTCTGGTAAGAAGGTGCTGGTTTTATTTTCTTAGGAAGATAGCTTCCATGTCATTTTAAGTTAATGTGACACTCTCCAAGTACAAGTCACAGTAGGAAACTTCAATCCTAATTAAAACCAGCTCCTTTCTTTCTTAAAACTAACCATGTTATTAATGTGGATCCAGCACTAAGTTTTTAAACTGATAAGCAAACTTGCTCTGATTTCTACTACATTTCTATTCAGGTTTCAGTGTCATAAATCGCCACTGGCCAATAATAAAATCATGTTTTAATGAAAGGTAACCACCATTAGTATTTCTGAATTTATGAATTTTTCATTAAAATATTCAGAGACTATCTTCTGTCGTATTTACCTGGCAGCAGATTGGTGCCAAGACCGTGCCCACAGAATCCCAGGTAATTAAAAAATTAATCTGTTATCAACTGGTTTGCTTGTCCCTCTCCTTTAAGCTACTTTTCTTTTTTCTACATGCTAGACTGGTACTACATGCAGTTACTGCAAAAGCCACAACTAGTATCTGTGTGGCACTGGCATTTGCAAAGGGTATTCAACCTGTGATAATCAGTCAGAATTCCTTCGTTGTGGTTTTCTAATACAAATCATTTGTCACTAACATCTATAAGATCTGAGAAAATTAAGTAAATAAAAATCATACATTCCAGGGCGCCTGGGTGGCTCAGTCGTTAAGCGTCTGCCTTCGGCTCAGGTCATGGTCCCAGGGTCCTGGGATCGAGCCCCACATCGGGCTCCCTGCTCCGCGGGAGGCCTGCTTCTCCCTCTCCCACTCCCCCTGCTTGTGTTCCCTCTCTCACTGTCTCTATCAAAAAATAAATAAAATCTTTAAAAAAATAAAAATACTCAAGATAATAACGATGTTCTGAGTATGTAGCAACTTCAGGCTAACATTATTCACAATAGAATGGAATTAAGTGTAAGCTTATATACAAGAGGTATCTGGATGTTCTTTGTACTATTTCTTATTCTTGTAAGATTTCTGTAAGTTTGAGATTATTTCCAAATAAAACCTATTTAAAAAGTTAATTGGCCAGTTTGTGGGTTTAAGGAAGAGAGAGGGTAGGAAGAAGGAAGGTGAAGAAAAGGGGCAGATGTTAAGTTTCCAACCAAGCACACAGGAGTCTGCTGAGGCCTAGACCCTGCAAATTCTAGTTCTGATATTGGCTGTCATCTCTCATTAATTACAGGACAGAAGATTTTATATGGCAAATTTTCTGACAAAAAAAAAGTGTTCCTTTGGTCTTGGTTCAGAGTCCCAAACCCCAGTTCTAAAAGGTCCTCCTCTAAGATATGCCCAATTTTCAGAATGTTCCTGCAATGATGTAGACAGGTTGGTCACAACAAGAGAAAATTCAATCATTTGTCATGGTTCCAGTTGCAGGCAAGTCCTGGACAATCTCATTGGCTGCATGGTTACAATTTAGTCTGTCAAGAACTGTAAAGGATCTGAGATTTCATCCTATTTGCAAGCTATTTCCCTGGATGCTGACAGAAGACACGAGACAGCTAAGTAAAAAGTGAAATACTTTATTACAGCAAAAGCAGTAGCTAGAGTGTCAGATGTTCTCAATGGTTCCCCAAGCTCCGGGTCCCACTGGAGGGATGTGAATGGGCCCAGATGTAGATGAACCTGCATACCCAGTGGGTTATATTCCAGGAGAATGATACTGAGCTTGGGGTACCCACGTTTTAGAGCAGGAAGCAAGCAAGTTTGCTCTTTGCTGGGGAGAGAGATATTACCTCATCCTTCAAGGTTGTTCACTGCAAAACAACCCTGAGAAATGGCCCAGGTAAAGAGTGGTCTGGGGCTTGCTGGAGTGCAGGAGTATAGAGGACTGTCTCTCAGCAGAGTCCCTTCTCAGTAATAGATAGCTGGTGAGTAGTACAGTGCAGGTTATCAGTCATAACCAAAACATTTTCAGAATGGAGCTAATGGAGTGGATTGTGCAGGAAAATAATCGGTAGAAGTGGATGGGCAGACAAGTACAGCTCATCCAAGGTTTTATCTTTGATGAAGAAATAGAAAGGGTAGAAGAGAGCAGGAGCTTACCAATTAGAGGCTGGAACCTCCCAACGAGGGTAGGAAAGGTCTCTTTCACTTGTACTGCTTCTTTCCCTTAGCAGCTGCTTCTTCCTACCCGAGCCTCTCTTTTGTCCTCTATGGGATGGCTGGCCCTGCTTTGGACTGCTCTCCTCTGAGATGTTTTTCAGTCCTTGATATTAGCTGCAGTCATTTGCATCTTGTCCCTCCTTTGTATCTTAGACTTTACTGAAGGTTCTAGTTTCACACTGAAATGAACAGAATTTAATTTCTCAAATATCCAAAAACTTCTCTTGCAGTCCCAAGATCTCAAAAGTACAGAGATACTCAATGTTTTTATTTTTTTAATCAAGAATTAAAAAATCACGTATGGCTTCCATACACTCCACAAAACATTTATTAACCACTTTCTCTGTCCTGGTACTGTGTTAGTGCTAGAGATACCACATTTATCAAGACAGGTGCCTATTCCCAAAGATTTTACAACCTCTGCCTTATAAACAAGGATTGGAAGGTATATGTAAACAGGATGTTGAATGGGACTTTTCTGGTGCGTCATCCCTGAACTGTTAAGACTGAAAGTGAGGTCAAGAGTAATCAAGTACACTACCTATAGGAACACTACCATGAACCAACCACATTTGGGACCAGACTCTTCCCTCTAGGGAATACAGAATTACCACCATCCACCTCTACTCCTGCTCAATGTATTAGGTAAAGCATTTACAAGGACAAAGAAGGAGTGGTCGGCAGTAACCTTAAGAGGAGTGCGGTAATTCATGGTTAGCTAAGTGGGGAGTAGAGAGGGCAGTTGGTTCAAGAGAGGCTAACAGACTGGAGATGCCTAACAATGAGTTCTCTATTTGGTTGCTGACTGAGCTGCAAAATTTGTAGGCCAACCCAGACTGTTAACTAAGTGTGGAAAGGGAGTTCTTGGGAGTGGCTTGACATATGTTCCCTGGACAGTGGGGTCATATTCTATCTATACAGTCTATGCATAGATAGCAATCTATGCAATTTCAATCAAAATCTCAAAAAAAGTATTCATGGTATTTGCTAAGTTGGTCTTAAAGCTCATTTGAAAGATTAGAGGGCCAGAAATAGCCAATATTCTTCTTAGGAAAAGTCAAAAGAAATTTGGCCTACCAGAAATCAAGACTTAGAAGTCTATTGTAAACAGGAAAATGTACTGTTGTAGAGAAAGACTAATATACCACCATTCTCATTCATACACTGGAATGTGATATGTGAGAGTAGGTGGCATTACAATTCAGTGGAGATAGGAAGGACTGTATAACTGTTTTTTATTCGTAAAGAAAAGTGATTCTTTCTCTCATACTCCAAACAAAAATAAATTCCAGATAGTTAAAGACCTACTGTGAAAAAGCTAACTTCTAAAACTTTCAGAAGAAATTATACGACAATATCTTTACAACCTCAGGTACAAAAAGCTGTCTTTAATCAGCCATGAAAAATACAACCATAAAGAAAAATAGTAACAAGTTCACACATTAAAACTGAAAACTTCTGCATGATAAACTCTTCATACTCAAAGTTAAAGGCAAGGCACAGATTGGGAGAAGATATTTACAGTTCATATTATTGTATAATATAAATCAATAAGAGAAAGACAAATATTCTTTTTTTTTTTAAAGATTTTATTTAATTATTCATAAGAGACAGAGAGAGAGAGGCAGAGGGAGAAGCAGGCTCCCTACTGAGCAGGGAGCCCGATGCGGGACTTGATCCCAGGAATGACCTGAGCCGAAAGCAGACGCTTAACCATCTGAGCCATCCAGGCACCCGAAAAAGACAAATATTCTATTAGAAAAATTGGCAAAGGGGTGCCTGGGTGGCTCAGTTGGTTAAGCGACTGCCTTCGGCTCAGGTCATGATCTTGGAGTCCTGGGATCGAGTCCCACATTAGGCTCCCTCCTCAGCAGGGAGTCTGCTTCTCCCTCTGACCCTCCTCCCTTTCATGCTCTCTGTCTCTCATTCTCTCTCTCGCAAATAAATAAAATCTTAAAAAAAAAATTTAAAAAAAAGAAAAATTGGCAAAGGATATGAACAGATACAGATGAAGAAACTCAAATGGCCAATAAAAGGTATGAAAGAAAATAACTAAAGAGATATTGTTTCACATTCACCAGAACTGCAGAGTGTCAGTACCTATCCTTGCTGGAATAAGAGACAGGGAATTTTAAAACAACAATGATTACTATGTAAAAGACTCTAACAGAAAAGGTAGACAACACACATAAGCAGAAGGGGAATTTCAGTAGAGAGATGGAAATGATAAGAAAGATGAAATGGAAATGCTAGAAATAAAAAGCCCAGTAAGGAGCTGCAATGGGTTAGACACTAGTAACCTGACACAGCCAAAGACGAAATCTGCAAACCTCACAGATAAGGCAATAGAAATTACCCAATCTGAAACACAAAAGAAAAAAAAGGAGTTTCTGGGAGGGTGGGTAAGAAAACAGAACAGAGCATCCAGGGGCTGTGGGACAATATCAAATAATCAAGCATATGTAATTAAAATCCCAGAGGAAGATGAGAAAGAAAACAGGGTGGAAAAGAAATCTGTTGAGATAATGGCTGAGAGGTTTCTAAAAGTTCCATAGATGAACGTGATGATCAGCCAAGTTTAAAAACCACTGGGTAAAGGGTAGGCAATTCTTCCTCACTCCATGAACTAATAATGCAAGTGAACTGGAAGTGTAGATAGAAGCCTTATGAGCGGTATCTCTGTATTCACTGTGTTAATGACGCATCAATCATGCTGACAAGTCAACATAATAGAACAGTAGAGGATTTTGTTTAGAGCCAGAAGATTCTCTATGATAAGGCTATTTCCGTCTCTAATTTCTAATAATTTTTTTTTCTGGAAAAAAACAAACCATCTTACCCTTCCTAAAAGAGGTGCAGCTGTACGAGCTTCACTCTTTTATGAGGAGATGATTGTAAGCTACTTTAGATCTGGGTCTTTCTTTTCTTTACAAGCACATAATAATCATATGCACCTGACACATAGCAACAATTTGTAAATGTTTTTTGAATGATCGAAAGAAATGAGCAAAAAAGAAAAATGACACCTGGAACTTTTCTCAAAAGAGAAAAATTTAAGTACAAGCGTGGACACACTACCCTTTTAGCTTCATGCACCACAAACTCCCTTAGATCTGCTTTTTAGCACCTCACAATAACTAATACTGAAAATAGTGACACTAACTCATTCTTTCATTATTTTAACATTCACTAAAGGCCTCCAGAGCCTCCTATGAAGTTAGGGCTTATACTTTATGTAAGTATACTATATACTGTATAAAGATACAAAAATGAACAAGTTGGACTTCTCAAGATGCTCACAGTCTAATACAAGGAGATAGTAATATATTCAAATAATTACAATACATTCTTTTAAGTGTCATGTTAGTATAATTTTTTTAAATGGAAATGATATCCACAATATCCTTTCTTAAAAGGTAGAAAATTCACAGTAGCTTTCAACAGTAACGGTAACTAAAGACATGGAGTCAGACAGACCTGGATTCAAATTCAGACTTTACTCCTGATAAGCTGTGAGACATGGGTCACAACTTCTCTGAAACTCAGCTCCTTCCTCTGCAAAATGGTGATAATACTAGTTCCTACCTCATTCTGTTGTTACGAGGATTAAATGAGATAAAGAGTGTAAACTACATCAACACAATGAAAAGGCAGCCTACTGAATGGGAAAAGGTATGTACAAATGATATTTCCAATCAGGGGTTAATATCCAAAATATATAAAGAACTTATACAACTTAATACCAAAAATAATCCAATTTTATTTGTGCCCCACAAATAATCCAATTAAAACGGGCAGAGGACCAGAATAGACATTTTTCCAAAGTCATACAGATGACCAACAGACACATGAAAAGATGCTCAACATCACTAATCATCAGGGAAACGCAAATCACAATCACAATGAGATACCACCTCATACCTGTCAGAAATAAAATTTAAAAAAAAAACACACAAGAAACAAGTGTTGGTGAGGATGTGGAAAAAAGGATCCTTCATACACTCTTAGGAATTAAATTGGTGCAGACACTGTGGAAAACAGTATGGCGGTTCCTCAAAAAATTAAAAATAGAAATGCCATATCATCTAGCAATTCCACTACTGGGTATTTACCCAAAGAAAATGAAAACACTAATTCAAAAAGATATATGTACCATTATGTTTACTGATGTGAAAGCAATCCAAGGGTCCACTGATAGATGAATGGATAAAGATGTGGTACACACACACACACACACACACACACAGGAATATTATTCAGCCATAAAAAAGAATGAGATTTTACCACTTTCAACACAAATGGCTAGGCCTAGAGGGTAATATGCTAAATGAAATAAGTCAGACAGAGAAAGGTAAATACCATATGATTTCATTTATATATAGAATCTAAAAAGCAAAACGAACAAACAAAAAAACAGAAACAGACTCATAAATATAGAGAACTGGTGGTTGCCAGATGGGAGGGTGTGGGGGGATGGGTGAAATAGGTGAAGGGGATTAAGAGGTACAAACTTCCCGCTATAAAATAAATAAGTTACAGAGATGAAAAGTACAGCACCAGCAATGTAGTGAATAATATAATAATAATGTTGTATGGTGACAGATGGTGACTAAATTTATCATGGTGAGCACCGAGTAATGTAATGTATAGAACTGTCAAATCATTATGTTATACACCTGAAACTAATATAATCTTGTACAACTATACTTCAATAATAAAAATAAAAAATAAAAATAAATAAATAAAGGTACACTTCAACAGAGAAAAAAAAAGTCAACTACTTAGGACAGTGCCTAAACAGATGGTTGGTGGGGGTAGGGGGTGGTAATGGTACTAATAGTAATATACTTCCTTTATAATGTATAAAGTTTTAATCCTTAATTATCTGGAAATGAGATTTACCCAGAATGATTTACTTTTCATGAATTCTAGATAGCTTATATTATAACAAACCTGTATTATACCAACAACCAGAAGTAAAAAGATGTATCCTCTAGGAGAGGTATTATCAGTGATACCTCTTAGGGCACCATTTATAATCCACAAAGACTCTAGTCACCAGAAAGTTAAAATAGAATTGGAAGTACAAATAAATGCTCCAAATACACACTTTCTTCCCTCAAGCAAGACCCTTTCAAAGAAAAGTGCCACTGGGGAATTTTAATTTATGATGAAGTTTTTACAATATATGTAACTTCAAATAGCATCCTATAAGTCCCCAAGCAGTAAATTGGGAGCCATTTGACGGATCTGTCACTTGCTTTTTCTCATTCTTCGAAAACTCCAGGGATGCACTGTCTCCACTTACATAAACTTCTGTATCTATGCTTTTGAACACTTCTCTTTGTTAGTTAAAAATAACCTGGATTGTTCACAGTTCTCTTTTTTTGTTCTTATGTCTTTAAATACAGCTGCATGCAGTTTCACAGTGAACAGTTTAATTGTGAGCTTAAAAAATTCAGTTAAAATTTGGAAATTGTGCATTTTATGTAACATGCTCAAGATGGAAAAATGTTTGGTTATTAATTTTAACTTTTCTTAAGTTCCAAAAATGGACTTCACATTAATTTTCTTTTTGTTGATAAAGGAACGAAAAAAGAGATTGGGCTGACCAATCTCTTCTGGTAATGGGGCACTAGGTAATTTGGATCTACCTTCTTGCTGAGGACAATTAGAAAGCTGGACAAAATATTAAAGATACATGCTTGAAACTACCTGAGTGATAACAAAATAGTAAAGAATTGGCAGGCCATGATCTGGGGGAATTTGATGGCTCCAGTCACTTTCTCTTAGATGAATTGAATGATTCTGGAAGGGGCTATTGAGAAAATAAGCAGTACTTCTAACACCTTTATAGTGCTGGAACATATGGCAACTGGAGTCTGGGACTGGCCACAGGGGAAGGGCAGGTGAACCTCCTCACTTTAGGTTGGGACCCTAAAGGGCTGCACCCCAGGAGTAAGGTCGAATCAGAAGTGGATAGGTTCTGCAAGGACTGCAACTCACTTTGAAACACCTCCATTCCTAAAACTGGACTGAAGTGATCCTATACTGATCGCTGGGCCTGGAAGTAGCAAAAGTAATTCCTCTCTGAAAGATGATTAAAAAAAAAAAAAAAAGCGTTCGAATTATTTCTATAAGTACAAATAACTAGGTACATAAGGAGGGAAGACAATATAAAGAAAAACAACAGAAATAACAAACATTAGAAATAGGGGATATTTGACTTATCCAGATTCATTCCAGATCCTGGAATTATCAGATTCATAACTATCCTATTTTCAAGGAGATGAAAGATAAGATTAAAAATTCTGACAGAGAACTGAAAACTTTTAAAAAATTGGAAATTCTAGAAATGGTAAATGCATAGAAATTAGGACCTCATTCAATAGGTATAAAAGCAGATTAGACACAGATTAAGTAAATTACAAAAGAGGTCATAAGAAAAGATCCAAATTTAACACAGAGAGACAAAAAAATGGAAAATAGGAAACAAAGATTGAGAGACAAAGAAGAGGCACTGAGGTCTAACATGTATGCACCTGGGAGTTCCAGGAGAAAAAGAAAGAAAATAGGCCAGAACTTTTTAAAGAAATAATGATCAAGAATGTTCCAAAACTGATAATAGATATCAAACCACAGATTCAAGAAGCCCT
>NC_138376.1:83608095-83654972 GCF_054177405.1 Leptonychotes weddellii
GACCTCACTGATATGAGGAATTCTTAATCTCAGGAAACAAACTGAGGATTGCTGGACGGGTGGGGGGTGGGAGAGATGGGGTGGCTGGGTGATAGACATTGGGGAGGGTATGTGCTATGGTGAGCGCTGTGAATTGTGTAAGACTGTTGACTCACAGACCTGTACCTCTGAAACAAATAATACATTATATGTTATAAAAAAAAAAGAAGAAGAAGAAGATAGCAGGTGGGGAAGAATGAAGGGGGAGAAATCAGAGGGGGAGACAAACCATGAGAGATTCTGGACTCTGAGAAACAAACTGAGGGTTCTAGAGGGGAGGGGTGTGGGGGGATGGGTTAGCCTGGTGATGGGTATTAAAGAGGGCACGTTCTGCATGGAGCACTGGGTGTTATAGGCAAACAATGAATCATGGAACACTACATCAAAAACTAATGATGTAATGTATGGTGATTAACGTAACATAATAAAAAAAAGTAAAGACAATTTTAAAGAAAAACAACAAGGTGAACAGGTTTGCTTTCTTGGATATCAACACTTTCTATAAGACTGTAAACCATTTAAAAAACTGTGATACTGGTGGAAGAATAGACTGGTAGAATAGAATAAGGTCTATAAATAGACTCATTTGTGCATATCTGTATTATCATCATTATACAGTCATACTATGCAATCATATCAACATAAATACATATGAATTTTTTATAAATTGGTCTTTCAGAACAGAGAGGAAAGAACAGTCTTTTCAATAAATGGTGTTAACTAGATTGGATATCCATAGGAAAAGAAAATGAAACTTAACTCTGACCTCACATGGCACATAAAAATCAATTCCAGATGGATTATAGATCCAACTGTGAAAGGTAACACAACAAAGTCTCTAGAAGACAGTATAATCATTTATAAACCTGGCATAGGGAAATACTTCTTAGAGCACAAAACATACTAATCATGAAGAAAATTGATAAAATGGACTACCTGAAAGTTAGCAACTTATTTTCAAAGAGCACCAATAAAGTGAGAAGAGAAGCCACAGAGGGGGAGAAGATAAAGCTAATAAACATATGGAAAGATACTCAACCTCATTAGTAATCAGGGAAAAGAAAACAAAGCACAATCAGACACTGTCACAAACCTACTAGAATAGCTAAAACTAAACAGAATAATACCAGAAGGTGTGACAAGGATGTGGAGCAACAGGAATGCTCAGACTGCTGGTGGGAGTATAAATTGGTACAACTTCTTTGGAAAACTGTTTGGCATTATCTACTAAAGCTGAAGATATTCATGTCCTATGATTTTGCAATTCCATTTCTAGGTATATACTTAACAGAAATGCCCACACATGAACAAGAAACATATGCAAAAACGTTCACACCAGTACTATTTGTAAAAGCCCCAAACTACAAACTAGAATATCCATCAACAGTAGAATGGATAGAGTGTGACATATTTATAGCATGGACTACTATAAAACAATGAAAACAAACCAAGTAGTTTACATATAACATGGTTGAAACTCACAGACAGAATTTTAATCAGACACACAAAAAAGCACATATTAAAAGATTCCACTGATGTAAAGTTCAAAATATGGGCAAAATAAAACTATTATATTCGAAACACATACTTAGGTGGTGAAAGTCTAAGATAGAAACAAGGAAGGGACTACCATAAATTAGGATAGTGGTTACCCTTGGGGTTGGAGATGAAGAAAGGGCTAGTAGTTAGGAGGGGGCATGAGCTTTCTAGAGTGATAGCAATATTCTGTTTCTTGACCTGGATGGTGGTTATATTGGTACTCACACTGCGGTAAATTACTGAGCTGAAAATTTTATGCACTTTTCTGTTATGCATGTTTCACAATAAAAAAGATTAAACAACCAAACAAAAGGAACAAGCTGGTCTTTGAAATCAAAATAAAAGGCTTAGTGCTTGGTTAATAGGCTCCACTCTTTATTTTTTTGATAATGGTAAGCAGTTCATATTGAATTATCCAGATTGTTTTACTGAGACTCTATGCCAGACATTTCTGAGATGGTTGGCTATTAATCAATCCAAGAATTAAATCTAAAAATTTGGCCTCATTTTATATGCTCTAAAAAACAAAATCAATAGAATCAAGCATAGAATTTATTTTTTGAGCTGAGGGAAGTATCTTCAAAAGAAAATGGATTCCTGCCGACAAAGTAAATGAGGCAGATGAGGCAGCTCAGACTTGAAAGGGATAGATAAAAAGTCAAATCCCTTGCTACTTCTTTGTTTTGAATTACATAACCTTCGTGGCAGAATTATCTTTGACAGAATCCTTAGAAGAAGATTTCTAGATCTGAAAGATAACAAAATAAAGGGTAGCTGAGCATGTTAAAATGGGAATAGAGCAGGAATTCTGCAGGTGTGACAGGATAGAAAGGAGAAGCTGCGTAATAAAAGAAAACTGAGATGATATTGAGCATAGGGAAGGTGGAATATAAAGTCTCAAAACAAGAGAAGACTCACCTGTGTGATTTGACAATCTAGAAGAGCCTATGAATGTACTTAATGAGAAAAGGAGATTTGGCATTATGGCAAAATAGAGAACTCCAAACCGGAGCTTAATCATGGAGTTAAGATAGCAAGGAGACCAGTCAGTCTTTCCTAGAGATTGTCCTTCCATCCCACAGTACAGTCAAAACCCGATGCTGAAAGAATTCAATGGTTTCCTTCTGGCAACTGTCTCCAGACTCCTAGGGGGAAAAAAAAATCATAGAGTGTATAGCCTGGAGCCACTAAATTCATGGTCACCAATCTCAACAATGTTTTCAATACGGTCTGACAACTTCCTATTTCCCTGGAAAGCTCTCCCATTTATCACGATGACTACTGCATTAAACTAGTCATTTTAAATGACTTCTCTTTTCTTAAAACTGTTGACATTCTTCCTGTCTCCCCAATCACCCAAGGCAGCACTGTCATCTACTTCAAAGAGAAAACAGATCCTCTATTAGAAGGAAACTTTCTCAACTTTTTGAGACCAGTCCTTCCTGCAAAGAGGTTTCCTTTTACAAATCCAAGATTAATTCTTCCCTCCAACCATATAGGTGATCCTTTCCCTACCTTATGTCCCAAACTGCATCATCCATCCTGTCCCACCTGCTCCTCCTCTAATGGTCTATCAGTAAGCCAGGACTCTGAAGTTATCCTTGATTCCTTCCTCTCTAATTACCAAGTCCAGTGTATTCCACATCCTGAATTTCTCTTGAATCTATCTCATCATCTATCTCTTCTGTCACCACCATCCTTAATTATTATCTCTCATCTATTACAAAGCCTGACTGGTCTCTTGACCTCCAAGCTTACTACTCTCTAATTCATTTACCACACTGCAGCTGCCAATTATCTTTCCAATACGCTAGTCTGATATGTCACTTCTTCAATTTTACTGTCCACGAAATAACTGCAAACTCCTTAATATGGTTCCTAACCCTCTCATGATTTGCTCCTGCTTACCTTTCTCATTTATTTCTACTTATACCCCTCCATCCATGCATGCTTTGTATCAAGCATTTCCAGACATTCACACACCTATTTCCTTTGTCTGGTAGACTGTCCACCCTCACTTCAATATTTATCTGCCTAGGTCTACCTCAAACTTTAAATGTCATTTCCTTTGGGAGGCTTTTCCTGACTTCCTAGACTAAGTGTGGTCTCTGTGCTATGTGCTTCCCTAACATAACACTCATTGTTCTTTGTTAGTTTATCGGTATGCTCAGAAAGTAGGGCTCTGTCTATTCACTGCTGTGGCCCCAATGCCCAGCAAAGTAACTCTGCAGGCATCAAAAAAATTTATTGAATAAATAAAAAGAAACATCATAAACATAAAATTAATAAAAACAAAGCATTAATGATAGGAGATGTTGCTCCTTCATCTGGAATGGTCTAGATGATATAGTTCCTATAGATTTTCTTTAAAGTTAGAAGTGCAACATTTCATGGATTTCAAAGGTAAGAATAAAATTGATACCTTTAAGTTATATTGGAAGCTATTACAATAGAAGACATATTGTGATTTGATGGTTCTTATGTCTTTTATGTTGTTTCTGAGCCAAAAAGATGGATGGGAAATTTTATTACCCCTGGAGACATCAGTGTCCTGTATCAAAAGAGTAGTACTGAAAAAGCTAGCCTAAAGGCAGGATGGATAAATAAGAAATTTATTAAGAAGTCTTTGAGTATAACACACACATACACATAAGGAACATATTTATATAGATACTATAAAATATTCAAAATCATTACCACTAAGTAAATTTATCTACAGTAAGAAAGAGGAGAAACTATAAATATCCTGAGAAAGATGACTTCAATACATGGTCAGTGGTTTAAATTTTTTTTCTAAAGGAAAAAAAGAGCAGCTGGCCTTACGATAATGAGAAAAAGGTATTGATAACTAGTCTGTAAAAAAAAAAAAAAAGTGCCTGAAATGTTCATTCAAGGCTGGTATTCATTCTTTATTCAGAGCCTGGCTGTCAGGCTTGAAAAGCAAGAGATTACTGATGCATTCTACAGCCAAGTCATGGAGAACATAAATAAATTTGTTCTTAGTACAGCAATGAATAAAGGGAGGAAAAGACATATTCTTTGTATTGTAAGGGTCTCCTATTTGTCGTTTGGCTTCAGTAAGATGATTAGCTTATTAATTACAGTTAAATGATACAACTTAGAAATATCATTCTAGAGGGGAGGGGGGTGGGGGATGGGTTAGCCCGGTGATGGGTATTAAAGAGGGCACGTGCTGAATGGAGCACTGGGTGTTATGCGCAAACAATGAATCATGGAACACTACATCAAAAACTAATGATGTAATGTATGGTGATTAACATAATAAAAAAATCATACTTTGATATTTCATTTTCATTACTTCAATGCAGCAAAGCCATCTTCAAATTCTGATACTGCATGATTAATACCTTGCATTGGTTTATTTACATTTTTTTACTATGTAGACAATACAGAGATCATGAATTGCAAAAAGGAATTTCTTAAACTATTCAGGAGCTTTAAATAATTTATTTTGTACTTGCTTTAGTACTTTTAGGGAGGTAGTTTTAGAAATAGCTGGGGTCAAGGTAAATGCGGTGGAGTGAAAATGAAAAAATAAACAGCAGTAGTATGTTTACTAAGGGCAAAGTTAAAGCTATGTTTTGAAAGTAATTCATTATATTCCCATTAAATAAAAACACTTCATCAATTTTGCTCTCTGCCTTAAGACTTCAGAAATATTAGTAACTTTTAACTTTTGGCCGGAAGAGGCAATCTTCTGCTTTCCATTTCTTAAATTACACACACACAGTTTTGACGAAGTTAGGACTAGTTTTAGCTCAACTGTGTTACTGAAGTTAATGGAGGAAATTTTTCTAAGCAGGAGCAGTGCCTAGGAAGATATGATTTTAAGAGCGCTAGTGGACAGAAGAAAAAAAGTTTATTTCGGAATCTGTTTACTAGAAGAGATAATTATGAGTTGCCTGTTTAAGACAAGGCCCCTGCTCTCTTGTGAGTAATCTATTTGGCAAGCTCGAATAGGTAATAACTGTAATGCAAAATGGCACTTAAGTGTACTTGAAAGTTTATAATAAAAGAATTAGAAAAATTGAAAAGGAATATATATGAACTCCAGTCGTGGTGATCTGAGAAGACTTTATGAGAATATGGATGTGAGATGGATGTTGAAGAAAGGGTAGGGCTTTCTGAAAGTGGAAATAAAAGGAGGTGTTTCATAATTCACAGAACACCATCCAAATGAACATTTTCCTAATTGTCTTTTAATAAATATTTATAACATGAAAATGCTTCAGAAGTCATCTCGTCTGCCTAAATAAGTTTTGAAAAGCAGTGGTTCTAGTTTAAAATTACTTATATATATGGAGCTTACAAATATTCGTTAGAAAAAATTACAGACACACTCCTTTTCCCTCTATAATGACTGAATGTCATCCTAAGCCTCACTGCAGCTAAATATTCCCCTCCTCTCCTGTCTTACCATTATTGTGAAGGGGAAAGAACAGCATCACACACAAAAAAGCCAGAGACAGCTGGAGTGAAAATGAAAAATATACACAGAATACAATACACAGGATATGCACAGAATATATTCTGTATGTATTTTTTACAGACTAAAGATCAAATAACTTAAGGACTAAAAAGTATTTGTTGAATTTGGCAATATGGAGGTAAACGGGTAACAATTCTGACCAAAAAAAGTGAAGCCAATTATTTCTCCATGATATACAATTCATTTTTCCTGCCTCTACGCTCCATGACCTAGTGGAATAGTAATATAATTCAATAAGAAGAAGACAGTAATTGTCCAGTAACTTTCATTCTTAGGGTATTAAAATTGACCACTGAACGGTTGTTCCAAAATTCTCTCACCAAGTTAAGCTGAAATATCTAGACTGAAAGGTTATTTTGCTTTCAAAATAGATATGACACATATGGCCTCTTCAGTCTACGGGCACTTGCTTATCTTTCAGGAATGTTCCAAACAACAAAATAATCTCATAAACTATTTAGGATATGTACTGCCAGGCTTTAAAGCAGATCCACTTCTATTATTAAGAAACCCCCAACCTTTTCCTTTTTTATTACCCTTAACTACTCCAATGCCAGTACCATTACATTTTGGTTACTGGCCCAACTGAGCTTTACAAAAACTATGTACTGCCTTTTACACACTTAGGAGGATAAACTTTAAATTGTGTCATATTTTCTTGAGTTGAATCCAACACTATATATTTTTGTAAAGTTGAAAGAAACCTCAGCTCACTATCTAATCTCTCTCTTTTTTTTTTTTTGAGAGAAAGAGAGAGAGAGCATGTGTGTGCATGTGAGCGGGCGGGGGGCGGTGTGTGGGGGGAGGGGCAGAGGGAGACTCTTAAGCAGGCTCCACACTCAGCACGGAGCCCAACCCAGAGATCATGACCTGAGTCAAAACTAAGAGTCAGATACTTAACCGACTGAGCCACACAGGTGCCCCCACTATCTAATCTCTCGTTCTAGGCAAAGCTACCCAAAAGAACAAAGCAAATCTTTTGTTAATTAGAGCTATTAGGAAATTTTTTTTTTATGTCCAAACTATCGCCACAATAGAGCTTAGTTCCTCATTCTTATTCCACAAAGAGTACGGGTCATTAGTTATCTACCTAAATAACCCCCAAATTATCAAGTTACCAATGACCTCATCTATCAGCTATCTATTACTGTTGCACTAATGCTGTGTGAAATAATCCATCTCAAAACTTAGGTATAAGACAGTAAGCATTATTTTTTTGCTCATAAGTTTATAGGTTAGTTGAACAGTTCTTCTGAGCTGGGCTAATCTTAGCTAATCTTGCTCATCTGTTTATAGCCGGCCAGTGGGTGAGCTTGTGCTTGGCTGGTCTAAGATGGTCTCACTTGGCACAGCTCTCTGTATGAGGTTTCTGATCTTCTAGCAGGCTTAACCTGAGACAATGCTATTGGCTAGAACAAGTCTCAGCAACACTCAGATCCAAGGTGGGTGAGAAAAGAACCCATGTCTTGATGGGAGGAGCTAGAAATTGCACTCTAAAAGGATGAAGACTGCTGTCACTTTTACAGTCCAACTACAAAAACTTCACATTAAACAATCTAATATTAATGCTGCTTTCCCTCCATCCCTTAATCTGGACTGTGTAAACATTAACAACTCACTTTATCATTGCAAAATATAATTTCAAGAATGCTGTTAAACTGAAGTCAAGTTGTGTTGAAATTAGACAGCACATTGAGATTTTAATTTAAGAGCATAAGGAGTTGAAAAATACTGATTTTTGTGACCTTAGGAAAAAATGATATAAAAGCTACCTTACATACCAGACAACATGGATGTGTATAATCAAGAGGAAATTATACAGCTTAAGTGGTTTTAACATTTTTTGCTTACTATCTATGTATTAAAAGCCTACTTTATATATATTTGATAAATTATCAGAAATAGTTTGATTCAAAGAGCAACACCCATGAACCTTTAAAATGAACCATTTATTAAATCAGACTGTTAATTCTTAACAGTTAATGTAAGTTACATGTATGTTTATGTCAGAGTATTTCACATGGAAATTTTTTAAACTCTTATAGGCAAGCAAAATCGTACCACACAATATATAAGTGGGAAGGGGGTACTGCTAAACATTCAAATAAGGCAAGTATTTAAAAACGGTAAAACAATAATTAAAAAAAATTCAAGCATTCCTTTAAGAGAATTCAGTACTACTAGCTAAGGGTACTTTCTGAGTGTATTCATATAATCAAGGCAGTGTTTTAAAACATCAGGAAATGGAATAAGGCTCATTAATAGATACAGCTGCCCTCAAGATTTCAATCTCAATTGCTTTCTTTAAATTAAAATTCACAAAGTGCACAATTAAGATATATCAAAAAACTGAATCTGCTACTCTAACAACAGCTGTCCATGCTTAATACTTAGTGGTTTTTTGACCAAATTATCTTTTCAGGGAAAAATAAAAAAAGATAAGCCACTGTAAAACATTTAGTTTGAAATGTATGCTATTATTTTTCTTAGAAATCAAAAATTATGGAGGATAAGGTTATTTATCATAAGGAAAAGAAAGCAAAACACTGGAATGACCAAACATTTTCAAAGAACAAGCACCACAAAGGACATTTGCATTCAGTTTTGTAATATTTATCAATGTATTTTTCTTACTCCAACCAATCTACTTCATCAAATTCTGAATCATCTTCTGAATCACTATATTCCACAGCAATACGGCGAGACAGGATGGTGGCAACATCATTTTCAATGCGTTCATGTTTAGCTTCCTGTTCACGCTGCTCTTCTACTTTGCGTAGTTGAATACCTGATACAGAAAAACCAAAGCATTCATTGTAAGGCAAAATACTAAATACTACATATTATTAATCTTTCTGGAATAAAATCAAATACATGTGAGAAATACTAATAGGAAAATGAAAAGCAAGATCTATTAAAAAGAATTTGAAGGGATCATATTTAGAATCATATTAATTTGGTCAATTAATTCTTTCATTATCTGTAAAACTAGCTGGTCAAACTTACCAGCTATCCCAGTGAATATCTAAAGTTTATTTAGCCATGATGGTCTACTGTGCCTCCCTACTCAGCAGCCCCCCTAAAAAGTTAACCAGTGGTCAAATGAACATTGTTGAGTATATTTCCTGTGGCTTTATTCTCCCAAGGAATCGAGGGAAAGGCACTATTATTCATTCTACACTGTTGGTGCCTGGCTTAGAGTAGGTGCCTAGGAAATGCTGGCTGAATAAATGAATGAACATGAGAGGTCTTTCCCTTGTTACTGAGAGAGGAACGTTAATCCTATAAAGGCATCTGGTAGAGCAAGTGTCACTGATACACCAAATGGACAGCCTTAACACTGAAGAAAATACCATTTTTAAAGGAGTTAACATACATATTAAACATAATATAAAGGGTTTTAACTAAATTTTCTATAAGTCTGATACTTTTAATTTCTCATTTATTCCATAAACATTTTAAGAATCCCTCCTAAAGTATGAAAATAAAATAATTAAATGTGATATATTTTCTGGAAAATGATTTAAAATACACGTTGAACATAGCTTTTCTTTCTAAAAACCATTTGTGAGAGGCACCTGGGTGGCTCAGATGGTTGAGTGTCTGCCTTCAGCTCAGGTCATGATCCCAGGGTCCTGGGATCAAGCCCCACATTGGGCTCCTGGCTCGGCGGGAAGCCTGCTTCTCCCTCTCCCTCTGCCTCTCCCCCTGCTCATGCTCTCTCTCTCTCTGTATCTCTGTGTCTCAAATGAATAAAAAAAATCTTTTAAAAATAAAGAAAATAAAAAATAAAAACCAATTGTGGAAAAATACGATCTAAAATTTTGTAAGTGAAGAAAATGTTACCGTGTCAAATATTTAGAAAGTTTCTAATGCTACCATAGCAATGCTCTGAACGGCCATGAGGCAATTACCTTTTCGTATTGCTTCCAGAAGTACACTCCTGGCGTCACTGATTACAGGTAGAGTTGATGGATGACGCTTTGGCTCAGAAGCAGGTATAGCTTGCGATGGAGGAGATGGAGGCATTAATGGAACATGGGGACCTGGGGCAGTAGATGGAGCTGGATGGAGCCCAGAGGGAGGATGGGTAAGAGCTGCAGCTGTGACAGGGGATGGTGGCCGAATGCCAGGCGGAGGCAGAGGAGGCGGTGGTGGGGGTGGGGGCAGCCCCTGGACTTCACCCTGTGGGAGCGGATGAACTGGTACAGTCTCACACACTGGGGCAGCCCTAGCGACTGGAGGAGAGGGCTGTACTAGAGGGGGTGCGATTGGAGGAGGAGCTGGGTGCAGAACTCCAGGGGCAATCTGAAGAGGAGCTGGAGGTGGAGGTACTGCTGGAGCCTGCAAAGCAGTGGCTGGAGGTGGAGGCGGGGGAGGTACTGGTGGGGGAGGAGTCGAAGTCATTGAGGCTCGCAAGGAAGAAGCTGACAAGGCAGATGGAAGAGGTGGTGGAGGAGGTGGGGGGGTGGGGCTCACAAACACAGGTGTCCTGCCTGTAGCTGGTGACTGAGGGCGATTTTCCATTAAACCTGTAGCAGAACTGAAATGATAAAGAAATCCCAGCAAGTTATTAAAAGAGAAAGAACCAACCACAGGAAAGATACAACTGTCAGTCATTATAGCAGGGTAGATGCATTAACATGTTCCCAAAGAAATTAAAAATTCTTCAGTATTTAGGGTGAAGGGAAGATACCAACAAGAAAATGAAGAGGTGGTGCTTTCGTTTGTAATATTCTAAATGGTCTCATCCTTCCATGCACCTGTCATATACACTCAAGCATTTTATGCTTACTTTGATAAATAAAATGTTCAATTTTATGCTGTGGTAGGAGTCTTTATAATGACTCAACATTTATCATATTACAATATTTGTAGCAATACCTGTGGCCATTACAACGCTGCATTGATACTGAAGCTATTAAGACTCATCATATGTCATTTCAGTTAAATCAATAACAACTAATTACAAGCCACAAAAGGAAATTTATGGCTCTCTTCCTTCCTGAGGATGGAACATCAAATGACTCAGTGATAGAAGGCTGATTTTTTTTAACTGAAAATTATAAAGCTGGTCTTTATTTACCTATTAAAAATCTTATAATCTTGATAACAATGGACAAAATTCAACTTCAAAATTGCTTTACTGAAAGATTATTGCCTTTTTTCTCTCAAATTCTCAGAGTATTCCCCATAATACCAAATTAACACTTAGAATCACACCTATGGTTCCCACTTCTTAGTCCCTTACCACAGTCCAGAAATTCTTAATTTTTATTAATATACTGCACATCATGTGCTTGATAAGAAAGCTATAATAAAATGAAACACACTTTAATCTTTAAAGTAAATTCTCATTCACTAAATTTTCCCCGAGAACAGGTCAGCTTTTATCAGAGGTGGTGAATGACGTCCACAGGCCAAACCTGAACTGCTCTCTGTTTTTGTAAATAAGGTTTCGTTGAAACACAAACAGGCATTTATTTACGTGTAGTCTATGGCTGTTTTCACGCAACAATGGCAGAGCTGAGTAGCTGTGACAGAGAACGTATGCCCACAAAGCCTAAAATATTTACTAACTGGTCCTTTCAAGAGAAAGGTTACCAACTCCTAGGAACAAATATCATGTGCCTGTCCCAACATACCTGATACAGGTGGGTATGGGTTTGGCATCCCCTGCTCCATGCATTGGTGGAGGTGGAGGAGGTTCGTGTGGTCTGACTAAGACCCTTTCCTCAGCTCTAGTCAGAAGCTCACTCATCTGACTAAATGGCAAGGCAGAAAGTGAGTAAGATCCATCCATATGGTCCACATATGTCTGAGGTCTAAAAAAAAATATAGTATCAGTGTATTTTTCTTGAATTACTGGTGGAGTAAAGTGTTCTACAGGAGATATTTAACATGTATCCTTTGAATGCCAATATTTTAACCACTACTAAGAAACTTCAGAAATTTATTACTGCTTTTAAAACAAAGAATGCTGCTCACAATGCAACCTACCAATAATACTAATTCAATTCACAAGGATAAAAAGTATTACATATAGAATCTTATAAACAAGAAAAGAGAGTAATTAACTTTTGGCAAACTGTGTTCAAAGCTGTCTCTATTTCATTTTTTTCCTTTAAAACATGATGCCAATGACAAAAAGCTAGAATATGAAAACTGGAATTTTCTACCATTAGGATAGCTCGTTGCTCTCTTAAACCTGACTGACTTCCAAATGTCTTTATCGGTGAGAAAGGCCTCCATGATACTAGCACCACGGGGATGGCTAATTATATTGTTTCGTCTTTTTGGTGTTTTTTTAAGGTGGTAGGTACTCAGAAAATAACTGAGTAACAAAGCAACATGTGACTTAAGGTTTATAAATATTTACTGATTGTAGTGCATGCTGGGGACGAATGTACACAAAGTAAGTTAGAAAATACAGCTGACTTTGAATACAGGTTTGAACTGAGCACCTCCACTTATATGAGGTTTTTTTGTTTTACAGTACTGCACTGTAAATGTATTTTCTTTATGATTTTCTTAACATTTTTTCTGTGGCTTACTTTATTATAAAAGTACAATATATAATACACGTAACATACAAAATATGTGTTAAATGACTATTTATGCTCTCAGTAAGGCTTCCAGTCAACAGTTGTCTATTAGTAGTTAAGTTTTTGGGAAGTCAAAAGTTACATGTGGACTTTTGACCGCACAAGGGATTGGTACCCCTAACTCTCTCGTTGTTCAAGGATTAACTGTATTGTACTTATGTTACTGGGTAAGGTAATATCATAATTACTTAACAGTAGTAGAAAAAAATGTTTATCTATAGATTACTTTTTATTTATATTATTTTTTTAAAGATTTTATTTATTTGACAGAGAGAGAGACAGTGGGAGAGGGAGAAGCAGGCTCTCCACCAAGCAGGGAGCCTGATGCGGGGCTCGATCCCAGGACCCTGGGATCATGACCTGAGCCGAAGGCAGATGCTTAACGACTGAGCCACCCAGGTGCCCCTATAGATAACTTTTTAAAATAAATCTCAATCCTTTTGGTCTTTTTCTTCCAGTAATGCATATAAATAGTATCTTACACATATATTACTCCTAAACTTGGCCAAGATATTAGCCTAATAATTTACATGTATTATTCCAAAGAAAACTTTAAGCTCTTTTCCATTCAAAAATCAGTAGCTATAATATATATAATAATAACTATACTCATTCAACTATACACAAATTCCTTTACAGAGAGATGCTAGTATAATGTTTAGTTAGGATAGCATGTTACTTAGATGGGGCCATGGCTACTGAGAAAGGAAAAAAGACCTATTCTATAGTTCTGCAAAAGGGGATGAGTAATTTTGTTTAAAAGTCCTGATGTAACTGAGGTGGGAGATGTGGCATAGAAAGGGAGCCAGGAGAAAGAAAAAGGAACAAAATATTACCCTTTCTCAGCTCCTATTTTATATGTAGTGAATCAGTAATATTTCAAAAACATTCCAGACCCCATTCCTCTATTATGAAATTCTAGCAGACTCTGCCTGAGAGAGCATGGAGACTTCATATGAAAGCTAAAACAACCCTGAAGATCATCTATTCCAACCACCTTTTTCTATAGATGACAAAACTAAAATCCAGGTATGAAAATGACCGGCCCAAGATCAGACTTTAGTAGGCTCACAGTGGTCAGGGTTTCAAAATAATTTTTATAGATAAAGCAGGGTCTGCTGGTTCAACAATTCAGGACCTAAGAATCAGAGGCATAGATATTAGAAACAGAGCCAGTATTTTATCATTAATTTTGTTAACAAACAAAGAAAAGAAACCTTGTTTCAAAATGAGAGGCTGGGCCATTAGCAACTTCAATATGCTTATGTAGGAGATCAGCATCATCTTCCGCCAGCTCCGGGCCTTGGGCCAGCTTCTGCCACTCTCTCCGCCTGTCATGAGGCGCTCTCGGCACTTTTTCTGGTTCATGAGGACGATCTAGATTTTTCTGCTATAACAGATGTATTAAAACAAAGCCAAATGCTGAAGGGCTAAGTTTTTAAAAAGATGTTATAACAATCAAAATAAAATTCTAACATTAATACTGAAAAAGACAATGCCATCATAATACAGTTAAAGTAACACAGAGACAGTTCATTGGTACATTCAGAATTAAATCTTAGCTAGCTTGCTTCCAATCCCAGCTTCTTGTCATGTTTCTTTAACCTCTAATTTGAATTGATGCACCAGATAAAAATAGTATGCCTAAATAATAAAATTTGAGGTCAGAAAATCCTTTCGGATGAAAAAAGATTCACCAATTCTGCTCCCACATCTATTAGTTTTTGCTATAATGAGTGAAATTTCTACCATTAATGGCACTAACTCTAACCAAAACCTGAAAATTTATTAAGGCTATATAATCTGGAAAGTGACCAATTAGCTAGCCAATACAATTATCCAATTAACCCTTAACAACTGTGTCCCTCATCAGAAACAGGGTATTCAAAAAATAAAACACAAAATATTTCAAATTGTGGGAGAAAGCATAGAGAGGTCTAGAGTTGGTGTAACAAAGTCAAATGCCCAAAGGGGCCAAGCAGATCACATACATGAATGTGAAATGTTCATGTGAACATTGTGAAATGAATGAAGAAAGTCAGGTGTAAGATGGGGATTGTAATGAGAAAAAATAAATAAATAAATAAACAGGCATGCCCATTCAAGGCTTTCCAGTTCAAGAATTTTAAAACCACTGTGTTTGTCAAACAAAACACTGACTGCAGGCATAATTTGAGCTTCCAGTCACCAGTTTGTAAACTCTGGCTAGAACGCTGGGATACCATCTAGTACAGAAAATAAAATGAAGGCATTATGAGGGAAAGGGAGGAGAGGAGAGATAGTTACAGGAGAAACAGAAGGATTCTGCCTCCTTCATAATTCTGCCTAAATCCCAATTTTGCTTCCTCTTTCTTTATTTCCAGTTATCATCAACATGGAATAAAGGAGATCCAAGTGAATTTTATTACAAAGTAGGAAATGGCAACATAGCAGACAGACAACAGGAATTTAGTGAGAATATAATCATCTTTCCAAAACATTTAGGATATGATCTGTGGTAAGAAAATATAAGTTAATCTACTTTGCCAATATCTGCACAATATTTCTTCATCCCTTCTTACCAGAATGCCCTTCTCCTCTTCCCTGGTCTGCTTAATTCCTATTTGTTCTGCAATATTTATTATAAGCTTTGTTGAAAGTGTTTACCAACCCTGTCTTCTGGCTAAAGCAGGTGCAGTTTTGTGCTACCTAAACCCTCCATACATATCTCTGTTATGGCGCTTATCATACCATATTATAATAATCTGATTGCTCACCTGTTCCCCCATTAGACTGTGATCTTCCTGTGTGGTTATAAAGACTTCAGTATAAAACTGTCAAGATACAAGCTTAATAAAGTTCCCTGTATGCAACAAAACACAAATACACCAAAACTAACTTCAATTTTTTGAATCTCTTGTAATACCTTCTGTTTCCTCTTTTCCTTCCTCTTATCCTCTGTATCTTGCAACATTTTTTCTTTCCATAGATCAAAGAAATACGAAGGATTGGTATAAAACTTCAAACCTTCTTTACCATCATCTCTGAAATGTAAAATATCAAAACATATATCAGTAAGACTTAGGCAATCAGAGTAATTATACTAAAATGTTTTTTTCTCTTACATTAATGAAATACAGCAGGTGTAAAAATACTGACAAAATAAATTAGAATGCTGCATCAATAAAATATTTCTCACAAATCAAAAAACTAAGGACAATGGAAAAAAAGGTGTTTTTCAGAGTTGGTGTTACTAATCTGAAGAACAGCTGGATAATTTTCATCCCTAACTTGTGCTGAATACCAACTTTTCTGAAAGTCCTTTGGGAAATTCCAATAGTTACAAAAGGTTCTGCCAAAGATAAAAGCCTGAAAAGACAATAATATCATTTAGAATAGAGAAATTACACAGGGTTTCTGCCAATACTCTAATTTACTTATTATCTCACCAAACCCCAAAAATATCCTTTAAAACTCATCCTAGTAATAACAGTTATTTTCATCCAATTGACTTGCATACTGACAAAACAGTTTCAGATAAATATCTGAATACCATTTTGTTCAGGATATGTGTTGTGTATCTTAAATTACCCATTTAACAAATCATGTGAAAGTACCCCCAAAGAAAGCCTGAGGAATTCCAGATTTTATTTTAAATGGTAAAAAACATTTTAAAAACAGATGCTACATATGCATTTTGTAAAAACTTGAATCCATATAGATCAAGAGTAGGCATGAGCAAGCAAAAATGATATTTATTTTGTTAGCATGGTGGAATTTTGAGCTCTTCATTTTTTATTTTTCATCTGACCAACTATTACATTAAAAAGACAGTAACTCTTTGCCCCTTCATATTAATAAGTCTGCCACTGGCTTTGACTAATAATACTTCTTAAAACAACTCCCTTGAGTAAGTCTTGTCTTCTGTATGCCAGAATCTTAGGAACACACCTAGTGAATAAAGCAAAAGTTTTCTAAATGTGGTGGATGAGGAGGGTTCTCTGTGTTGGTGAAAAGCCCAGTGATGTAAAAAATGTTTGGAGATTTATCATTTAAAGGTAGACTGCTACTGATTTGGACTGAAATTCTGCAATAAATAGCCAGCCTGCCTATCTAGTAGCCCACTGACCTATAAGGAGTGAGTATATTGAGAGGTGGAGGTTGTTCACAAACATCATATGTCTCCTGTAATGGAATAGGCAAAGTCTTGCGGTCGAAAAGCTGCTGATCTTGAATTGTAGAACTTCGGAAAGCTTTCCTCATTGTTATATCTTGCAAAGACACTAAAACAAAAATCAAAAATGTATTTTATTTATTTTACTAAGTGGATTGAACATAAATACAAATTCACACACTGTATTTGTTTAAGAGTCAGCACAGCTCAGGAAGTTGTGACTGTAGAGGCTTGTTAATCAGGAACCACATTTTAAATGTTCTATCATTATATCCCAAAATCATTCCAACCAGGTAAGTTTGAAGGCACCTTTGATTTCTAAGGCTCAGAAGGCTCTAATGATACCTGAAGCATTATCTACATTTCCCATCAAACATCTTTTTCCTACTTGCCATCCCCAACCCCCACTAGCCCACATTTTTCTTCTTCCTTTTTTTAAATAATCTTTTTTTCCCATTTCCCTTTGTTACTTTTATTTAGCTTATATCAACAACACTGAAGGAATTACTTAGTCTTCAGTGGCATTCTGGTCTAAACATATTGTTGACCTCTATGCTATCTAGACTATAAATATTATATATATGCTTTAAACTTAAAACAAACTTTGCCATAATTTTCAAGTACGGGGGAATCTATATCATCATCTATTTCACTTATGTTTTATCTTATACTACAAGGATCTCTACTTAGCTATAAGCTCCTGAACACTGACACTGTCTTGCACATTAGTATCTCCAGTAACCAGCAGAGCTCCATCACATACATGATAATCTAAAATAACTTCATTTACTCATTTTCTTTTGGACTATACAGCATGTTAAAATAAGAAATGTAACCAATTAGTATGTTCTTAACTCTTAGATTGACTTTTTGATATTAAAAAAGTAGGTGATTTCTAACATATTTAATATGGCTTTAAGTATGTAGATAAATGCTTTATAACAGAGCAAGGCCAGTACTACATAATTCTAAAATTATTCTTCTCCCTAAAATAGTATCTCTATCATCCTCACAAGTAAAATTCACTCAGCAAGAACGTTTGGATCTAGGAATAGTTGGAGCAATGTGGCTCTGCAATGGCCACACCAGGACTGTCTTCCTAGTATTCCACTGCTGCATGATTTCTAACACACTCAAAAACACCAAAGGAAAATTCAGAGAAGGAAAAAAGATTTTTCTCATTATCGCTAAAGAATGATATAAGAGATACTTAATGAGTATGGACTATATGTGCTAAATATTCTCACTAATTTTTATTTTACTTAATCTTTGCAACAATTCAATCAGAAGAGAAATTATTATTCCACTTCAAACATAAGAAAACCAAGACTAGGAAACATTACATAACTGGCCCAAGGCAAAATGGTTAATAAGCACTGGAGCCAGAACAGAAAACCCAGATCTGTCTGCTTCTGAGACTGATCCTTTAGCCCTAACACCACACACCGTTCTCTGGCTCCTGTCAGATGTGGCCTCTGTTTTCTGTAATCAAAATGGATCAATTTTTGCCACTCCCCAACCCCACTTATTTACCAGAAGTATATAACCAGGATGGAACCTAGTGTTTAATCTCTCAAAACTTTCTTAGTCAAGGATGTAAAGAATGTATAAAGTAATAAGCACTTTTTTAAAAAAAGATTTATTTGAGAGAGAGAGAGTGGGGAGGGGGCAGAGGAAGAGGGAGAGAGAAACTCGAAGACTCCGCACTGAGGGTGGAGCCCAACATGGGGCTTGATCTCATGACCCTGAGACTATGACCTGAGCCGAAACCAAGAGTCCTACGCTTGACCAACTGAGCCATGCAGGTGCCCCATTAATTAGCAATTTTCCATCTTTAGCCGGTCTCATTTACCATTTGTCTTAACAGGCTACCGTGACAAAAGCCCGTCCAGTTGCCAACAACATCTGATATTTAAATAGTATTAGGTAACACAGAAAGTCAACAAAATATTTGTAAACATTACTAAATATAATTATATAGGTCTTTGTTTAAAAACTCATTTTTTACACATTTTCTAAATTATAGTCATAGTTCTCACCATTACTTAAATTATTTAATAGTAATTTAGAAAACAAAAATACTGATATTACACTCCATAATTTAGTATTGTCTTCATAATGTTATTTCATGTGAACTGAATTTAAAAATCTAGGTCAAATAATTTTGAAAATTTCTTCTTTCCAACAACCCCAAAATGATATCATACTAAGTAATTCATCTTTTAGATTCTGAATCCTTCTCCAATGGTCCCCATAATTTTAAAGGAAACTATGAAAAATTGTGACAGTTACTGGCACATTAAAATTTTTTTAAACACTTAAACATATCGTTTAAGTTACTTAACTTTTATGTGTATTTTTGTTTTTAATTTTAATTGGAGTACTAAGGTATTTGTTAAAATTTAACAGTATTTTGAAACTAAGTGTTAATTTTTATTTGTTACATATAGAATTACCTCTGTATTTCTATATTATTAGATGGCATATATTTATAACTTAAATGTTTAACTTTAAAAAATTTGGAGGTAAATTATATATTTGAAAATATGGTCATAAAGTATTTTTTCACTAGTAGCAATTATTTCGAGAATTTCATGAAGTATAATTAATATACATGTACATGCTTCAAAAGATATCACTAAGAAAAATCACCCATAGAATGGGATGTAAATCATATATCTGATAAGAGACTTGGATCAAGAATATATACAGAATTCTTATAACTCAAGAAAAAGAAAAACATTCCAACTTAAAAATGGGAAAAGGACCGCCAAAGAAGGTACACATCTGATAAGTCACTTAAACCTGATTTTAAATCCTAGCTTTACCACTTGGTGCTGGATCACTTGTCTCTAAATGGTTACAAGCCATGAGAAAAAGCTCAACATCATTAGTCTTCAGGGAAATGCAAATACATTCTACAACATGAACCAATAATGAAAACATTAGGCTAAATGAAAGAAATCAATCACTAAAGGCCACATATTGTATGATTCCATTCATAAGAAATGTCCAGAATAGGTAAAACCATAGGGACTGAAAGTAGATTAGTGATTGCTAGAGGCTGGGAGAAAGGAAAAATAGGGAGCGACTGCTAATGGGTATATGGTTTCTTTTTTGAGTGATGAAAATGTGATTATGCTGATAGTTGCATAACTCTGTGAATATACTAAGAACCACTGAACTGCACACTTTAACTTTAGACAGGTTAATTGTAGGGTGTATGAAATATATCTCAATAATGCTGTTTAAGAAGAAAAACTACTGTTTTGATTTTTCACATCCAGATCTGAGTTTATCACTTTGGAATCAGTAGAAACTTAACATGTTGTCTACTTTTTAAGCTTTAAATTAGGTTATATCAAAAGAAGTTGGTTCAGTCATGAAGATATTTATCATTACATTCTATTTTTTGCTTTTCCCAGTGATATCTTCTATTATTTTCATTCAAGTTTAGGTCTATTATAAAACTTGCACTTATACTAAAAAAGTTATTCAACAAAAAAATATTTTGAAGAAAGTGTTATAAGAGACATACATTAAGTAATTCTCTAGAGAAAATAAGTGGAAATTATGTTCTGAATAGTTCCATTTCTTTTTGTGTAAGAAAAAAAAAAAAACACCCAAAAAAACCAAAAAGAGGAATTTGAGACACAACAGCATTCAATGTATTCTATCAAAGTATAAAATGTTGTTTCAGCACTAAAGTTTCTACCATTATTTCAGATTGCAATATATTGTTTTCTACATGATATCCCTGGTTTAATACTCAGTATAGAACACTTTTGTCCTATATACAGGCAATTTGGGTATTTTGGGAAATGGTCATTTAAAGTGGGGAGTAACATTCAAATAATTCGTTCAGAATTTAGCAATTTAACAATATGCACACACAAAAGAATATTAAAAGGAATTATATTCTTACAGAATAAAACCTAAAGATTTCAAGTAATTTTCAAACAATTTTTATTTCTAGGACAAAAGTATACAAATAAATTATAAAGGAGAAAAGAAAAAAAGAATGGAGAAAAAGTCTGGCTAAAGTTTTTTTTTTTTTAATGTCAGGGGTGCCTGAATGTCTCAGTCAGTTAAGTGTCCAAATCTTGATTTCAGCTCAGGTCATGATCTCAGGGTCATGAGACAGAGTTCCATATCCTGTGGAGTGTGCTTGAGATTCTCTCTCCCTCTTCCCCACCATGCTCGCTTTCTCTCTCTCTAAAATAAGTAAATAAAATCTTCAAAAAAATTTTATGTCAAAAAATTAAAAGCTACTTAATATACAAAAAGAAGAAGCAAAAAAGAAAAAGACAATAGAAAAGCCAGGAGCCATACTAATGATATTTTTAGATAATTCACTGATTTATTACAACATGTACATCAAAGGCCATGGGTAAAAAAGACTTGTAATAAACTGTGTTTAGTATACTTTTCTTAAATATATTGCTCATCTCCCCAAACCTAAGATATATGTGAAAGGAAATATAATATGAATAAACTTACATTCTTCTTCTTTAGGGTCAAGCTGTGTAACACTAACAGATAAACGGTCCACACGTTCTTGCAATGAGTTAACTCTGAAGGAAAAACTATGTGCTTCATTGAACAATTCTCCAAATATATCTTCAGCATATTTGCCTATGCAAAAATGAAACATATACCATAAAATTTAATGTGATGAGAGATAAATATCACACAATTTAACATTTTAAAAGTGCTGTCCTAATGAATTTGGCATTTATTTGGAACTAGTTTATACTTTAAATCCTACAGTAACCAAAGTGAGACAGAGTGGGAAAACAACATAAACCCTGGGAAATCTGGTTTTAAATACTAGCTCTACCACTTCCTGCTAGGTGTCTTGTGCCTAAAATGCAAATACTCTACCTGCTTTATCCATACCTGCCCAGTTGTTAAAGTTAGAGAACATTATGATGTAAAATAAAAGTACATACAAATAATAACTCTTTTAAATCAGCATTCATAAATACACTCTACACTAGAACTGATTTTCAGGTCAAATGGCAAGATCTAAGAGTCTTCATAAGACCAACAGAAGACCAAAACATAGATTCTGAAAATTTATGAGATATTTTATATTTTCTTGTTCTATTTTCCTAAAAAAACCATCATAAATCTAAAATCACTGTATTTTCTCTAGTCATATAAATTTCTATTACTGAAAAGAATAAGCAAAAATAATCCTATTCTAAAGGAGAAAAAAGGAGGAAAAAAAAATAGAAATTTCTATCTAGTAAGTAAGCCAGGGAGAAGTTTAGGTAACCTACAATGAAAACATTATTCAAGTGTATTTAGAACATATAAAGTAATGCATACTTACAATATAAAGGTGAGTCAATTATTATGTGCACCTTTGAATAAAAAAAAAATTGATGGTCTTCCTAAATTAAGACATTTTAGACCCAAAGATACTGTGTAGGTTAAATCTAGCTTAACAGATCTATTGAGACAGTTCCTGAGACAGAGATAATAAATATTTATTAAATGAATTCATTAATCTCGCTAGTTTATATTTGAATAGTGCATTTTTTCAAGGTACTTCAATAAATTATCAGTTAAATCAACAAGTATTTAATGAGGGCTCGCCCTGTGCCAGGCAGGTGGATGACCTTCTGAAGGCACCAAAAAGTAAAACATAAAATTCCTGTCCTAGAAGATTCTATAATCTTTAAGAAAAAAAATCAGAACTTTAAAGTCTCTATAATAAATTAAGAACTTTAATGTCTACAAAAATATAATAAAAAAGAATCATTTTTATATTCATTTACTCACATAGATCTTTAAACCAAATTGACTGAAAAGGTCTCATGTGCTAAACATTGTACCAGACCCTGGGTATATAAAAATGATGGAAGAAGGTCTCTGCCATTGATGAGTTTTGAACAGAGGGAGAAACAGACATCTAAACAAATACGAAAAGCAATTTAATAAATAAGTCCAAATCTTTATTCCATTCACTTTGAGGCCTTGGTATCAATTTCCTCACCTGTAAAATAGGGATAAAAATATCTGCTTCAAAAAGAATTTATAAGAAAAGGAGACAGTGAGCAAAGAACCTGGCAGAGTTCCACAAACAGGGTAGGAGGTCAGCAATAGACATCCCTTACTATAATTTAAGGTAAAAGCCACAGAACATAGAGAAAAAAGCACCTAAATTTTGGGTGTAGGATGGTGTCCAAGACACTTTCAGAACAGTTTCTCTGGCAGATAAGGAAAGCACCCCAAGTTCCAAGTGTAAGAAAAGGCAGTATAAAGTTATTCATTTATTCAACTGATGTTAGGGATACAAATGCTAGGAATACAGAGATAGAAGAGACAATTTCTTCCTTAAAAGAGCTTAGTTTAACATAGGGATCCTTAATTTATAAGCTGTAAACCAATGGAAAATTATTCACAGGTTTTTAAATGTTTTTTTCCGGAGGGACCACAGTTTCTCAAAAGGTTTTTTAAAAAGAGTCTATGTTCCCCCCACTACAGGTTTAAGTACTAAAGTACTTCAGTGGATAAAATAAACATCCCATCTGTTCTCTTTTCATATCCCTTCTTAATTTCCAAATTTACCTCCTCTTTCTCTTTGAGGTAAAAGGAATAAAGTTTGTAATGCAAAATTGATTGGGCATGTATCTGAATTTGAATTAACCTTAGAAGTATTATACTTCTTACCCTTCAAGAACCTACTTGTTCTCCTTACTATCTTACCATCTATGATGTTTAAATCTAAATCAAAATCCTCTCAACTAACATTCTATGTTTTCCAAAATCAGGGTCTGCCATATTATCCAATATCATCTGTCCCTTTAATCCCCCTTACGTATTTATTTTTGCCTCTATTCATTTGCCTATTCTTGCAAGCTAAAAATGCCTCCCTTCCTCTTTCCTCTCCATTTTCCAAATTCTTTTGTTTCTGAAAGGCCCAATTCAATTCACATTTCATTCAGCAAGACTCCTATAATGACTTCACCTTATTTTTATCTCTTTTCTCAGTTCCTGTAATCTAAAACTCATGATTTTAATTATATACATGATCACACTGTTCAGAATAGTTTCAGTATTAATCATATTCGACTCTTCAATTCAAAAGGGGTTTACTCTTTTCAGACAAGAACCACGTAGCTTTATCACACAGCAAAGTGGTCAGTGTTATCTGTTTTTTGTCTATGTTTCCAATTAGTCTTATCAGGCCAATCTATTTATCCTCCCTCCTACCTTGCTATCATCTATCTGTCAAACTTAGGCTCTACCAGCTCATCTTGGTAGCATGAACTGACTGCATTCAACAGAAGGATGGCCTTGGGAAGAGAGAATGGCAAAAGATTCCTCAGGTAATTAGAGACTCAATGGTCATTAAATAAGACAACAAAATGGGAAAGAATTTTGGTATAAAAGAAGAAATTTATAGAAACTGAATTCTATGTTTTCAGTTATTATCTATTATAAAAGAGAATTGTGCCCTACTAGGAAAAACATTTTTGTAAGGAAGAAGACAGGAGGCTGTCCCCTAAGACAGGAGGATGTCCCCTGCAATTGACCTTTATTTCGGTGTTCTCTTAACACTTTTGGTGTTAACGATAGTACCAAAGTCAACATCTCAATTACCTAGAACCATTTTGGATAGCCAAGTTTACTAAGTAATTCACAGATTATTTAATGCATTAATTATTTTAACTACTTTGGATGAAAACTGATGTAAAATCTATTTTAAGCTTCTCCATCTTAAGTAGAAATACAAAATTAAACATAATTTAATCTTTTCTTGAGGACTCAGTAATGAGTTGATTATGAAATCAAAATGTTCTATGTGAGAAAGCAGCCTTGAAATGTGTAAGAATATCTGCTTTTACATGAAATGGCCTCTATCCCGTTTTTATATTGCTTCTCCCCTTATGTCTCTTCTTCCTTTGCTGTAAACTACTTCTTTTGACTGGCTTAGGTAACACCTGCTTCTATTTTTATCTCCCCTATACCTTCCTCTTGTAATGTTATGAAGCATAAATGTTTGGAAATCAGATCATCAAACCTGTATGAAATATCAAAGTAAAAGTAAATGACTCTGAGAGAGGAATCAATTGGCTATTTTATGTACACAGTTTTTAGTGCATGGGCTTGTTTATTCTGGCTAGCTAGGGGCATTTTAAATTTAATTCTGGATTTCCAACTATATCAGTGGGAAAACTGCCAGAGAGTTTAATTCCAGGGCAGTAAACTATTGTTACACCTTGCTACAATATTTATGGGTTTTCCTTTGTTTTTGAATCTCTACAAACTGCTTAGAAAATGTCTACAATAGTCTCGGATTCCAAATCTGAAGCACCAGTTATATTTTTACAAGGTATTTCTATTTTGAGAGTTTGTCTACAACATGACCATGTGCTTGCTGATAGATGTTACTTACAGGGATTATACCAGACTTGAACATTCCTTAAGTTTCCATCTTTAGGTTATATTAAAAAATGGGTTAGTACAGCAAATTAACACTCTTGTTATATTAGCTCTAAATTCTACATTGGGAATATACCTAAAACAACATGCCTGTATTAGATCCAAAATTCACTTTAAGAAATATTTTAACTTGGGGCACCTGGGTGGCTCAGTCGTTAAGCGTCTGCCTTCGGCTCAGGTCATGTTCCCAGGGTCCTGGGATTGAGCCCTGCATCGGGCTCCCTGCTTGGTGGGAAGCCTGCTTCTCCCTCTCCCAATCCCCTTGCTTGTGTTCCCTCTCTCGCTTTGTCTCTCTCTGTCAGATAAATAAAATCTTAAAAAAAAAAAAATTTTAACTATATTGTCATTTCTATGCTCTTAATATGTATTTCAATATTAACTGATGTACTCGTGTACATGTAGTAATACAAATTTTACTTTATTTTTATTTTTTTAGAAGATTTTATTTATTTATTTATTTGACAGAGATAGAGACAGCAAGAGAGGGAACACAAGCAGGGGGGAGTGGGAGAGGGAGAAGCAGGCCTCCTGCCGAGCAGGGAGCCCGATGCAGGGCTCCATCCTATGACCGGAACCGAAGGCAGACACTTAATGACTGAGCCACCCAGGTGCCCCGTAATACAAATTTTATACAAAGTCATGTTAGATTCAATTAGTGCTAGGTCACAAAAAAGGTCAGCAAATGTCTTTAAAAATATTGTTAATTATATACTAATTTGATATCTAGGACTCTTCTTTTGACTTGTCTCAAAAGTATATTCTACATTGACTTTCCCAAGAAAAAAACAGGTAAATAATATGTTAATGATTCACTGCCAATAACCAACCTGAAAAAATAACCACCAAAAGGGCCAAAGAATATACTTAAATTCAAATAAACATCCTTTTATTTTTAAAACTATTTCATAGGCAATGTAGAAATTTAGTGGTCTCACCAAGAGCATTCAAAGGTAAATTTTATGTTGCTCTAGCTACATGTGTGTATGTCCAAATGCTCCCACTTGAAACAGACAACCTCTCTTTATCTTGTGCTAAGTACTCAATTATAAAAACAAAGAAAAAAAGTTAAAAGGAAAAGAAAAGGGTCAATCTTGCCTGTAAGGACAATCTATGTGGCTAGGTATTGCTAAGATACATCTAGGACCACTTAGAGAATACATCTAAGGCCAAGAACATCTTATTTTTTTCTTTAAAATGAAATATAAATGTCTTGTTAAAAAGCTAAGCCATCAATTCAAAAGACAGATTGGATTTATTTTTTAAATTTTCTTGATTTTAAATTTAGAATAATTTACCTAATTCCTTAACTTAGCAGTTTTGTTCTGCAGTCTTATCATGGGAACACATTGCCTATCTCCTCCCCTACCTGTCCCTTTACTATCTGGCCAACCTGCTTGCCTTTTGTCTGTGAGAGGCCAGGTTCATTTGCTATTTTCACAGCATGCTACCTGTCACACTCCTAATGTCCTTTAGACAACTCACTTGACTAACCTAATCCTCTGAGTAGTGACTACCTCACACCTTTTAATTTTAAATATTTAATAATATAAAAATATTTCCTTAGGCTAATAGAATATATGTAAAGAGAGAGATACCAGTGAATAATTGAAGCCTCTAAAAAAGTAACAGTGATAATTAGCAAGCAAAAGTACAACCCTGGCACTACCTTTCATAGATCAAATCATATTTTAAAAACAATTTCAGTAATTCTTGTCCATCATGTGATCCTGCTCCTCAAATTGTCCTTATTTCTCTTTCCCAGAGGAAACACGCAGAGAAGAAATACTAAAACTCATTAATTTTATTTAAAATGGCTACATTTTTCAAGATAACTTTGTATTCTTCTCATCAAACATCCCGCCAAATTAATCGTAAGAACATCTTAATACTCATACTCTAAAGCATAACATTCTGGTTTGCAAGAAATATTTTTCATTGATATAAAAATACTTACTTAGGCTACTTAGTTGTCTAATTATATTTGCCAAAGAAATATTGGTTACACATTCTAGTTCATTCTTAATGCCTCTAGGCAGTGCTGTGTGGCACAAGTGCCTAGGATCAATGTTTCTTTTCACTAATGGCATCTTGTGATCAACCTCTGTGTCAGTTCACCTGTAGGAAATCAAACAGTAAATTAACATTATTCAATTGTACCCAACACAGAGTAATACCTCATCTTTCACATTTAATAATAAAATATTATTGCTAGTGTGAAGACAATGAAGTGGAGTTGCTGACTAAATGAATCAAAATTTATTAACCACCTTTCATCTTCAATTATTAGAATGTCAACATTATGTAAAAATTGAAAAAAATTTTCAATGTCATTTGCTTTATAATGAACTCATAAATCACTATCACTATTATTCTCCTAAAACCACAGTTTTTACTTACTACAACTAGATTTTTGTTTTGTTTTCAGAAATGGTGTGAAAGGTCTTCTCTAAGGAAGCGCTTAAGAGAATTAAAGAAGCTGGAAGAATAGGATCAAATTTACACTTCCATATAAAATGTATCAGGCATTCAATGGCTTAGAGATCAAATAGTCCAAGTAATCCTACATCTTCAATCTCATCAACACCGACCATATCTTTAATTGATTAAATAGTTCCACTTTCTTCCATTATAGGCAGCCCTTATTTCCCAGGTCTCACATCTGCACAAATTTCAGCTACCATAGGTTTAGTTAAAAAATACCAGTTTCCAACAACATGGTTCCAATTTAACTTACCACACTACATTAACTACAACTGCAGTAATATAAATTTCCTTGTTAGCACTTCAGTCTACGAAGCACTATGTTAATAAGAGATGTATATTATGATCAGTGACTGATCACTTCCTTCCAAAGTTGGAAGGTGACTGGTCATTCAATTCACCTGTCTAAAGACAACAAAGCATGTAGCTGGCTTACCTTCTTGACCCCAAACCCACCTGAAATTTTACAAAATGGGTAACTAAAAGAGAGAACTGGCGAACAAAGATAAAAGTACAGTAAATAAATGAAAAATGATAAAGCTGGAAGTGAAACTGAGTTCAAATGTAAATGGAGTAATAGAAGAAACAGCCAATTGTGGGAATGTTGCCATTATCACTGCTTGAGAGACTCTAGATCTGCAATCAAAATTTAGTGAAGGTAAACTTATTGACATAAATAAGGAAAGTGGTTGAGACAAAAAAGAAAATGTCCCTGAGGAAGTGAGGCAAGCAAAAAACTTCACATTAAAGAAACTCTTGGAGATATTTCCTGACATTAAAAATGCAAAAATAAAATGTCGGAAGCTGATCCAAATGGACAATTTGCCAAGGCACAGAAAAGATGCTCACTCTGGCTAGATCTACTATTCTAATTTATACAAGGAGATGGAGAAGCACTGTTCAAGCTACACTTGATAAGTTTTTTACAAAGAAATAAAACACTTTAATTCTAATTGTTTTTAATGTTTTACAGTACATTGTATTAAATTAATATAGTTTTACTATTTTTTTCATTTCCCTATATACATTTTAACCAACATAAGAGTTTTTAACATCTTGACAGAACTTTTTAAAGATCATAGAACAATTATAATTTTTCCCATTGATTAAGATTGTTATGTGTGGTTTTATTTTGTATGGTCATTTTTTTGGTCCCACACTACCATGCAAAGTGAGGACTGCCTGTACTCACCCAGTGATAATGGTTATGAAGAAAGTTGTTTCAAAATATTACCCTAATCGCAAAAAAAGATGGACAGCTTTTGTTGTGATTAGAATAGTGCCTTTAGGTAAAATTCAAAAGCGTTTTGTAGAGAAAAACTCTCCTCTTCATCCTTCTACTTCAGTTTCAATATTAGATTTTTTTAGTATTTTTCTGTCTTATTCCTTGGTGATTTTAATGGTCACTTCTAACTCAACTACCAAAATCTTGGTGGCAAAAGTAAAATAAAGCCTAACAACTTTATCTCCTAAATCCTGAGAAAACTGCCTAATTTCTGTTTTGGAGGGTTTACAACACTACCTTTAATGCAGGATCCTTTGTCTTATTGGGAAAGGGTGAAAAAAATCCTAAATGCTAAAAGGTATAATTTAATTAGCAAGCAAAACTAAAATCAAATTCATTTCAGTATTTTTTTAAATACTGCAAATGATAAACAATAAAAAAAATACTGCACAGAATGAATCAATAACATATATGTTAACATCTTTTGATCCACCACTGACTAACTTGCCTATCTAAGGGTGAAAACCTTTTATTTAATAAAAAAGCTAAATAGTGCTAAGACATAAAACAACTAATTCTAAAAATTGTTAATCTATTTTCTTAGGTTGTAACTAAATATAACAAGCAAAAATTTCCCAACTATTATATAACCCATGTGGTTATAAAAGTAATTGTTTGCTAAAACAATTCCTAGGCTGCTTCATCTATTTTCCTGAGTTCTTAGCAATTAAACTCCCAATTATTGAAACAAACATCAAGAGATTGAGAGAATGCAAACTAAAGTCTACATCCCCTAAGGATTTTAAATTATTTAAGATAAAATAATTCAGCTAAAATTTCAATAAATCTGTTTCTTAATTCAAAGAACATTTCTTATGGGTTTAATTTTAAATCCCAATATGAATGTTAAAATTAAAAACAAAATTAGCTACCATACTGCTAAAGGCATCATGTTTATTTATTTATTTACTAAAAGATTCCATTCATCTATTTATTTGAGAGAGAAAGAGAGAGAGAAGAGAGTGCAAGCAGGGGGAGGAGCAGAGGGAAAGGGAGCAGCAGACTCTGCATTGAGCGCAGAGCACGATGCCAGGCTCAGTCTCCCGATCCTGAGAGCATGACCTGAGCCAAAATCAAGAGTTGGACACTCAAACAACTAAGCCACCCAGGCGCCCCAGGAATCATGTTTATTAAACTAGTATATTAAAAATCTTCTTACAGAAGAGTAAGGAAAATGAAACTATTAAAATCTAACCATAGCAACATGTTTGATAGAATTCTATATTAAAATTATATTTTGGTGATTATTATTAATATCAATATGTTCTCTAAGTTATTTTAAGAATGCTTTTGTTGACCCAAATTGAGACCACATATCTATCTAAAAGTATGAAGCAATATGTAAAGTGTTAAAAATAATCCAAGATCAGATATCACAGTAATTTTATGGCTTTGGAAATCAGAAAAATAAGACATCCAAATTCTCATTTTCAGAATTCAAAAATGGACTGTAGAATTTATTTAAAATGTTTAAAAGATTCCTTTAGTAACAACTACAAGAAAAATAAAATAGTTGCTTTTAAAAAACCACCATAAGATAACTATAGTTAATAATTGCCTTGTATGGGTTATACAAAGAACATAAGAATTAAGAGTATTCTATTATGTCATCGATGACAAGTGATTAATTCCTTATATTCATACATCTATGAAACAAGTAATCTATGATCATTTAAGGGTGTTTCTGTATTCATAAAATGACAGTAATATTAAATAAGGAAAATTTTATATTAAATTATAGAAAGGCAATTTTCAATTTTCCTAACACTATTCAGACTAAAGGATTATATTGTGACCTAAGAGAACAGGTTAGAATAAAATAACTATTCGAATAAAAACAAATTTCAGTATTTTATTTTTATTTTTAATTTTTTTTTAGATTTTATTTATTTATTTGAGAGAGTGAGAATGAGAGAGAGAGAGAGCACTTGAGAGGGGGGAAGGTCAGAGGGAGAAGCAGACTCCCCGCTGAGCAGGGAGCCCGATGTGGGACTCAATCCCGGGACTCCAGGATCATGACCTGAGCTGAAGGCAGTCGCCTAACCAACTGAGCCACCCAGGCGCCCCAAATTTCAATATTTTAAATACTTTAAGAATTTTTAAGGGAGCCAGTGATTTTTGAGAAATGTCCTATTTCCCTAAGATTAGAAGCTACTTAATTATGTGTAACAGAGCAATTAAATAATTTGAGCACAAGAACATTTAAATGGAGATATGTTTTTAATGGAAAGAGTTTTCCCAATAAACATCTATGCAAATGATGAAATGCTTTATAATTCTGACAGACACAAGGGATTAAGATAATATAAAGCATTTTGAAATAAGAATGCATGAAATAGGGTCGCCTGGGTGGCTCAGTCGGTTAAGCGTCTGCCTTCGGCTCAGGTCATGATCCCAGGGTCCTGGGATCGAGTCCCGCATTGGGCTCCTTGCTCAGCGGGGAGTCTGCTTCTCCCTCTGCCTGCCTCTCCCTCTGCTTGTGCTCTCTCTCTCTGTCTCAAATAAAGATAAAAAAATTTTTTTTTAAAAAAAGAATGCATGAAATAAGAGTTCACATTAACAAATATATCAAATCTAATTAAAAGTACTTATTTCAATTATGTAAAACCATAGGTCTTTAAATAAAGTGATTTAATTTAAAATATATAAAAAAGGATATTTAAAATGTATCAAGAACATAATTTTTATAACTTCCCCCAAATCTATACTGTATATACTATATAGACCAAACTGTTTTAATATTATAAATAAACTGAAATAGCAAGTAACTGAACTTATCAGTGAAACAACATAAACTTGTATAAAACAATAGTAGGGATATATAAAAATAACAAATCTCCCTTTTGTTATAAGGAAAACTTCAAAATTACTCATTAATCATAAATCTCTAAAATTCTACACACAAAGATATGGTAAATCCAAATTAGGCACTCATAGGATTAAAGAACTATTAATCATGCTGAACACCTCTATTTATCTGATTGCTTTGAGATGTTCTGGCCCTATTAAAGAATTTGCCCTAAAAAAGTGCTATCCTTACCAGAAATAAATAGGTAGATAATTATATCTTTCATCTTCAGTCACAATAACAAAGTATTAAATTTTGATAGATGAAGGTTGAAAAGAATTGAAGAAATAAGCTACACACTCTGCAATTCATTATGGACATTACTGTTAGACTCAAGAAGAAAACTGGAGGGTAATGAAATAATAAATAGTATTAAACACCTATCGAGTAGAATTAAGATTAAGGACAGTCAAATTAGAAGTAAGATTCACTAGATAGTAGTAATTATGTGACTCCAAGTCATTTTCAAAGAAAATATGTATTTCTTTTAAATTAATACAACCACAACAGAAACTTACTTGACAAATCATTATACAAATGTAATATTGCTCCAAGGTTATTTTTAGTGGTTTAAAAGGTGTTAATTTGAAATCTGAGGTAGGTATACCACAAATGCAGATTAAACTATATGAAAAAACAAGATCAAGTATTCTTTATACTATTAAAAAGTAATAATTCTAAAAACAATAATTACCTATGAAATAGGTTGTACTTTAAATGAAAAATTATACTATGGATACACTGCCATCCATCCATTCATCTAGCCATTCATTTATTGAACACCAAAGACTCAAGCACTGTGCTAAGTGTTAAAGGGGTGAGCAAAACCAATCTCCCATGGATTAGCTAGAATCAAATATCTAATTATATTTATGATAAGTGCAATGAAGTAAAAGTACTGGGCACTACAAATAGATCTATTTCCTTAAGGAAATAACATTTAAGACCAACAGGATTAGTAGGAGTTAGCTAGCTGGGTTGGGGGAGCGCGTGTGTGTGTGTGTGTGTGTGTGTGTGTGTGTGTGTGTGTGTATTTTCATTCTAACTTAGAAGGTGCATCATATGCAAAGGCCCTGAACTGGGAAGGGGCTTGATTCACCCACACAGTATGACAGCAGTCCAATAGATAGGAGTATAGTGAGCAGAGACTAAGAGTCAGCAGGGGATTAAGTCAAGTAGGACCTTGAAGGTCATGTGGAAGATTTTCAATTTGATTCTAATGGGAAAGAATTCAAGATTTTTAAGTAAAAGAGTACCAAGATCAGAAATGGCTGTTCATTCTAACTGCTCTGTGGAGACTTAGTGGGGAAGGGGGCAATAGCAGAACAAATGGAGGTGGACCAATTAGAAGACTGAATGAGAAGATGACTGAAATAGTCCAGGTAACTGAGATGGTAGTCATCTGAACAAGGTGATGGTGATATAGAAGCATGTCCATTCAAGATATATCCTGAACGTAGAATCAGTAAGATGGACAATGGGTTAGATATACGGGTGAGGTCTAAATTCCTGGCATAAGAAACTTTCTGTGGTCAACCAAAACTAAAACTAATTTCTGAAGCAGATCTATTATTCCTATCCACAAAATCTATGGGATTAGAAAGAGATTTATGACCAACACTAGTAATAAGTACTTGTGATGCCAGATAAGTGTGATCACATAGAGAGTAACTTAATGACATTTGGAGTAGAGCACTGTGAGAGAATGATGGCTTTTAAAGCCAAAACTAATCAAGATAAAAGAGTATTTAGTGGCTTTCTTTTTTCCCTTTATTTTTACTTATATTTCATTATTCTCCTATATGACATGTACCTACTTTACCTATTTTAGCTCCACAGGAGAAATCTTGTTCCACCTAACTCCTTTGTTTCCCTACATTGTCCCAATCTCTAGACCCTCCCTGTAACTTAAGTTCACTTGACTTCTAGACTAGAGGGTCAGAGTGAACACAATATTCCTAGCATGTCACCTTCCAATGTCCCTATCCAAATGAAATGTCCAATCATCTTCTTTCTGTAGGGGACAGCATGGCAAAAATGTGTATCTGCATTATGAAAAATTCAATTTCTCCAATGTTTACCTGTACCTTTCTTTTCATGTGTACTAAAAACCAAAATGGATTGTGATCACTGACAATGGCAACAGCCACACTATTCTGTGGAACTCTACATTCATTATGGGACAAATTTCATTTCTTTCTCTTTTGTTGAAATTTACCACTCAAATGAGCATTTAAAATACCTCCTTAAGTATCTTAAGGCTAACAATGAAGTGACATACAGTATAGGAAAATTTGTGATGTTTGTACACTAAAAATTTAATAATGTATTAGTGCTTTTTGAAGGAGGAAAAAATACTTCAGATCCCTGATACTAACTTAAATTATTTTGAATATAATGTTACTTAGCAGTATACAAATATAAAATCAGATGTAAAATCCTTATGCTTATAAATCTTTATATAATTATAAAGTCAAAATAAATTTTTAAATTTATATATGTATTTTTTAAAGATTTATTTATTTATTTGAGAGAGAGAGAGAGAGAAAACGCAAGCAGTGGAGTGTGGATGGAAGAGGGAGAGATAATCCTCAAGCAGACTCCCTGCTGAGCATGGAGCCAGATGCAGGGCTCAATCCCAGGACCCTGAGATCCTGATCTGAGCCAAAGTCCAGAGCTGGCTACTCAACCGCCTGAGCCACCTAAGCACCCCCAAGCCAAAAGAGATTTAAAATTAAATACAAAAATACAAAACCAATAAAATTCAAAATAACATTATTAAATATGACAAAAATCACTTCGTTTTAACTCAATCATTGCTTGCTATATGAATCTTGTACTGACTGCTCCAAAAATCTGCTTTATTTTGTTCATGCCTGTCCTGCTATACAACAGCCTTTCCTTTATTTGAACTATTGTGAAATTTTATTCATTTGGTACCTAACTGACACTATTAGGTTTTACTATGTTCAAATACAACAGTTAGGTGCAAGTGTGTTCCTGTAATATCACCATTAGACTGAAACAATTAAAGTTGTACTATTTGGCACCAAAGTTATGCTAAACACAATCATAAACAGAGATATTAAAATTATTTCCCAGGACTCATCATAAGGTAGACATCCAAATGATTCAGAATATGCTTTCATTAAGTCCTTTCAAAGTAAAGAATTTTTATAACAAAACAAATGAAAAAACAAAAAGTAGAATCAGACCTATAAATACAGAGAACTGAAAATTGCCTAAGAGAAGAGGAATGGGGGGTAAAATGGGTAAAGGGGAGTGGGAGATACAAGCTTCCAGTTATGGAATGAATAAGTCATGGGAATAAAAAGCACAACATAGGAAATATAGTCAATGATATTGTAATAGCATTGTATAGTGACAGATGGTAGCTACACTTGTGGTGAGGTTAGCATAATGAATTGAGATACTGAATCATTATGTTGTACACCTGAAACTAATGTAGCACTGTGTCAACTATACTCAAAAAAATTTAAATAAAGAATTTTAAAAATTTTTAAATTCATAGAGAAAACTCACAAACATCCAAAAATATGTCCAGGCTGAGAACCATTCTAGACCAAGCCAAAGACATCACTCAGGAAGTGCAATGAGTTGTTCAAGAAGCAGGGTTAGAAACAGAACCTATTTGTGTACATGCATGTTTTATGAAACCTTATTGCTTCTTTCATATTAAGATGTATTTATACAATGTGCACTTTAAAAAAACCATTCTAACAATTCACTATTCAGGGACTGAGCAAAATTTCACATAAGAGGAGAAACAAAATGATTCTTTCACAAACCAAAACAGATGAACACATGTTTTTAAAAAGTAGGAAAGTACAACAGTTATGTATCATAGATAACAAGCCCACCAACAGATTACTTCTGTACCTGATTTATGCCAAAATATGGAAAATTTTACCCCCTCCCAACTATCTTTCTTTCATGTTTTCTTTGTTTATCTTCACATACATATTTCCAAATACTTACTATTTATCTCTTTCTGGATATCCTCATGAATAAAACCTCAAAATAACAAGCCCCAAACTAAAGTCATTATTTCTCCCCAGCAAAAATCTAGCTATTTCTTATAGTAGTTTACAGCTCTATCAAAGTATAGCCTAGTTAGATAGAATCTTCTTTGACTCCTTTCAGTCTTAACAAATCTAACCTGTACAAGAATATCTATTCAATTCCTAGGATATCATCTGATGATATCAAACTGTTGGCATTTTCCTCAAAATTTTTGAAAATCTTCCAAATTTTTGTATAAATTTATATTTCCACATCCTCAAAAACATGTGGGCTTTCTAATACCCACGTTATACTCTGTAAAATATACCATAATTTATTTGACGATCTCCTAATTCTGGACATTTTGGTTACTTCTAATTCTTATGATAATAAATAATACTTGATAAACTTATATAAATCTTTATACAAGTTCCTGGTTATTTTCTTGGAGTATGAAAAATTCAAGACTCTTAAATATTTATTTCCAAATTGCTTCCAATAAAATTATTCTATTTTCATTTTTACCACATATGAGAATATTTTAACACTTTTTCAGCTCCATTATTTACTGTCTATGAGACCTCTTATAGTTCAATTTCCTCACCTTAAAGTAGGGAGAATACCACCTAACTCAAGGATATTTTATGAAAGTTAAAATGGTTGTTACATGTAGAGTTTTTAGAAAAGTCCTTGGCACTCCTGGATAACCAACAGGTCAAAAAAGAAATCAAAAGGAAAATCAGAAAATATCCAGAGACAAAAATGAAAACATGACATACCAAAACTTACGGGATGCAGCAAAAGCAGTTCTAAGAGGGAATCTGATAGTGATAAACGCCTACATTAAGAAAAAAAAGAAAGATTTCAAATAAATTACACTTCAAGGATTTAAAGAACATGCTAAATCCAAAGTTAGGAGAAGGAAAAAAATAATAAAGTTAGAGCAGAAATAAATAAAATAGAGAAAGACAGTAGAAAAAAAAAAACAATGAAATTAAGAGTTGGTTTTGAAAAGATAAACTGACAAACTTTTAGCTAGACTAACCAAGAAAAAAAAAAGAGAAGACTCAAATAAACAAAATCATAACTGAAAGAGGAGACATCACAATTGACACCAGAAATACAAAGGTTCATTTGTAGCTACTATGAACAATTATACACCAACAAATTAGATAACCTAGAAAAAAATGGATAAATTCCTAGAAATATACAACCTATGACATAATTAGGAAGAAAGAGAAAATACGAACAAACCAATAATGAGTAAGGAGATCAAATCAGTAATCAAAAACCTCTCAACAAAGAAAAGCCCAGGACCAGATGGTTTCACTGGTGATTTCTACCAAACAGTTAAAGAATTAAAGCCAATCCTTCTTAAACTCTTCCCAAATACTGAAGAGTAAAGAATACTCCCAAACTTATTTTATGAGGCCAGCATTACCCTGACCAAAGCCAGACAGAGACTACAAGAAGACTATAGGCCAATCCCCCATGAATACAGACACAAAAATTCTCAGCAGAATACTAGCAAACCAATTTCAACAGCACATTAAAAGGATCATTTACCACGATCAAATGGGATTTATCCCTGAAATGCATGGATTTGAACTATGCAAATCAGCACCACATTGACAAAATGAAGGATAAATAACATCTCAATAGATGCAGAAAAAGCATGTGACAAAATCCAACATGCTTTCATGATAAAGCTGTTCAAAAAACTGGATATAAAAGAAACATACATCAACATATTAAAGGCCATACATGACAAGACCACAATTATTATAACATTCAACAGTGAAGAGCTAAAAGGTTTTCTCTAAGACCAAGAACAACACAAGGGTGCCCACTCTTACCACTTCTATTCAATGTAGTACTGGAAGTCCTAGCCAGAGTAATTAGGCAAAGAAGAAAGAGAGAGAGAGAGAGAGAGAGAGGGAGGGAGGGAGGGAGGGAGGGAAAGAGCATCTAAATTGGAAAGAAAGAAGTAAAAGTGTATCTATATGAAGATGACTATTATAACTAGAAAACCCTAAAGACTACCCAAACACACTGTTAGAACTAATAAATTCAGTAAAGTTGCAGAATACAAAATTAATATACAAAAAATCAGTTGTATTTCTATATAGAAACAAATATAGGGAAAGAAATAAAGGGAACAACCCTATTTACAATAGCATCAAAAACAATAAAATTCTTAGGAATAAATTCAACCAAGGAGGTGAAAGATCTGTACAATGAAGACCATAAGACACTGATGAAAGAAACTAAAGACACAAATAAATGGAAACTACAGATTCAATGCAATCCCTATTAAAATTCTTATGGCATTTTTCACAGAAATAGAAAAAGCAACCCTAAAATTTGTATGAAGCCACAAAAGGTCCCAAGAGCCAAAGCAATCTTGAAGAAGAACAAAGATGGAAGCATCACAATTACTGATTTTAAACAAATCTAGAAAGCTATAATAATTAAAACAGTATTGTACTGGCATAAAAATAAACACATAGGTCAAAGGAACAGAAGTGAGAGACAAGAAATAAACCAATGCATATATGGTCAATTAATATTTGACAAGGAAGCCAAGAATGGCTTGGGGAAAAGATAGTCTTTTCAATAAATAGTGCTGGGAAAACTGGATATTCACATGCAAAAGAATGAAACTGGACCCCTATCTTACACCACTCACAAAAATTAAGTCAAAATGTATTAAAGATTTAAATGTAAGAACCAAACCCATAAAACTCTTAGAAGAAAACTTACGAAAAATCTCCTTAACATTGGTCTTGGCAATGATTTTAGGAATATGATACTATGAGCACAAGCAACAAAAGCGAAAATAAACAAGTGTGACTACAGCAAACTAAAATGCTTCTGGACAGAAAAAGAAAAAAATCAACAAAATGAAGAGACAACCTATGGAATGGAAAAAAATATTTGCAAACCATTTATCTGATAAGGGGTTACTATCCAAAATATATAAGGAACTTACACACTCAACAGCAAAACCCACTAACAATCCAATTAAAAAACAGGAAGAGGAACGAATAGACAGATATTTTTCTAAAGACAATGTACAAATGGCCAATGGGTACATGAAAAGATGCTCAACATCACTATCTTCAAGGAAACGCAGATCAAAACCATAATGAGATATCACCTCACACATGTCTGAATGGCTATTATCAAAATACAAGAGATAACAAGTGCTGGTGAGGATGAGGAGAAAAGGAAACCTTGTGCATTGTTGGTGGGATTATAAACTGGCACAGCCACTATGAGAACCAGTATGGAAGTTGCTAAAAAAAAATAAACTAAAAATAGAATTACCATATGATCCAGCAATCTCACTTCTGGGTATATATCCCAAAAAATGCAATCGCTATTAAGAAATATCTGCACCCCTATCTTCACTGCAGCATTATTCACAATAGCCAAGACATGGAAACAACCAAACTGGCCATGGGGAGATGAATGGATAAAAAAGTTGTGGTAAATATATACAATGAAATTTTATTCAGCCATAAAAAATGACATTCTGCCACTTACAACAACATGGATGAACCCTGAGGGCATTATGCTAAGTAAAATAAGTCAGAGAAAGTCGAATACAGTATGATTTCACTTACATGTGAAATCTAAAAAAGGCTGAACTAAAAAAAAATAATAAAAATAAAAAAGCTGAACTCACAGAAAACAGAGCAGAACGGTGCTTGGTAGGGCCTGGGGGTTGGGAGAAATGGGAAAATGTTGGTCAAAGGGTACAAACTTAAAGCTATAAGACAAATAAGTTCTGGGAATGTAATGTACAGCATGACTATCATTAACAATATTGTATTATATACTTAAAAATTGCTAAGAGAGTAGATCTTAAATATGCTCACAACAAAAAGTGGCAATTATGTGAAGTGATGGGTGTGCTATTATGGTAATCATTTCACAATATATGTGTATCAAATTATCACACTGTTATATGTTACTTACATCTCAAGAAAGCTGGGGGAGTCCCTGTTACATAGTAAGTGCACAATAAATATTACTACTATTATAATTTCTCACCAACATTAATCACTAAGAGATAGAATTGACAGTACTCGATGATTAATTTTTTTAAAGATTTATTTAGAGAGAGAGAGTGCAAGAGAGAGTGTGGGGGGAGGGAGAGAGAATATCTCAAGCAGACTGCACTAAGCATGGAGCACCCCCACAAGGCTCAATCTCACAACCCTGAGATCATGACCCGAGTGGAAGTCAAGAGTTGGCACTCAACCAACTGAGCCACCCAGGCACCCCTCTTTGACTCATTTTAAAGTGGGAAAAATGATACAGAAGCAACATCAGAGAGCAAAGAAGATACCCATGTCTTTTCTAAGTTTAATATATGTGGGCTGTATGAATTTAGTAGCACTCCCACACAAGAGGGTACAGATGAAACTAATTTTAGGGACTAGCCAGTTATCAGTTAAGGCAAGGAGACTGAAGGTTTAAGTTTGGAAAAGAGGACAAAAATAACTATATATAGGGAAGTTTGCAAGTCACAGAAACAGAAGCTCTCTGGAGCACAGTGGAAGGATTTGGGAAAGATGGAGAAATGGGTCAAATGAGGAACTGTTCAAAGCAATACAAGATGTGAGTTCAGAAGATCACAGAACACAAAGGCCGCTTGTACTTCTGCCAGCTGACTCAGAAAAACAGTGAGATGAAACATAATGGAATTATTTCTAGGTCTTTCGAAAAGAATATGGGCATTCTGTTTGGTTTATGCTATGGTCCTGAAGGTGTCCAGAGATGAAGCTATGCAACACAGAAGTAAATACGCTTTCAAACTTTACCACATATTGTCCTACAGCTAATTACTGGCATCGGAGGGATAATCATCTCACTCCGACTTCCAGTTCAGTTGTTTCCTTCATTATAATAGATTGACATTTTCTCCTAAATTTCATTCCTGGATTTGCAACTAATTACTTGGAATAAACAATAATATGAATATAGTTTAATTTTTCTTTAGTTGCATTTACTGTTTGCTATGAAAAAGCTGATTTGCTATTTTCCTGCCCACTCGTAGTCTCATGAGATCTTCACATAATTTTTTATCTTGGCATTTCACTACACAGAGGAGTGTTTTGGCATTTCAAACCTGGGCATTTCAACATGTACTTTCTGTTCCTGAACATTTTAAAAAATACAAAATAAAACTAGTACCAACATTAATTCCCACTGTTAATAGGTTTCAATTCAGAAAACCCAGCTATTTTTAAGAATTTTAAGCTGGAAAATATATTGGAAGCCAAATAATTCATCTTTCATTTTTGTAGATGAACAAATTTACCTGAAAAAGTTAAGAAACTTGTCTATTAACAAAATTGACAGCAGAGCTATGATTAGATTTTAGGTTTCCAGATTTTGAATCTACTCTTCTACTTTTAATTTGCTACTATTTTTAAAATCTATTTTATATTCTTGAGAAATCAGTCTCCCAAATTTCACAATTTTTTCAGTAGTATTTTGAAGTTTCCCAATTCCCAGATTACCACCTCCTTCAACAAATACCTCCAGATTATGTATGATGATCAAAATATAGGTGGTAAAAGAAATATGAAAGAAGTAAAATACCTTACCACCCAAAAGCTTACAAGATAATGAGGAAGCAAAGATATATGCCAAAAACTTAAAAATATTAAAATTGAACATATGGATGGCTAAGGTTTAAAAGTAGGATAAAACAAATTATTAGGTAAGCAAAGAGAATGAAATCAAAACAAGCTAAAGAGGTTAAGGAAGACAATAGTGGTAACAGACCTGTGCTATATTTCACTGCTAGCCCCATGTAGCCAAATTAAAATTAAATCATTTAAAAAGCAGTTCTTCAGTCAACTAGCCACATTTAAAGTACTCAAAAGCCACATGTGGCTTGTGGTTGCCACATTTGACAACACAGCTACAGAACATTACACCATTACTGCAGAAAGTTCTATTGGACAGTACTGATGCCCAAGATGGATAAAATGGCAAGGAGACAAGATACGTGAAGTCAGGCATAAGGGAAGAAATATGAGAAAACTTGCTTGAAAGGTACATGGAGGTAGAAATATAAGATAAATGCAATCAAATTGAAGATTTTTAACTTTTTGATATTCAAGGAAGAACACATGATTCTTCTTAAGGAGTAAAAGATCACAACAGTTGATTTTAGAGAATTTTAAAGACATTTTACTGTTTCCTCTGGACTAAATGTGAAAGAATGAGGCAGTAAACTGCTGGATCATATATGCGGTATATAAACACATATGTCTGTATCGTTTAGTATCGCTAAATGGTTTCCCAAAGTGCTTGAACCAAATTTATACCCCCACCAGCAATTTATGATAATTCCAGCTATTTGACATCCTTGCTAACACTTGGTATTATACACTAATAATTCTTAAGATTTATTTATTTTAGAGAGAGAGAGTGGGAGGGCAAGTTGGAGGAAAGAACCTTCAAGCAGACTCCCTGCTGAGTGCGGAGTGTGACACTTGGCTAGACCCTACAGCCCAAGAGATCATGACCTGAGCAAAACCAAGAGTTGGATGCTTAACCAACTGAGACACCCAGGCGCCCCTATACATTAATACATTAATAATTTGATGACCCAAGCAAGACTAACAACATTTTATTCTAAAGTTTCATCTAGTCTATCAAAAATTTTAACTTCTAAAGTCTTTGGCCATTAAGTAATAATTATAATAAAATATTAAATATATTATTCTTGATTGAATCTTTTCTGGAAAGTAAACAATCCGTAGATAAAACCCCTTCCATGCTATAGAAACACTATTCCCTACATTCTGTAATGTAAGATTTCTGTAAACTAAAGAATTCTATGATTGGTCTAACTAATAACAAGATCAACAAAATGCACAGCTACACTAAGTCATCTATTATACAAATTTAAATAAAAATAGATACTTTAAAATATTAAATTTATATTTATAGACATACATTAAATCACAATATTAATCACAATTGTGAGTCAAGAATTTGTGAAACTTACAAAATCACCTCTTCTATCATGTTCAATTCTTAGTTACATCCTCACTTTTCTACTGTTTTCTCTCATGACAAGTGAAAGAAAATACAAATATTATTAACATTTTAGTTTTATTCCCTGATTTGGACATGGAAATGCTATGCTGAATCAAATCAGTGAGAATAATCAATCTACATTCTATTTGAGTCTCACAATCATCCCTTTACAAGCATTTATTATCATTACTATTACTTTTTGGTTTTTTGTCCTATTTTTAGGAAAGAATATATAAACCTTACTGAGGCATGATATACTACATGTAATAGGCAGAATTCTTAGATGGCCCCCAAATCTCCTGCCCCCAGTGCTACTTTTATGATTATGTTATATTGCATGTTAAGAGAGATTTTGAAGATGTAATTATAGCCATTAATCAGCTAACTTAATGTAGGGACATTATATGTGTGGGCTTACTCTAATCACATGAGCCCTTTAAAAGCAGAGTATTCTCCAGCTGATAGCAGAAGAGGAAGTCAGAGATTCAAAGCATGAGGGAGATTCACCTGCCATGGCTGGCTTGAAGATGGAAGGGGCCACTTTTTGAAAAGGACCTGAGTGTGGCCTCTAGGAGCTAAGGGCAACCTGAGAGCCAGGAATAAAATAGGAACCTGAATTCTAAAACTGCAGGAAATGGATTCTGACAACCTGAATGAGCTTGCAAGCTGATGTTTCTCCAAAGCCACCAGAAAGGAAAGTAACTCAGTTGACACCTTGATTTTAGCCTTGTGAGACCCTAAGCAGAAAAACAGACATGCCCACCCAGATTTCTTCCTTCCTTCCTTCCCTTCCTTTCTTTCTTTCTCTCGCTTTCTTTTTTCTTTCTCTCTTTTTTACCTTCCTTTCTTTTTTTAAGATTTTATTTATTTATTTGACAGAGAGGGAACACAAGCAGGGGGAATGGGAGAGGGAGAAGCAGGCTTCCCGCGGAGCAGAGAGCCGGATGCGGGGCTCGATCCCAGGACCTTGGGATCATGACCTGAGCCTAAGGCAGATGCTTAATGACTGAGCCATTTAGGTGCCCCGCCCACCCAGATTTCTGACCTGTGAAACTGTTAGATAATTAACAGGAGTTGTTTTAATCTGCTAAATTTGTGGTGATTCATTAAGCAGCAACAGAAAACTAATACACTGCACATACTTAAAGTGTACAGTTTGATCCATTTTAAAACAATTTTACCACAGTTTAACACTGTGAAATCACCAGTCACCCCTTATATTTTCTGTGTCCCTTGGTAATCCCTCCCTCCAACCATATCCAAAAGCAACCACTGACTTGCCTTTTTTATGCCTGACTTCTTACCATTCAGCCTAATTATTTTGAGATTCATCAGTATTGTTCCATGTATCAATAATTCATTTTACCGAATAGTATTTCATTGTACGGATACATCATAGTTTATTCATCTGTTGAAGGACATTAGGATTATTTTCAGTTTAGAGTTATTGCAAATAAAGTTATTATGAGCATTTTGTACAAGGCTGTGTGTGGCCATGTTATTTTTGTTTTTCTTGGGTAATATACCTAAGTTTGTTTTAAGGGCCTGAACCATGTCACAGCCTTAGCCTAATCACAATGGAAGGGCGCATTTTAGTAAGAACCTAGCCCATATGGGAAGACATCAATTAATATTTTTACACACATAAGCAAATAAAGAAAAGGGATCCAAAACAAAACATGCAATGAGGAGACTTGGTTACCACCACTTGAACTTAATAAATCCAAAGTTTATTGTTAGGCAATTTTGAAAGAATACAAATAAGTGATGAAATTCAGAATTCTGTCTCATAAACATATCTGAAGTGATTATTGGGAACTTACATGAGTATATTTCAGAAAACTAATTCAAAGTGTTTTTAAAGAGTAAAAGTGATGTCAACACATCAAGAATGATTAGATGGGTATGAAAAAAATTTTCTATTTTTAGGGACAGGTCCTAGAACATAGGGAGATAAATTCTACTTTACTTCCCCTATTTTTTCCACGATTACTCTTCTGTGAGAGTCCACTCTGACCTAATCACATTTTTGCTTTTTCATTGTACAGTATTCTCAAGATAAGCAAGATATAAACTAAGATATGCCAGGCAGACAGCATATTTCTTCTTCAAAAGTCATGAAATAAAAGACAGAAGTACAGGGAATACTCCCTAACTCTATGAAGCTAGAGTTACACTAAAACAAAAAGTGGAAAACGACATTTCAAGAAAAATACAGACCAGTATCTCTCATAAACACAGATGCAAAAATCCTCAATAAAATTAGCAAAGTGAATTCAAAAATGTATAAAAAATTATACACCACAACCAAGTGGGATTCATTCCAGTTACAAAAGGCTGATTCAATATTCAAAAATCAATTAATGTAATCCATCACATCTATAGGCTACAGAAGAAAAATCACAGGATCACATCAGTAGATACAGAAAAAAATTCTGACAAAATCCAATACCCATTCATGATAAACTCAGCAAACTAGGAACAGAAGGTAACTTCCTCAACTTGACAAAGAACATCTACATAAAACCTATAGCTCACATCATACTTAACGGTGAGAAACTAGAAGCTTTCCTGCCAAGATCAGGACAAAGGAAAAGATGTCCCCTCTCATCCCATTATACTGAAAGTCTTGGCTAATGCAATTAAGACAAAAAAAGAAAAAAATATACAGATCGAGAAGGAAGAAATAAAACTGTCTTTACTCACAGATGACATGACTGTCTACACAGAAAATACAAAAGAATCAACAAAAAAACCTCCTGGAACTAATAAGCAATTATAGCAAGGTTCCAGGATACAAGTTGAATACACAAAACTCAAATTGTTTTTCTATATACACAATAAACAATTAAAATTTGAAATTAAAACACACTGACATTAGCACCCAAAACCTCAAAATACTTAGGTATAAATCTAACAAAACACACATAAGATCTGTAGGAGGAAAACTATAAAATTCTGATTTAAAAGGGCGCCTGGGTGGCTCAGTTGGTTAAGCGACTGCCTTCGGCTCAGGTCATGATCCTGGAGTCCCTGGATCGAGTCCCGCATCGGGCTCCCTGCTCGGCAGGGAGCCTGCTTCTCCCTCTGACCCTCCCCCCACTCATGTGCTCTCTCTCTCATTCTGTCTCAAATAAATAAATAAAATTAAAAAAAAAATTCTGATTTAAAAAATCTATAAAGAACTTATCAAACTCAACACCCAAAGAACAAATGATCCAATCAAGAAATGGGCAGAAGACATGAACATTTTTGCAAAGAAGACATCCAAATGGCCAAGAGACACACGAAAAAGTGTTCAACATCGCTCAGCATCAGGGAAATCCAAATCAAAACCTCAAGGAGATACCACCTCACACCAGTCAGAATGGCTAAAATTAACAAGTCAGGAAAGGACAGATGTTGGCAGGGATGCGGAGAAAGGGGAACCCTCCTACACCGTTGGTAGGAATGCAAGCTGGTGCAGCCACTCTGGAAAACTGTATGGAGATTCCTCAAAAAGTTGAAAATAGGGCTACCCTATGACCCAGCAATGGCACTACTGGGTATTTACGCCAAAGATACAAATGTAGGAATTTGAAGGGGTACATGCACCCCGATGTTTATAGCAGCAATGTCCACAATAGTCAAACTATGGAAAGACCCAAGATGTCCATCGACAGATGAATGGATAAAGAAGATATAGTATATATACACAATGGAATATTATGCAGGCATCAAAAGGAATGAAATCTTGCCATTTGCAATGACATGGATGGAACCGGAGGGTATTATGCTGAGCGAAATAAGTCAATCAGAGAAAGACATGTACCATATGATCTCACTGATATGAGAAATTCTTAATCTCAGGAAACAAACTGAGGGTTGCT
>NC_138376.1:83655472-83751977 GCF_054177405.1 Leptonychotes weddellii
CTCTGAAACAAATAATGCAATATATGTTAAGAAAAAAAAAAGAAGAAGAAGAAGGTAGCAGGAGGAGAAAAATGAAGCGGGGGAAATCGGAGGGGTGGACGAACCATGAGAGACGATGTACTCTGAAAAACAGGCTGGGGGTTCTAGAGGGGAGAGGGATGGGAGGATGGGTTGGCCTGGTGGTGGGTATTGAGGAGGGCACGTTCTGCATGGAGCACTGGGTGTTATGCACAAACAATGAATCATGGAACACTACATCTAAAACTAATGATGTAATGTATGGGGATTAACATAAGAATAAAATTAAAAAAACCCACACACACAAAAAAAAGTAATTACCTTTTCCAAGTAAAATCAAATAGAAGTTGTTTCTCTATAATTTTTTCAATTTATATCTTTATTCAGCAGATTTTACCACCTAATATTTACTGGACTGAATAATAAATGCAAAATTGAATAAACTTTTATTTAAAAAAAAAAAACTAAACAAACCCTGACCATATAATCTAGCAATCACACCCAATGAATTGACACCATATGTCCACACAAAAACCTGCAAGTAGATGTTTATAGCAGCTTTATTCATAATTGCAAAACCTGGAAGCAACCAAGATGTCCTTCAACAGGTGAGTGGGTAAACAGGGTACAGTATATACAAAAAATGGAATATTAATGCTAAAAAGAAATAAGCTAACAAGCCATGAAAAGATATGGAGGAATCCTAAATGCATATTACTAAGAGAAAGAAGCCAATCTGAAAAGGCTACATACTGTATGATTCCAACTAGATGATGTTCTGAAAAAGGAAAAACTATGGAGACAGTAAAAAATCAGTGGTTGTCAGGGGTTAGGGAGGAGGGGAAAGATGAATAGGCAGAACACAGAGGATTTTCAGGGCATTCTGTATGATACTAAAATGGTAGATACATGTTATCATACATTTGTCAAAATCTACAGAATATATAACACCAAGATTGAACCTTAAAGTAAATTATGGACTTTGAGTGATAACAATATGTCAGTGTAGGCTCACTGATTGTAACAAATGTACCACTGTGGTGCAGGATGTTGAGATGTTGATAGTGGGGGAGGCGGTACATGTGTGACCTAAAGGTGAATGTGGGAATTCTCTGTTATTTTGTGCTCAATTTTGCTGTAAACCTAAAACTGCTCTAAAAAAGAAAGTATTTTTAAGTCATATAAAATGTGAATGTACGTAATGCCAAGGAACTGTACACTTTCAAAATGGTTAAAATGGTAAATTTTGTTATGTGTACTTTACCACCATTTTCAAAAAGTCATAAAAGGGTTCCAGCCATATTAGGAACCAAGAAGATATTTTATTTAGATGTCTGTCTCCTCTCCATCTCTTCTTATTCAAACTACTGTCTTAGTCCCTCTGAGGTACTGTAACAGAATACCATATACTGGATGGTTTATAAACAACAGAAATTTATTTCTCACAGTTCTGGAGGCTGGGAAGTCCAATATCAAGGTAGATCAAGGCTGTCCAAGATCAAGATGTCTGATCAGAGCCCCCTTCCTAATCTATAGATGGCTGTATTCTTACTGTGTCTTCACATGATGGAAAAAGCAAGGGAGCTTTTATTTTTAAAAAATTATCATTTAAGTCTCCATTAAGGCAATATTTTTTTTTAACTACTTCCTTCTGGCTTAGACCTTCTATAGCATTGCTCATTTAAAGTGTGGTCCTAAAACCAGCATCAGTAGCATTAACATCACCGAGGAACTTGTGAGAACTACAGAATTTTAGTCCCACCCTGGAGCTTCTGATCAGAATCTGCTTTTTAACAAGATCCCAGGTAATCAGGATGCATGATTAAGTTGGAGTACAGTATTCTAGAAGACTTAGCACCCCTCTACTTCCTCTGGTAGGTTCCTCACAAGGGGCATGAATTCTAGAAATAAAGAAATAAAGGGAGCAAGGTACAAAAGTCAAATGGATAGGCCACGATTTTATCAAAGGAAAAGGAATAGGGATGCAGTAATGCAAAATAAGATATAAGGGGTATCATGGGGTATAGCTGGGAAAAGAGAAACATTCATGAGAGAAACAGGTGATATACCAAGCCAAGCGCTTATTTGGTCATTTCTGCAATCTACCACAGACCTACATATTGAGTATTACGTTAAGGTCTTTTAGGAAAATAAAACTCTTACTTTGTGCCAGGAACTTTGCTAAATGCTATATCCATGTAGATGTGTATGTTTTTATGTATTTAATCATTAAAATAAGTCATTACAAAAACTCCTTAAGGGAGAGATAGGGTATTCCTACTTTACATGAAGGGAAAATGAAGTTTAGGAAGCTAGTAACTAGCCCAAAATACTATTGCTTATACACAGCTGAATCAAAATTGGAAATCAGGTATTACCTAGTTCAATGTTTTTTCCCACTGTATCATCCTATGTTGTCTGGAAATTGATTACAAGATCCTAGTGATCCTATAACACACTCTTTCCTGGCACACCACTCTTTTCCACTGTGGGGCCTTTGTATACACTGTTTCCCCTTAGCATTTCTGGCTCCTTTTCATTTCTTAAGGCTCAGAAAGGCCTTTCCTAATTCCTCTTAAATAGATCCCCTTGTTATCCTATTATAGTGTCCTATTTATTTCCTTCATAGCATGTTTTCAACTTATAAATGTATGTTTACTTGTTTATTTGTTATATCTTTCCTACTAGACTATAAATGCCCTGAGAGTAGAATCTATGTTTCATTCATTACTGTCCCAATACTTAGCATATTGCTTGCTACATAGCAAGGATTCAATAAGTATTTAAAAAATAAGCAATGTTTACTTTCTGTATGGCACCATATTGGTTTATTCTCCATTAGCAGATAGTGAAAGAAGAAGGGACAAAACTAAATTCACCACAGGGAATTAAAATGAAAAGGTCTCCAGGGTCAATACTGAACATGAAAATAAAATTTATTACCTAAAAATAAGTACCTGTCACCATCACCTAAATTATTGTCTGATAAATAAAACCTAGTTCCTATGTGCCTAGAGTATCTAGGATAACCATTTTGCTACTTCGAAACACAGGGTAATCATATCACTGCTAGTGTGACTTTGTGACTTCACAATAGGCTTTCCACTTTTCCTATTTCACTGTAAGAGTATTTACCAGGTTAAATACCAGGTTGTTGAAACACACAGAAATGAAAGTTATATACTAATTCCCAAACACAGCATAGTGTAGTTCCAAAGACAGGATTACACTGTTTCTGGCATAAAAGCAGTAACTGTGTTGAAACAGATTTTTAAATAATGGTTGTTTTCAGGCAGTTGAAAAGAGGGAATTTCTAAGGTCAGTTATTTTAAAGGGGAATAACATGTCTGTATGGCATGTAAATTAAAATAATGAACTAAATTTAAGTAGGTCACTAATTTAAAAAAATTATATCATATAGTAGTTAGCATTGAACAAAGTGCTCCAAATATATTCAGAAACAACCAACCTTTTAATTCTGTGAAATAACATTTACTGCTGCTGGTTACATCAATATGTTTCTTGAAGGAAATTTGGGAAATATTCATATACATAAAAATAAAAATCATCTCAAATCCCAGCAACTAGAGAACAGTTAACATCTTATTCAACAAATAACTATATTTCAGATTGACTACAGTATTATGTAGATATACTCTTAAAGAGAATCTAATTCTCTCTATATATTCTGTGCTTATTCATTTACAGATTTTTGTTCATGCCATTCTCTCTTCAACGAATGAACCCAATCTTAAGCTACTTAAGATTGAGAGCTATTTAACATCTCTGAGCATCTGTTTTACCACAAGATTTTTGTGGGATTTACAGGCTTCCAGTTATGGATGAATAAATCATGGGATTAGGGGATACAGTCAATGACATTGTAATAACATTGTATGGTGACAGATGGTAGCTACACTTGTGGTAAGCATAACAAACAGAATTGCTGAATTGCTATGTTGCTCACCAGAAACTAATGTAACATGGTGTGTCAACTCTACTTCAAGTAAAATAATAATAATAATAATACACATTAAGAGCCTAGTACAGTAGGTGTTATACAAATGATAGTCACTGTTATAGCTAAATGTCACTTCTTTGGTGGAACTTCCACAGATTATTTCAGTCCTTATACTATTTATATGTCACTTACATTATGGTACCTCATCATGAGCCAACATATGTCTTATCTCCCTTACTAGGATCTGAGATGATCTGGGCAATTCCCAGGTCTCCCGCATTTTTAGGGTAGATAGAAACTTAAGGTCAATTCAATAATATTTTTTCAAACTATTATCTGTAAACCATTAAGCTGAGAGACAAAGAGATGAGCAATAAGTCTCAATTTCTGCACTCACACAGCTTATAATCTTGTAGTGGGAAAAGAGACGTTATTTAGTGTAAATGACTCTAGATCCACAAACCCTTTTTTTGAAACCCCTGGGAATTAATGTGTTTCAGAATTTAGAATTTCTCTAATTTTAGAAAGGTAACACAACATATATACTATATTAAATAACCACTCAGTAAGGTCTAGGTCAGTACCATATGATCAAATTTTATTATTTATATAGTAAAAAAAGAGAAAATATATTTACAGTACTGTACTGTAAAAAATACATATATAAGTGGACCTGTGCAGTTCAAACCTGTGTTGTTCAAGAGTCACCTGTACAGTACATATTGGAGGAAGAAAGAGAATTGCAGTTTGAACTATATCAAGTAAAATTAAAAGAGTAATTAAAGAAAGTTGAAGGACAGATACAATAGGCTATGTTGCTTGTCAGGATGAAGAGTTTGTCCTTAATCCTGGAGAAAGTAAGTAATTAGGTAGAAATAGTTTGAACAGAGAAATGACATGATATGATTGGTGTTACACTGGAGAAAGATTAACTTGGCAGGATTGATTCAAACTGGAAAAAGGAGAATAGCAGACCAGTGACTAATCTAAAGAAGTCATAAGTATCTTAAGTAGGGTGGTTGAGAAGTAGAATAAGATAACTAAAATTCATAAGACATTTTCATCAACATCATTTTTAATAAAAGTAGCTACCAATATAGTGCTGCATGTCAGATGCTATTCTAAATGCTTTCTATCTCACAAAAGAGTATGAAAGAGTTGAACTCCACTTTATAGATGAGAAGATTAAGGCATAGAAAGTGTAAGTAATCCTACAGTGAGTAAGTAGCATGGCTAGGATTTGAATCAGGTGGATAGGACTTCAAAATTTAAAGGAATATGAGCCCAAAATGACAATGTTAATCTGAAAGCTGGATAAATTAATTTGTGAAAAACTCACCATTCCACCTGACAATAAACTATGATAAGTTAAAAATGTATACTATAAACTATAAAACAAACACTAAAATATCATAAGGAGTTATAACTATTAAGCCAACAAAGGAGACAAAATGGAATCAGTAAGGAATCAGTTAAAAAAAACAAAACACTATACTCAATCTAAAAAAAGACAAACGAGATAAATAGGATTGATGAACAGTCAGGATGGCAAGAAAACAAACAGCAAAATATCATGATAGATTTAAACTCTATCATATCAATAATCATATTAACCATAAATGATCTGAACATGCCAATAAAAAGGCAGAGATTGTCAGAATGGATTAAAAAAAAGCAAGGCCCATCCATATGTTGCCTACAAGAAATCTGCTTTAAATATGAAGACAGAGATAGGTTAAAAGTAAAAGAATGGAAGACGACATATCATGCTAATGCTAGTGAATAAAAAGTTGGAGCGACTATTAATATCAGACAAAAAGTCAAAGAGTATTCCTAGAGATAGAGAGGATCATTCTTAATAATAACCAATTCATCAAAAAGACACAAAAATCTAAAATGTTTATGCAACTTATAATAAATAGCTTTGGGGGCACCTGGTGGCTCAGTCGGTTGAGCATCCGACTCGGTTTTGGCACCCCTCATGGTCTCGGGATGGTGGGATCAGGCCGAGTTCTGCATTCAGTGTGGAGTCTGCTTATCTCTCTCCCTCTGCTCCTCCCCCTTGCTCCCTCGCTCTCAAATAAATAAAATCTTTAAAAAATAATAAAAATAGCTTTAAAGTACAGCAAAAATAGAACTTCAAGGAAAAATAAAGTGCACAGCTATAATCAGAAATTTCAGCATCTCTTTCAATAATTGATAGAACAAGTAGACAGAAAATAAGAATATAGAGGTTCAAGAACACCATCAACCAACTTGACCTAATTGAATTTTTTATATTTTTTATTTATTTATTTGAGAGAGAGTGCGAGAGAAAGAGCACAAGTGGGTGGGAGGGGCAGAGAGAGAGGGAGCCTGAGGTGGGGCTCCATCCCAGGACCCCAGGATCATGACCTGAGCAGAAGGCGGAAAAATAATGGAAGAAAAAAAAATACGAAACCACAAGCTGGTTCTTTGAGAACATCAGTAAAACTGATAAACCATTAACCAGACTGATCAGGGAAGAAAAAAAAAAGATACAAATTGCCAATATCCAGAATGAGTAGTGTGATAACACACTCCCATCTATAAATTCTATAGATATTAAAGAATAGTTAGGGAGGACGTCTGACTGGCTCAGTCGGAAGAACATGCAACTCTTGATCTCATCAGGGTCATGAGTTCAAGCCCCACATTGGGTGTAAATTGAGATTACTTAAAAATTTTTAAAAAAGAATAGTTAGGGAATATTATAAACAACCTATCCTAATAAATTCAACATCTTCAGTGAAATGAACAAATTCCTTGAAAGACACAACTAAAGCTCACTCAAGAAGAAATAAATAACTTAGCCCATTGAAAAAGTAAAATACTAGTAAAGGATTTATACTAGTGGAATTCAATACTTATTATAAAAATAATCCCACATATATATGGTCAATTAATTTTTCACATAAAAAAAAAAACTGATCTTTACCTCACACCATGTACAAATGGGTCATAGACCTAAATGTAGAATATGAAGTGATATAACTTCTTACAAAAAAAACAAAATCTTGGGCGCCTAGGTGGCTCAGTTGGTTAAGCGACTGCCTTCGGCTCAGGTCATGATCCTGGAGTCCCGGGATCGAGTCCCGCATCGGGCTCCCTGCTCGGCAGGGAGCCTGCTTCTCCCTCTGACCCTCCCCCCTCTCATGTGCTCTCTCTCTCTCATTCTCTCTGTCTCAAATAAATAAATAAAATCTTTAAAAACAAAAAAAAAAACAAAATCTTTGTGACCTTGGGTTAGGTAAAGATTTCCTACGTATAACACCAAAAGTACAATCTATAAAATGAAACACCAGTAAACTAGAATCCATCAAAATTAAGAGCTTCTGCTCTTTGAAAGAGACTGTTAAGAGAATGAAAAATCTACAGGTTAAGAGAAAATACTTGCAAATCACATGCATCCAGAATAAAAAACTCTGGAAATTCAACTAGAAAACAAATAACCCAATAAATAAATAACCAAAGATTTGAACAGATACTTTACGAAAGAAAATATACAAATGGCATATGAAAAAATGATCAAGATCATTAGTCATTAGGGAAATGCAAATTTAAGCCATAATGAGATACCACTACAAACCTATTAAAATGGCTAAAATCAGAATGGTAAGGATGTAGAGCAAATGAACTCATAAGTTTCTTGTAGAAATATAAAATGGCACAGTTGGGGCGCCTGGGTGGCTCAGTTGGTTAAGCCTCTTGACTATGGCTCAGGTCATGATCTCAGGGTCCTGGGATCTGCCTGCACTGGGCTCTGCGATCAGCAGAGTCTGTTTCTCCTTGTGCCTCTGCCCCTCTCCCTGACTCATGCTTGCTTGCTCTTTCTCTCAAATACATAAATAAAATCTTTAAAAAAAAAAATGTAAAATGGCACAATCACTTTGAAAAACACCTTGGGACTTTCTTATAAAGATAAAAAATGTCTACTATACAACCCAGCCATTCCACTTCTACATATTTAACTCAGGAGAAATGAAAGCATATGTCCAAACAGTGACTTTTACATGAATGGTCACAGCAGCTGTATTTGTAATAGCCAAAACCTGAAAACAACCCAAATGTCCATCAACAGATGAATGAATAACAAATTGTATCCACTGGAATAGTGTTCATACAATAAAATACCATTCAGTAATGAAATGAACTAATTATGGATGAAACAACTTGGGTGAATTTTAAAATCATTATGTTGAGTGAAAGGAGCCAAACAAAAGAGTATATACTATATGATTCCATTCATATAAAGTTCTAGAAAATGCAAGCTGACCTGTAGTGACAGTAGATTAGCGGTGGCCTAGGGTGGGAGTTGGGACTGGTGAGGTTGGTGAGGTTGGTGGAAGGTGTAGGGAGAGGTAGGATGCAGAAAATATAAAGGAAGACTAGGAAATTTGGGGGGATTCATTATCTTGTGATGATGGTTTCAAGAAAGCATCCGTAAGTCAAAACTTATCCAATTGTGTTATTGTATGTCAATGATATTTCAATAAAGCTATCAAATATCCATTTCATCAAATAGCATTCATTAACTATTCCATTATAGTCAATACTCATATCACACTATAAAATGCTTATTTTCTATTACCTATAAACAAAAAATAGATGATTTAAACTTACAATAGTAATATTAGACATCAACTTCAATGTGTGAGAGGATATTGTTTTTCAAAAATTTTTCTGGAAATATGCAAGCAAAAAATCTTAAAGACTAACAGATTAAAACAGTGCAAATTCAGACAGGTTCAGGTAGATCGGTGAGCTTTGCTATCCTCTGTCCACAAACAACAGTCCTATTGATTTGAAAATAAATACAGTAATTACCATGGAAAACTGGTTTAAATGTACAACTTTAATAATTCCCATCCCATCACTAAAAATAATACACAACTATAAAATAGAAGATGAGTTGGATTACTAGAAATTTGTAATTTGCCTATGTCAAAGTCAAGTATTTTTCCACAGAATCTATTTCACATGGTGGCAAAATTCCAGACCAGTTCCCAAATCCTATTTAAGCAGTAGGGATTAATTATCCACTCCTTCTTCTGCATCACTGTTTTTCCCTCTACTAGATTACTGCCATCAGCATAGAGACATGCTATAATTTCATCCTTCTTAAAAAAAGATAAAAAACAAAAACATACCTCTCTTGGGCCCACTTCTCCCTCCAGCAATTTTAACCCCTCTCCCATTTCTCTGCACTCCTTTATGGGAATATTCCTTGAATGAGTTCTTGGATTCTCTCCTCCTTCTTACTTAAATCTGTCCCATGCAGGCTTTCATTCCCAGTATTGTACCAAACCATCTCACCACTATCAGTTATCTCTCTATCTAATTCTCAGGCCTCTTCTCACTCAACCTCTTAACTACATCTGACACAGGTGTTCACTCCTTGAAAACGATTTTTAAATCCTGCTTTCAGGAGACCTCAAGTTCCTGGCTTGCCTCTAGCACCTTCTCATCTTCTGTACGTCTAAATCTTAGAGTACTTCAGGCAGGACTTAGTCCTTGGACCTATTTTCCTTATTTTTATTTACACTCACTCCATTAGTGAGTTCATATTAAATTTTCTTAAAGTGAGATACATCTATATTTAACTTGAAGAATTTATATGTTTTATTGTCATCCTCAAATAGAATCAACTATAGATAAATCTGCCATTATTTGGGGACGCAGCTGCAAATAAAACCAGATTCAAATAGAAACAAAAATATTAAGTAAAAAAGGTGACTGAATTTTCAATAAGTTATCACCATCTTTAACTTCAATATGACTGATATAGGGAGTTACTTTAAAGTTAAAAGTAAAGTTAAATTAATGAGTACCAAAACAAATAACTTAGTATTTAGTCTAGTCATTTATTAAATTAGAAATATTTAAATACCACACTAAATATTTCATAAAAATGTCAATGATGGCCTTATCTACAGTCCTAGTCCTGTGGGCCTATAACGTAATAGTAACATTCTATATTAATATAGACTTGCTTCAAAAGCTCTTTTACAACAATCATCTCATTTTACCCTACAAAAGACTCCACAAGGATATTACAGTAAATACTGTTTTAACCAGCAGTTTCTGATCCTAACATGACCTCTCACATAACAGTAAGACTTTTAATGAGTGAATTTAATGAATTTAAAATTAGTTGGAGAATCATAAATCCATCCCCACTACAAGTAATATATATTAAAATTCATGTTCAACTGATGGCAGGTCATTAATGTCATCTTTCTGTATTTAGTATAACATTACAACAAAAGAAATTTACATTTTCTTTTTAATGCTAATGAATGAAACCAAGACCTTTATAGACAAATCGGTAAAGAGACATGCTTTATTTCATTTACTTCCATGACTAGACTGACAATGAAAATAAGGATTTTTATGATATTAACACTGATCGACTAAGATATAGGTGCATGGATGTTGGCTGCATTTATCACAATGAAAAAGATTTATTTTTGTAAGCAAGGAGAATGCACTTGTAAGTGAGCACTTGCTAGTAGTCCATGACTCCTTTCCTCCCTCCAAGATCTCCACTTCAGATGACATGGCATGTAGTGCTTGCCAACCCCAAATCAAGTGTTAGAAGTATGTAGATTAGAGCAAGGCTTTTCAAAGCGTACTGCACTTCTCTTGAGGGCTCCACTGTCAGTACTTCCAGACCTGAGCACTGAGGAGTTAGCACCTTCCCGTCTACTAACTACATGAAGTGTCTTATGTACACATTCTTATACAGTTCTACCTCAAAGATCTCCATTTCTGAAATGTTCCTTATTTTATCCTACCCCTTCAATTTCTCATCATAAAATTTTTGTCCTTACACAGTCTTTGTAATCCTTTCACCCTCCTCTATTTTCAAAACCATCAACATCCTTTTGGCTTTGCTTCCCCTCCTACCTCACTAGCATTTCAGATGCCTCTTCAAAGGAAAAGGGCCCCAGACCACAAGACCTTACCTCCTGGTCCCAAAAGAACAGCCATACCAGAATGCAGCATATTATATCCTTTCTGACCACACCTTCAGCATCCCTTTTCTGGTTCTCCTTTTAATTCTTAACTTGTAAATATTAAGTTAGGAGTCAACAGTTTTGTTACACCCCATTCCTCTACACTCTCTTCTTCATAAATCCATCTATTTTCAAATCTTGCACGATCACCTCAAAATTACTTACACAACCTCAACATCCCTATAAATATTTAATCCTGTGCTATCAGTCTGCCAGACAACAACACAAAAATGTCTCATTAACCCAAATTCAACACATCCAAATTCAAATTCATTTTCCATGACTCCCCAAAAAGAAAATGTACTCATTGTTTGGACTTCTCTATTTCTGGTAACAGCACCAAATCACTTAGAATTTGAGCTCACCTGGGCGCCTGGGTGGCTCAGTTGGTTAAGCGACTGCCTTCGGCTCAGGTCATGATCCTGGAGTCCCAGGATCGAGTCCCGCATCGGGCTCCCTGCTCGGCAGGGAGTCTGCTTCTCCCTCTGACCCTACCCCCTCTCATGCTCTCTCTATCTCATTCTCACTCTCAAATAAATAAATAAAATCTTTAAAAAAAAAAAAAAAAGAATTTGAGCTCACCTGTAAATTGAAGCAAAGTACCAGATTCCTTACTAATCAATTTGCTAATCTTCTGATTGTGTGTGAATTACTGGCAAAAATAACTACAGGCTCATCAAAGGAATATGATATAGTCATTTTCATTTAATTCCTTTGATGGTACACTAATTTGGTACAATATTTTACTCTGGGCATGGCTTGAACTCTGGAACTAATCTCCAACACATACCTCCAGTTTTGCTACCTAACAAATAAATCAAAATAATTCCATTTTCCCCCTACATCTAGAGAAAGCTTAAGTCAGGTATAAGCATTATGAGAATGGGCAATTAAATTTTGGCTAGCACTGAAGATTCTGCAGCAGCCTATGCTCAAAGCTTAGTTTGTACCTCATAAAAATGAGAACTCCACCCTGCACAGGTTGAGGATTATATTATCACGTATGTCTATCACAGTGCCTAGCATATAATAAGAGCTCAAAAAGATGGTACTACTGTTACTACTGGTGTCACTATGAAGTCTGGAGCAGTATAGCCAAGTACAGCAGTACAGTCTGGAGCAGGAAGCCATTCTGTTTCTCCAGGTGACTGCTTACAGCACACGTTTCTCAGTGTTATTTTAAATCAATCTATGTCCTACATTCTCTACAGCAATTCTAATTTAGATTACTGTATTATAATGGTTCTTTTAAACCTTCTGAAGTTCTAAAAGTTCCAACATTTTATCATCTAAACTTCATCTTTCAGCCTGCCTTTCATCCCAGAAGTTAGCATAAACATTTTTAGATGGTGATGGTAACTATACTTTTGGTTCCCATGTTATACAACAAAATCAAAACTGCAAAAATACTTAAAATGGGGCGCCGTGGCTCAGTTGGTTAAGCGACTGCCTTCGGCTCAGGTCATGGTCCTGGAGTCCCGGGATTGAGTCCCGCATCGGGCTCCCTGCTCGGCAGGGGGTCTGCTTCTCCCTCTGACCCTCCTCCCTCTCATGCTCTCTGTCTCTCATTCTCTCTCTCTCAAATAAATAAATAAAATCTTAAAAAAAAAAAATACTTAAAATGTATACCTTAAGTAAACACCTGAGGATTCTAGGCAAAGAGGAAGGCCCTGTCTATGCACTAAATTTTTGTACTCTTCTTTTAAAAACTATTACATCTCACTTTACTTCATTCAGGTCTCTGCTCCCCTCACTCTCCCTAACAACCCTATTTAAAGTAGTGGCTCCAAAAAAAAATAAATAAATAAATAAAGTAGTGGCTCCTCCTATTACTTTCTATATCTATGCCCTGCTTTATTTTTCCTCATAGCACTTTTTGCCACCTATCATTATACCATATTGGTATTTGTTTATTGCCTATCTCCCCCACTAGAATGTAAGCCCCACATGAGCAAGGATTTTGTTTTGTTCCCTCCTGAATACTCAGCACTTAGCAGAATCTGGCACCTAACAGCTGCTCAATAAATATTAATTAATTCATTAATTAACAGAGCGGCCAAGACCCTCCAATGATATATAATCTCATTTGGTTTCCTAGAATGCAGGAGATCAGAAGTGACAATTCAGACAGGGAAGCTATTAGAAACAGGCATGTAACATTGACAGAGAAATATTAAGAAAGTTCAGGAGCACCCAGGTGGCTCAGTCAGTTAAGCATCTGACTTCAGCTCAGGTCATGATCCCAGGGTCCTGGATTGAGCCCCATGTAGAATCCCGTGCTTAGAGGGGAGTCTGCTTCTCCCTCTCCCTCTGCTGCCCGCCCCCATTCATTCTCTTCCTTCAAATAAATAAAATCTTTTTTTTTTAAAAAGGAAGTTCAAAGTATCAAACACAATAATGTAGGCCAGCAATGTAGGATAACTTATTATATGATAAATAATCCTATATCCTCTAATAACCAACATCTTTGTTTTACAACAAACTACAATAAGTTTTCATAAATGAGTCAATTAATCAGTTTAACCCAGAGCATCTATGCATATAAGGCTTCAGTAGATGACAGGGAATCTTTATCACTAAGAAAAAGTTATATTACATTCCATATACTTTTTTTTTAAGGAAATAGAGAACTGTATAATACTTTCAGAACTGTTCCCATAAAAAGTAATTAAAAACAAATTTTACTTTTAAAGGGAGAAGATGTAATTTTTAGAAAAGACATGTAAGTGGAATCTCTCAATTCTCAGGGAAGTCAGATGAAGGAACCATTACCACATTTTACAAGTTTAAAAATTAACCAAATTTTCTTTTTTTTTTTTTAAATTTCAATATTGACCTATAGATCATTAGATTTGCAATAGCCTATCCTCATCTTTGTTAAGTGTATAAGATTTTATTTTATTTTATTTTATTTTAAAGATTTATTCATTTGAGAGAGAGAGAGAGAGAACATGGTGGGGGGGGGAGAAGGGGCAGAGGGAGAGGGAGAAGTAGACTCCCCGCTGAGCAGGGAGCCCCCTGCAGGGTGATCTCATGACCCTGAGATCCTGACCCGAACTGAAGGCAGACACTTAACCAACGGAGCCACCCAGGTGCCCTAAGTGTATAAGAATTTAAAAATTAAAAATAGATTAGTGCATCTTTCTGTTTAGCACCATTTTGTCAATACTGGTAAAGTTACACTTAACCCAGGATGCACTTCTCTCTTTAAGCCATAAGCTATTCAGAGATACTATATAGTTAAAAACCTTGACAACAGTCTTTCTCTATTGCAAGATTTATGCACAGTAAGCCAGAGATTCTGAAACATTAAAGTATATACCAATCACCCAGGGATCTTGTTAAACTGACTCAGTACGTTCTGATTTAGCAGATATGGAGTAGGCCTAATATTCTGCATTTCTAACAAGTTCTCATATGATGCTGACACTACTGGTCCACGGATCACACTTCTGAGTGTCAAGTCACTAAAAACTATGCTACCTTAAAAATTACAATATTATTTGGAGAATAATATTGAAATAAGTAAAATATCTGAATTCTATCTTATCAAGTGTTTCAGAAATATATTGAATGCCTGCCCAGTTGCAGAACTATATAAAAACAGCTTTGCTTATTTTTCTTAGTTATCTTCATAAAACCTAATGTATTCTATCATATGTTAAACAATATTCACTATCAACTCCTATCAACATATTATTCCATCAAGTTTTTGAGGTGTACTTGTTACTTAGCTATCTCCCTCAGGATCAACTGTGCCCCCTTTCTTAGAATTATCAATAAATCATAATATTTACTTTCAAAACACTGTCCTAGGCAGCCTGGTCTCAAGCTAGTTAATTACCAAGGTGCTTGATTATTATTAAGCCTCAGAGTTTATATCACAATATACCTAAGTTACCTAACTTTTACATAGTGTTTTACAGTTTACAAATAACTTCTAATGTATCTTTTTTTTTTAAAGATTTTATTTATTTATTTGAGAGAGAGAGAGAGAGAATGAGAGAGAGAGCATGAGGGGGGGAGGGTCAGAGGGAGAAGCAGACTCCCCGCCGAGCAGGAAGCCCGATGTGGGACTCCATCCCAGGACTCCAGGATCATGACCTGAGCCGAAGGCAGTCGCTTAACCAACTGAGCCACCCAGGCGCCCCTTCTAATGTATCTTTAATCCTTACAACAGCTCTTCCAGGTGGTGGTTATCATTCACATTTTACAAATGAGGAAACTGATCAGAAGTAAAATGGTCCAAGATTACCTAATAAGTGGGAAAGTACTAAGAATTAAACCCAGTCTTCTGGTTTAAGGATGCCAATTCCCTAATCTCTGGGTAATTACAGGAGATATATATAACTGAAAAATAGCCATTAAAATCAAAACTGCAGTTTATTCAAGGAGAGTTTATTAGAGCATGGCTTGCCATATAAAAGAAAGGAAGCAACCTAAACATCTAACAGTGGGGAACAAATGAAATAAATTTTGGTATATCCGTACGGTGGAATACTACACATTTTTTTTTTTTTTTAATATATGGTTACTTTCAGGTTCCACTCCAACATGTAAAAAACTTGGATGTCATCACTCTTCTCTCTCAACAAAATAAAAGTTGAACAACCTGAAAAATAATGGACTTTTCCTAGATCCTCGAGATACTGAGGCCAGAGGACACTCATCCAAGAAACTAGAAAGAATGTTAAATACAGAGAATATAGATAAGCTAACCAAAGTGGAAGGCAAAGAAGTCAGGAATTGATATAAACACTTAAATGGTAAATTGAACAAGTTGCTGGAGGCTGATTGTGGACTAGTTTGAGAGTTTAAAACTCCTGGGGGTCTAGTCTGAGGGGGCTGATAACACTTTCCAAGGTTTTATGCCCCACAAGTTTCTCACAGTGAGAATCAAAGAAAAATCTCCTCTGCTTGGCTGGAGTAAGGAAAAAAATAACATTTTGAAACAAGTCCATAGAATTCTCCACAAGAAAAGCCTATCTAGCAAAGGAAAAGACTTCATCAGAGCCTCATCCAACTTGGAGAAATGAAAACTACCCAATTCCTGCCCACTTTTGCCTTACTGACATACCCATAGTCGGGGGAAGAGAAGCTGAGAAGCACTTGTGGAGGTCCAGGGGCACAGGCCAAGTAAGAAATTGATATCTAAACACAGGACTATAGGGGTGCCTGGCTGGGTCAGTCCAAAGAGTATGTGACTCTTGATCTTGGGGCTGTAAATTTGAGCCCCACGTTGGGTGTAGAGATTACTTAAAAATAAAATCTTAAAAAAATTCACATAGGATCATAGACTACTTCCCTACTTCCCACACCTTACCACCACATTAACAGGGCTCCTATATAGTAACAGAATTATAACTAAAAAAAAAAAACCCCAGAAACAAAAAACAAAACTATAAGGCTCAGACTAATATTTAAGAAGGTATTTCTAGGGAAACCAGAAGATAAGAAGGGAAACAAAAACAACAACACTAGAGGAAATTGAAACCTCTGACACCTACAGCTACAGCTACAGCAAACAGTAAACACAACCTAATTCCTAGTTAGAGAAATATAAAACCTCATACAAAAGACCTACCTTCTTCAGTTTCTATTATTATCCTATGTATCATGTCTGGCTCTCAACAAAAATTTATAAGGCATGCTAAAAGGAAACAAAAGCATACTCAGAAATGACAAAGCAAGCATCAGAACCAAATTTGGATAAAGGAGATTTTGAAATGATCAAACTGGGAATTTACAATAACTATGATTACCATGCTAAGGGCTCTAATGGAAAAAGTGGACAACATGCAAAAAGAGGTGAAATATAAACAGAAAGATGAAAACTCTATAAACCAATCAAAAAGGAACATTAGAAAAAAAAAAAACTGTACTAAAAATGAAGAATGTCTTTGATAGGATCATCTAAGCTGGACACAGCTGAGGGAAGAATCAATGAGCTCAAAGAAGGATCAACAGAAACTTCCTAAACTAAAATGCAAAGAGAAAAAGAGAATGAAAAAAAAACAAAACAAAACAGAATACCAAGAACTGTGGGACCATTAAAGAAGGTGTAACGTATACATAAGAATACCAGAAAAGAGTAGAAGAAATGTTTGAATAATGCCTGACAATTTTCCAAAATTAATGACAGAAGCCAAACCATAAATCCATGAAGCTCAGAAAATATCAAGCAAAGACAAATACCAAAATATCCATACCTAAGCATATAACACTCAAACTGCAGAAAACTAAAAACAAAGAGAAAAACACTGAAAGATGTCAGGAAAAAAAAAAAAAACACTTTACCTATAGAGGAACAATGATGAGAATTATGTTGGACTTCTCGTCCGTAACCATGCAAATAAGAGGGTTGAGTGAAATATTTCAAGTGTTGAAAGAAAAAACCACCAACCTAGAATTTGTCATTAGAGAAATTATCCTTCAAAAATGAAAAGAAATACTTTCTCAGCCAAATAAAAACTGAATTTGTCACCAGTAGACCTGCCTTGCAAGAAAAAAGTTCTCTAGAGAAAAGCAAAATGACATAGGTTAGAAACTCTCCAATCTACATAAAGAAAGAGCTATACTAACTACACTGAATGAAGAAATGAAGGGAAGATAAAATATATATTTTTTTAATTCCTGACTCTAACAGATAATTGTTTGTCCAAAGTGATAATAGCCACCAAGTTCTGGGTGATTATAGCATACAGATAAGCAAAATGAATGGCAGTAATGTTCTAAGGGATGGGAGAGAGAAACTGGGAATTCTCCATTATAAGAAACCTGCAATACCTGTGAAGCAGCACTGAGTTATTTATGTTAAGTGGGCAACCTCTAGGACAACCACTAACAAATATTTTAAAAACAAGTATAATTGGTACTCTAAGAGAGGAGAGAAAATGGAACCATATAAAATGCACAATTAAAGCCAGAGAAGGCTCAAAAAGAGGAAAAAAAAAAAAAGAAATGAAAAGTTACAAATATGATTGATATTAATCCAACTATATCAATAACCACTTTAAATGTAAATGGTTCAAATACACCAATTAAAAGACAATTTCATAACAATCCTTAATGTATATACACATAACAACAGAGCACCAAAATACGTGAGGCAAAACCTGATAGAACTGCAAGGAGAAATGGATGAATTCACTATTATAGAGACTTCAACACCCCTCTCTAAGTAACTGACAGATCCAACAGACAGAAAATTAGTAAGGATAGGGCTGAACTGAACATCATCATCAATCAACTGGATCTAATTGACATTTATATAGTACTTCACCCAACAAGAGCAGAAACCACATTCTTCTCAAGTTCATATAGACCATTCACCCAGACAACATTCTGGGCCATAAAACACACCTTCCAAAAAAATTTTTTTTTAAAGATTTTATTTATTTATTTATTTGACAGAGAGATAGAGCCAGAGAGCACAAGTGGAGGGAATGGCAGAGGAAGAAGGAGAAGCAGGCTCCCACTTGAGCAGGGAGCTCAACGGATGCGAGGCTCAATCCCAGGACCCTGGGATCATGACCTGAGCCGATGGCAGACACTTAACCATCTGAGCCACCCAGGCGCTCCACACCTTCCAAAATTTAAAAGAATAGACATCATACAATGTATGCTCTCAGACCACAATGGAATTAAAATAGAAAGCAACAGCGAAAGATAAGTTAGAAAATCCCAAAATATTTGGAGATTAAACGCCACACTTCTAAATAACACATGGGTCAAAGAAGTCTCCAGAGAAATTTTAAAACATTTTGACGTAAGTGAAAATGAAAATGCCACTTATCAAAATGTGTGGAATCCATCAAAAGTAGTGCTTAGAAGGAAATTAACAGCACTGAATGCATACAGTAGGAAAGAAAGATCTAAAATCAATAATCTCAGGTTCCATCTTAAGAAACTATAGAAAAAGCAAGCAGAAGAAGCAAAGAAATCAACCAAATTGAAAACAGGAAATCAACAGAGGAAACAAATGAAACCAAATGATTCTTTGAAAATATCAACAAAATTGGTAAATTTCTAGCCATGTATTATGATATATCACAAAGCTTTTATTTCAGTTTTTAGAATAAATAAGTGCTAGTCTTCATCCTCAACTAAAATATAAATGCTTCTCTTGTTCCTTTATTCTTTAACCTTTCCACAATTTTCTAACATCATCTCTAGCACATGTATGTTACAAAACTTATCCCTGCCCAAAAAATATATAACACATATAAGATAACAGAGTCTTATTAAAGAGTGGAAAACAAAAAAGCTTACTTTTGTTGCATAATGTAAAAAATAACAGACTTCACATTTTTGGTAGAGAAATCAAATAAATTAATCTGTGCCCTGACATGCAAGCTTTTTCTTTTCAAATGAGTTCGTCAGTATAGAAACATTAACTTATTAGAGTAGACCTGAGTAACTGTTACTCAAGAGGAAAGAATGGCAGAAAGCTATACCATCGTCAAACATACCCAAAGTAGGGGCGCCTGGGTGGCTCAGTTGGTTAAGCGACTGCCTTCGGCTCAGGTCATGATCCTGGAGTCCCGGGATCGAGTCCCACATCGGGCTCCCTGCTCGGCAGGGAGTCTGCTTCTCCCTCTGACCCTTCCCCCTCTCATGCTCTCTCTCTCTATCTCATTCTCTCTCTCTCAAATAAATAAATAAAATCTTAAAAAAAAAAAAAAATACCCAAAGTAAAGCATTGCTGCCATCATCACCTAATAGGGGTCAACTGCACCCAACCTCCACCTCCTTAGAATTCCATTAGAACCATTAGTTTAAGAAGTGGTACTTTATCAGCACAGGGTTGCAGGAAAAAAATGGGATTTTAAAATCTGTGTTCAAATTTTACCTCTACCATTTTTATTAGCCATGTGACCTTATACAAATTAATCTATGACAGGACTTGGTTGGTTGGCTGCCAAGTACAAGAAATATAATTCCAACTAATTTATGGGAAAAAAAAAAGGACAACTTATTATAAAAATTAGTAGTAGCAATAGTATTAACACTTGGGTGTCTCTTGGAACCCAATCTCAGGACCATGGACAAAGACAGGTGATTACAGCTAAGACTGTGTATCTGCTTCTCTCTCTTTTTTTTTTTTAAGATTTTATTTATTTATTTCACAGAGAGAGAGAGATAGCGAGAGCAGGAACACAAGCACGTGGAGTGGGAGAGGGAGAAGCAGGCTTCTCCCCATCGAGCGGGGAGCCCGATGCGGGGCTCGATCCCAGGACCCTGGGATCATGACCTGAGCTGAAGGCAGTTGCTTAACAGACTGAGCCACCCAGGCGCCCCCTGTATCTGCTTCTCTTGTTCTTTCTTCCAGATGCCCATGTTTATCTAGTTCACATGACAAGAAACAACACCATTAACAGTTTCTGGATTTTATATCTTACAGTTTCAATCACTAGAGCAAAAAACAAATTATTCAAACCTCTAGGCACTTAGAATTCAGGAAAAGCTCTGAGTGTCCTCCGGGTTAGTGCAGGTGTATAGAACTGCTATAAACTACAGAAATGGGCAGAATTGTGACTGATCTCCCAGAGTGATCTTTTTAAAAGACAGATCTGACCCAGTTGTTAACCTGATTAAAACCCTTCATGGCTTTCCCAATATACTTACAATCCACAACCCTAGTTGAAACAAGACCTATGTGGGCCTTACATGTCTGGCCCCTGTTTACATTTAACAACCTTGTTACATTAAGCCACAATCCCTCTTGCTAACTACATAGTTGAGTTTTATCTACTTTGGCCTTTTCTTAGTTTTTAGTAGAATCTGCCAAGCTCTTTCCCACCTCAAAATTGTTGAACATGTATTCTTTGCATTGTCTTCCTTTTTCACATAGCTAACTTCCACTAATTTTTCCTCAAAGAACCCTCCCTGACTCCCAAGGTAAATTAGGTTCCCTGTTCTTCTCCTTTACAGCATTCACTACAATTCCTAATTGCAGATATGTGTATTTGTTCAGTATCTGACTCTCTTACTATACTGTTAACTCCAAGAGAGGGCACCTGGGTGGCTCAGTCGTTAAGCGTCTGCCTTCGGCTCAGGTCATGATCCCAGGGTCCTGGGATCGAGCCCCGCATTGGGTTCCCCGCTCGGCGGGGAGCCTGCTTCTCCCTCTCCCACTCCCCCTGCTTGTGTTCCCTCTCTAGCTCTCTCTCTCTGTCAAATCAATAAATAAAAAATCTTTAAAAAAAAAACAAAAACAAGAGAATTGAGACCTCTGTTTTGCTCTCCATTGTATACTTGTAGCACCCAGCTGGCCTTCAGTAATTATGTGCTGAATGAATAATTGGTTTAGCATATGACAAGTGATAACCACCACTAGACTGACCAATTATAGATGAGGGGAAGTGTAGCAGGCAGGCAGAATTACTGTTATCAAGTTATTAAAATGGTTGCTCCACAGTAACTTACTGAGGAAAGGGAAGAGAAAGTGGTTCCCAGAGAACCTGTGCTTCTGCTGAGCAGAATAAACAACTTATTTATTTCAGTTAACCCTCTTTTTCCATTAAATTCTAATAGGACTATGATACCAATTAAATAAAATAATAAATACAATGGTAGCTACACAGCGACTTGTATATATAGCAAGCATGTAATTTTTTATCTACTTAGGAAAACATGTTACCTATTATTTTTTGAGTATTATTAACCTCCAAATAAGAAGTTAATTAAAAATCTACAAAATACTCCAATGTGTATGACCAACATAGCTGTGTTTCATGACACCTTTTCTCACAGAATCCTGATCTTTCCACCTAAGAGAATTACTTACCTTGTTATTCTCAAATATCTCAAATATCCATTTAACTTACAGAACAAGTTCTAGAAACACAAAAATGAAGCAAAACAAAACAACCAACCAAAACAATAACAAAACTGTTTCTGTTCTCAAGGAATCCATAACTCACTTTCTCACTCTGCCTCCAACCCCACCACAGCCATCCTCCTGCCATGCCCAAAGTTCCAGAGCACCCAATGTAAGACTGCCAGATTTAACAAGTAAAAATGCAGGATATCCCATACAGTACGTGACAACCCTATTCCCAAGCCATATTCCATCACTTTAAACCCATAAATTCCATCATAAACCCATTCCAAAACCTTAGTTCCAATATTTTTCCTTATAAAAAAAATTTCTCTGGAGTCACTGGATATAAAGGTATAAAATTTCTCCAAGGTATAAATAAAATTTACCTTGGCTTTATTTAAAGGCTGTCAGTAAAAAACTCAAAAGAAGAAAACAAAGCAAATCAGCTTAACTCAGTTTCTTGGTGGTACTAGGAGTTAAAAAATAAAAAAGAATAAAAATAAAAGCAGACAAACAACAAACATTACAAAAACTCCTTTAAAAACCCTAAGAAGTCTTGCTTCCAAGAACAGGCATGTGAGAAAAAGATTAAGACTATAATCATTTCAAAGGTAGATCCAGAGAGAAGGAATTCCCTGAGAGGAGGTACAGAAGCAGCAACATTAGAAAGGAAAAATGAATTCTCAGAAAAAAGTGGCTACACTGAGCATTGAAATGCTTTTGAATTTTATTTGTAACTGAAAGGAACATCAGAGATTATCTACTTCAACCTTCTCATTTTACAATCGAGAAAACCAAAGACCCTGAAAAGTAAAATGACTTGTCAAATGTCACATAGAAGACCCTAGCTCCTTCCAATTTCTCTTTCTCTCACCTCTTGCCCTATACAATGTAAGGCTCACCGAACTGAGGAAGATCCTCCTCTTCATATCCAGTGGATATTAGAGAACAAGTTCCTAATGATGTTGTCATGTCTAACACAAGAGAAATGCATTCTTAGAATTTCAAAGAAAATTCTGAATGGATTTTCTGAAAGAAAAACTGTTGTATACAGTGTAGGTATTTTCAATATAATATTTACCCTAATTATTATTAATATAATTCTCTAGTATTATAAATCTTATAATTTAGGTACATTAAGGGTTAAATTTGGTGGGCTGCCTGCAAATCTAACCACCAAGAATATTGTTTTTGAGGAAGTTCCAAGTTCTAAACCATTTTACAAATTTTAAAATACATATCTCATGCTAAATTAGGAACCAGTAATACACAATGAATCAAAATTATAAACTGAATGTGATAAATTAAAAATACAAGATTCTTCACTTTATAAAAAGCTCTACCTCAGGGGTCATTTATTTTTAAAACTTGGTATTCAGGCACATTTTGCACAGGATATAATTTACATACATCTTTTTAATAATATTTCACTAGAAAACTGAAGTAAGAAAAAAAAAAAAATCCGAAACATTTCTATACTTACTAATTTAGGAAAAACAACAAAAAAACTTTAATGTATATTTTCATGAAGTGACCTATAAGAAGTAAGAAAATTAATCATTTTAAGAATGAAAGGTTGACAATCCACATTACAGTATATAGATATTTAGTAATCTTCCAAAAAATGTGTCGGTAAAGGGATTCTATCTGAACAGGTAAATAAACTTCAAAGAACCTCCAAAACATTTTCTCTTTTCTCTTGAAATAAAGCTATGTCTCATGAATTAAAATTTGATAAATCTATTTTTAAAAATTTCTATTCAGTCCATTAAATCAATGGATATTCTTCACTCATTCATTTTATTTGTCTAACAACAACAAAAATGAGCCCCTACTATTTGCTAAACACTATGCTGGCAATTTTGGATTTATGACAATAAGATTCAGGTTAGTTTCTGTCCTCAAGGACCTTAGAAAAACCTTTAATTACCTGTATTTACCCAAGTGATAATGACAGCTGAATTTTAAGTTGGTCATTTGCAAAAACATTAAAAATGTAATCAAATTCATTCTCAAAAAAAGAAACTATACAATAGTAATTTTAAAGACATTTAAATAAACTCATCATCTATATGAAGTTTCCCTACAAAGTAACCAAAAATATGGCTTTGGCAAAAGTTCTAATAATATATTTTATTAGTAGCTTTTGCTATAAAAATTAACTGAGCTAATAATACTCCAATAAGGAGATCAAAAGCTATTATTACCATCTCTATGATAATGAAAACCAAACCCTCGGAAATGGATACCTTAACCTATTCTGAAAATGAAGAAAAATGTATAATTAAATATAGTATTATACAACATTAATACATTATATATGAGTATGCAATTATTTACAAACTTGAATAATAAACAAAACTTCATATCATACCTTATAAATGATCCCAACTATGCATTTTGGATCATGTCATCTGTAAATTTTTCAATGAAAAAGCCTTAATGTTTCCTGGAAATTTTTTTTTTTTTTTTTACAAACTTAATTCAAAATTCTACTTGTTTATTACCAAGTCATGTAACTTTTTTCATCAATATGAACTATATCTACAGTTATATCTACATATAGGTATTTACTACAGTACCTATTAAATTTGTAATTATTAAAAACTCTTGATAGATGAGAAACATTTTTCAATTTATAACCATATATCTCCAAAACAAAATTCAATGTAAATCAGCCATTCTAACATGCCAGGGACTATCCTAATAACATTTTTTTCCTTGTATTTTACCCTGAAATATTTTCATCATCCATCAGCTAAAATATATAAATTTTCTTTAAAAGCATTATGAAAACATCTTTATTGAATTTATGCATACTACTCAGTGACATAAATGGATATTATCTCCATTTACATATAAGGAAACCAAGGCACAGAGGTGTCCATTTTGTAAATTGCAAGGTCATTTCCTAACCAAGCAACTGATCCTACACCATCAAGTTATATTTTATGTGCGCCACTTCCAAATGCCATAAAACAATTACTGTACCTTAAAACAACTGCCTCTGCAATGCCTATGGGCAATTCTGTTTTATCAAAAGGGTTATGGCAACAAGCTTAAATGAGAAAAGCCAGAAGGGGAGGATTACAAAAAAAAAAAGAAACACTTATTTTTGGCAGTGAATCATTTATTTTTAGATAACAAGAGGTAAACAGTTTTTAACATAATAATCAAGTAACCAACTGCTGTTTCTTCCGTTTTCAAAAAAATATTCCATCTTTCAGGTAGATCATGCAAAACTGGAGCCTGCCCATCCTTGGAGAGAGAAGTTAGAAAAAATGAGAAAAAAAATTCTACAAGTAATTAAATACATGATATTGCAAAGAACTGACTGAAAAATAAAATTTAAGAGAAATTAGCGAATGCTCATTATGGCAGTTGAAACCCCACCTTAAATATTAAATGCTTCCTTTCTTTCAACTGAAGGCTATGGTCAGCAATAAATTATTACCGAAAAATAACGAAATACAAAACTTTTTACTCAAAACTTGAGAAATTTTATATCAAGTGCTTTATTCAAATATTCACCATAAAAAAAGAATACTTTGCTAACAGAAACCTAGAGCATACGGGAAAAACTGTTCCTGAGAGTTCAAAGACAGACTGCATTTATAACTATGAGATAGTACTATCAACAGTTAGAAAGATGAAAGTTACCTATCACCCATATTAAATTTAAGAACATTAGATGCGTTGAATAACCAATAAATCAATTACCGCACAAGAAATAAGACTTAACTAATGCGTGAATCTAACACCAAAGAAAAAAATTAAATTATAAGCCAAAGCACACCTTATAAAGAAAAGGACAGGATCAGACTGAGTCATATTAAAGTATCTAGTCTAGCTGGGGATTAGTTAATTAATCGGCTATAAGACAGGTTGTGAATGTTCAGGTCAGATGTGCTTTCTTTTCATCATTATTCCAGTTCATCACCCGCAAGTGCATGCAAGAGAAGGCGTCAGAGTACCGAAGCTAGGGGGCATGCTGTAGCAAGGGGAAAAGAAAAATGGGAAAGGTGCAATGGATGCTGCATAGTTGAATAATTATCTGGGTGGCACAATGGGCGAGTCCTGCCGACAGCGGAGCTGAGTAAGCGGCTCCCTAACTCTGCCCGAGGCACTCCCCCATTACCAGGCATCCGAGGCGACCTCCCTGCTTCGCCCCCTCTTCCGGGGAAGAAAGGGATCCCCGCACTCGCTTTACCTTTATGTCTGTAATATAAAGACGCGCGGCGCAAACACGCAAACGCACTAGCCGGCTTTACAGAGCCTCCCGCACGTAGCGCAAGCGGGGGCTTCTCTGCCACCCGGTGCTGCAGCCGCCCCCAGAGCGAGGAGGAAAGGGGGTGCCGGCCAGGGCAGGGGCGCTCAGGCGGTGGCACCCCAGGTGAGACCAGCCGTCTCCCCACCTACAGCAGCCTCGGGCGGTCCCTGCAACCGAGACCCAGGCGCGCCGGCTGGCTGCTGTCTCCCTCGGCACCCAGCCGGGCTGGCGGGTGGGCGGCCGAAGCTCCGGAAACCCGCGAATGGGGGTGGGGGCCGTTGCGGGGGAGGCGCGCCCATCCCCGTCACCTTTGCCGGGCAAGAGCGCCACACACACCTCTCTCCGTTCTGGCCAGTGAGAAAGAGTTCCTCTCCCAGCACCCTGTCCCCACCAAAAAACAATTCCTGAGAGACTCGCGCTCACCGTGAAATCATGGGGGGCTCTTGCCTTACCCCGTCTTCATGCTTCGGTGGCGGCCGCCGGTGCCCCTCAGCTCCCGGGACTCCACCTAGAGCCTCCAGGAGCGACAGTCTCCGGCGTGGAATCCGCTCGGGGCAGCGGCCGAGGCACCGGGCTACTGGGAACGCCGCCTGCGGCGCCCGCCGGTCGCCGGACCCACCGTGTGCTCGACGCGCGAGCGAACAACACCGAGAACCGCCGCCGCCGCCGCCGCCGCCCCCCGCCCGCCCCCTCCCCGCGCGCGACGCTCCACAACCGGGCGCGGGGATCCGCGCCTGAAGCAGGGGGGACCGCTGGCCCTCGCCGCCTAATCTCCCATCCTTCCCAACAGGAGCTATTCTCCACCACTCAGGGTCTTCCAATTTAGATTCGCACTTTCCTCTTCAACTCCCGTGCCAGGTGCAGCCGTGGTGGAAAACTCAGCCTCCACCCACTCACCCAACAGAGGGAATGAATACGGCTTTCCCCCCCATTTCCTGAGGCTGTATGGTATTGCCCAATCCTCAATTTGGGGGAAGGGGACGGAGAGAACAGTGCTTGGCCTGGGAGTGAGGGAAGATGATAGCCAATTGAATGAACCATCCATTCAGGGGAGGAGTCAAAGAGAGGCCTGCCCACTTCGCCCCGCCCCTCGCTCCAAACTACACTTCCCATTGTGCCTCTCCCACTTCCCGCCGCGCTGCACGCCGGGAGTGTAGGACCTCGCGGCCTCAAGGTATTTCGGAACTCGTAGTCTTTAATCTAGCCACCTATGTCCTGAAAGCTATAAGGTATTATAATTCTCTCTATTTCCCTGGATAAATGTTTTCATATTCTCGGTTCTCTTATATATATTCAAATGCTAATTAGTGTACAACTTAAAGTTTCGTAAGTGAATTCTTAGCAAAGGAAGTAAATAATGTGTGTTATGGTCATCTGTCAGGACCTGGAAGCTGCTTCTTCCGCCCGGGCCTGGTCTCCGCAGAGGATCTGTTGCCGTCATGTCGGCTGCAATTGCAGCTCTGGCTGCGTCCTACGGTTCCGGTTCAGGGTCCGAATCGGACTCGGACAGTGAGGGCGGACGGTGTTCCCTGCCAGCCGCCGACTCCCTCATGCACTTGACGAAATCAGCTTCGACCAAGCCCTCTCTGGCAGTGGCGGTGGACTCGGCTCCGGAGGTGGCAGTTAAGGTAAGCTCTTTGGCCACTGATGCAGTGCGGGACTTGTCTGCTTCTGCTCCAAAATCCGGCAGTCTCTTGTTAGGCCCCGGGTTACCTCTTCCTCAGCGCTGAGATATAAGTTGCTAACGCTCGGATCTCTTCTTCCTACATGCATCTGCCTCGGGAGAAGCCGGGACTTGGATGTTCAGGACAGCTCTCCACTGCTCCCCGCTCTCGCCTCCCGCCAGCAAGCAAGTGGGAAGGGGAGGGGGGGGGTCGTGAAATTTGAACTTACTGTGATTAGGATGTGGCCTGGGTAGAGCAGGTTTAAATCAGAACTTCCCAAACTAGAGCATGTATCCTCACTTGAAGTGAGTAATGGCCCGGCTTGGTTTTGTTTCTGAAGTCAGAACTAGATTCTGATCCCGGCTCCACCACTTCTGTGAACCTGGGTAAGTTATACAACCTCCACTGTGTCATCGCCTGTACAATGGAGATAATTTTAGAAGTACGTATCTATATGAGAGAGTTATGTAAAACGTAAGTGAAATGATACAAATGTAGCTTATAGCAAAGAGCTTAGTATCTAATAAAAGTACAATAAATGTTAGTTTAACCCTTGTGATTATATATGTCAGTACAGTGAGAAAAGGCCTTGGGCTTAAGAAACTGTGCTTGATCCCAGTTGAGGAAGGTGATAGAGGAAGAAATTGGGTTGTGTGGATCATTTAACAAATATTTACTGAAGACATGTTATTTGCCAGGAACTATTCTAGGGGCTGAAGACACAGAGGCCAACAAGCTAGACATCTTTGCATACATGCTAGTGGAAGAGGAAGCCAATAAAATGTGAGCAAATAAAGTGGTTACAGATTGGATTGAGTACTATGAAGGACTACTTACTCCATGATAGGGAGTAAGATAGAATTATGACTTCCATAGATTGGTCAGGGAAGTCTTTTCTGAAAAAGCAGCTTTGAAGAAGGAGGAGAAGCCAGCCATGTGCTAGATAAGGGGAGAGTTTCCAAAGGAGACAGCAAGCTTTGAGAGACAAAGAGCCTAGGTGTGTTTGAAGATCTGAGGAAAGGTTGGTGTGTCTAGAAACAGAGAAAAGCATCCACCAATTGGTAGTATAGGCCCAGTAGAGCCTAATGGGGGTGATCAGAAGCGCAAGATGTGGTGATGGGAGGCAGTGTGCAAAAATTACTTTGTACCTAAGATGTTTCTTATAGAATTGTCAAATCAGTATGTTGTATACCTGAAACTAATATAACATTGTATGCGAATTATACTTCAGTATAAAAAAAATCAAACCAAAAAAAAAAGTGTTCCCAAGTCTAGTGTTGTAACTCTAAGTCTTCTGCAAGTTTTTATGAATTTTACTTTTTATTAATAGAATGGTATGAAAGAATGCTTAGGATTCTCCTATCTTTATAACAAAACAAACTCCCCAAATTTGTATCACTCCAGCAACCTCCTGAGTTGTCATTCTTTGCACAGCTTAGCTTTTCGGAGCTCTCACTTCATCTCATTTTCTCCTCAACCAAGTGCAACCTAGCCCTAGCCTCTTAGGAAACTTACTCTCCCTAAGAAATGTTGAGAACGTGTCAGGTTCTGCCATCTGACTTGAATATCTGCATCAAGTGACACTATTAAATAGGTCTTGTTTCTTGAAATTTTCTCTCCCTATGGCTTCCATAGGGTCATCCTCAGTCTTCTGAAACCCTGCTCTGCTGTGCTCATTTGTATGTTTCCTTAGTCCCCCTTTCACCTCTCATATTCTCTCATGCCTTCAACTTCAGTCTGTGCTTCTGATGCCTCACAGGTGAACACTATGAAGTAGTTCACACAGGCTCTGGAATCAAGACTGTCAGGATTCACATACTGCTCCCGCACTCACCCAAATGGTCACCTTGGATGAGTTACTTTTTTTCTTTAAGATTTTAATTATTATTTGAGAGAGAGTGACAGAGAGCACAGGTGGGGAGGAGAGGGAGAAGCAGGCTCCCCGCTGAGCAGGGAGCCCGACATGGGGCTCGATCCCAGGACCCTGAGACCATGACCTGAGCCGAAGGCAGACCTTTAACCACCTGAGCCATCCAGGCGCCCCTGGGATGAGTTATTTAAGTGTTCCGTGCCCAAGGTTTTTCTCATCTGTAAAGTGGAGATGACACTAGGACCCATCTCGTGGATAGACTTGTTCGTAAAGCACATTAAGCACTTATAACACTGTCAGACACGCTATCCTTACTATTTCCAACTCTAAACTCCTTGCTAGCTCCAGAACTACCAAACTTCTCTCTCTGGAGGGGTCTCAGGTGCCTCCAATGCAATGTGCTAAAAAATTAACACTCCCCCCCCCCGCCCCCGCAAGGTCTACCTCACCTGTTTTTCCCATTTTGGTTAATGATCCCACAACCCACTTATTAGACCAAGCCAAAATAGAAGGGTCTTCCTTTTCCTTCTTCCTCAGCCCCTGAAGCTAGTTGTTCAGCTGGTTCTAACATTTCTGCTTCATTAATTTCTCTCAAATTAATTTTTCCTCTCCATTTGCACTGATACAGCCTTACTTCATGTCTGCGTTACTTCTCCCAGGAGCCATTCTTGTTTTTTGTTTCTCTTTCAACCCCTGCTTTTGGGTGTTGGGTTCTGTCATCGTGATACAATGGTATTTATCAAATATTTTATTTCAGATTCTTAATTCTCTGCAAGACTGTTATAATAACCTTCTAACTAGTCTTTCTACTTCTTCCTTTCCTGTTTCCTACTTCCATATCCCATTCTTTCCTTCACAGTGCACCCAGAGAGATCTTTCTGAAGTCCAGTGTTATATCACTTCCCTGCCCAAAGACACTGTGTTACTACTGAATAATTTCTGACTTCTTTGTATAACATGAGCTCGCCACTCTCCCGTGCTGAACTCTCTACAAAGCCCCAAAGCCTTACTTTCTTTTTTTGCTCTCAAGATTTTTGGCCATACTCGTCTCTCTGCCTGGAAATCCCTTTCCTTGTTCCTCATGCTGCCCCACCCCCCAAAAATCCTACTGTCCTTCTGTCCCAGTGCACATGTTTCCTCGTCCGTCTGTCCAGGCAGCCCTCCTTTGTCCCTCAGTTGTGGCAGCTGCTGCATTGCCGTGACTTGTTAACTTTTTCTTTGCCCTGAACTAGCGGGAGACCCTGGGGACCAGAGATGGTTGTGTCTGTTTATTTTCATGTCTCCTATGCCTGGTATACAAGATTGAGGGAAATAATATCTGGTGAAAGAATGAAAGAAAGAGTAAGTGAAAAAGAAAGGCTTGAAAAAGCATGTACATTGATTGGGTTGGGGCAAGGGAATGTCTCTAGAACTCACTTTGTTCAATCACCTCAAGTTGTAAGTAAGACAATCCAGGAAGACAGGTTGCATAAGGTACCAAAGGTCTATTAGAAGAAGAGCCCAGAGCTGGAGCTACACGCGCCCCCCCCCCCCCAGGTTGATGAAGGTTCTATGATGAGAGAGTCAGGCACATTAATTATCACTAGTTTGTGAACCAGCATGTGCTTATATGCAAAACAAACAAACAAACAAAACCTCAAAACCTTACACATAGGAAATTTACAATAGAGAAATGACCAAGGGAGAGATATGAAGCATGCAAATACGTTCATCTGTATTTGACTAATTATATTGTGACAAATAGCAAGCATTTGACAAGAGTATAAACTTACGCAGTGTTTTTAATCCATTTCCCTGAACACTGAGATTGAACATCTTTTCATATATGTTATTGGTGATTTGATTTTTTTTTTCTTTTTGAAGTGACTGTTGGGTTATCTTCCTTCTGATTTGTAGATCTTTGTATATTCTAGGTAATATCCTGCGTCAGTCACATGTGCTGCAAATATCTTTTCCAGTTTGTGGCTTGTCTTCTCACTCTCTTCACTGTCATGATAGAGTTGTTTACTTGTCTAGTCTTATCAAATTAGTCTTTTATGAATTGTGGCTCCTGTTTCTTGTTTGAGAGATCCTTTCTTATCCCAAAGTCATAAGAATATTCTCCCATTTTGTTTTTTGAAAGCACTAAATTTTTGCTTTTTACATTTAAGTCATAAATCCACATGGAATTAATTTTTGTGTATGGTGTGAACATTTTTCATAATATGGCTCGATCTTTTGGTACGGCTTTTCCCCTCACCCCATTTTGTTGTTGTTATTCAAGAATGTTGTGGCTGTTCTTGGCCCCTGTAATTCTTTATACAGTTTAGAATTGACTTGTAGAGTTTTACTAACACCCAGGTGGAATTTTCTTTAATTACATTGAACCATAGATCAATTTGGAGACAGTATCGTATCTATTCATTTCTTTAGGATTTCTTTAGATTTTTAATTTCTTCCAAAGTTTATATTTTTCTCCATCAACATCTTGCACAGTTTTGCTGCAGGTATTTCTAGGTGGTCTTATTTTTATGCTAATATGTTAATAAATAGCATTATTTTTTTCTAGTTATTTAATTTATTCTCACTACTTACATAGTTATAGCAGCTGCAAGTATGACAGTACTTTTTTCTTTATTTGAATCTTTATTTCTTTCATTTTTTTTCTTGCCATGCTTACTAAGTTTTCCAGAAAGATCAAAAGTAAGTAGATGGAAAAAGAATATATCCAGCAAAGACTAAGTAAAAAAAAGTGGCACTGGTTGTATTAAGACCAATAAAGTAGACTTCATAATGATACAAAGGTTCAAGTCACAAAGAGGTGTATGACAGTTTTAAATTCCTATGCACCTAATAATGTAAGCTGAAAATATTTACGTAAAAATTGATAGAACTACAACAAAAAACTGACAAATCTACCATCACAGCAGGAGATTTTAATATACCTTTCAATAATTGATAGAACAAGCAAAAAATAGCAATAATGAAACATTAAATTTGAACAACAAAATTAACAAACTATGTAAAGGGTATGAAGAACTTGCACTCAATGCAGAATATTATTTTCAAGCACTAATAAAACATTTTTTAAAAGCTGACCATACAGTAGGCCACGGATTGGTAAACTTCAGTAACAGGCCAGATAGTAAAGATTTTAGGCTGTGCTGTCCACATACAGTCTTTGTCTTTCTTTTTTAAACAAGACTTTAAAATAAACACCATTCTTAGCTTGTTGGTACAAAAACAGACTGTAGGCTAGATTTTGTCCACAAACTAGTTTACCAACCCCTGTACTAAGCCATAAAATAAGTCTCAATAAATTTTAAATCATATTATCACATTCTCTGACCACGGTGTTTCTAAGCTAATCAGCTGCAAAAAGGTAACTATATAATTCCCATATTTGAATATTATGAAATTGTACTTGTCAATAACCTGTGGGCCAAAATGAAAAATAATGGTAAAGGAAAATATTTTGACCTGAACAATAAGGAAAATAATACTCACCAGAGCTTGTGAGGTACAGCCATAGCAATATTTTTTTTTTTTTAAGTATTTTCTTAAATATAGGTAATGGAAAAGAAGACAGATAGAAAGTTAGTATGCTAGGCATCCATGCTTTTGGGCTGATTTTTTTTTTATCATTCCATTCTTTTCCTGTACTCATTTGTAAATTATGCCCTTAGTTTCTGTTCTTTGAGTGGTTACCTGTAGACAATAAAACATACCTGAATTAATTAGTACCTTTGCCTCATACTGAATAGTGCAAAAACCTTAGAATACTTCAATTTTATTAACATCCCCCTATCCCTACTTTAGCTATTATTGCCCTGTATCTTTTAATATTTAAACTTACGAAGATGACGGTGAGCTAAGCTGATTCTTGCATCTCAAATGCAAGAGGTTTCTTTCTTTCTCCCGGTAGTGCATACTTCATGTCCTCTTGTGAGGGTTAATTGGTGGCAACTCCTTGCAGTTTTAGTTTGTCTTTTTTTTTTTTAAGATTTATTTATTTATTAGAGAGAGAGAGAGAGAATGCATGGGGTGTGGAGGGGCAGAGGGAAAGGATCCCAAGCAGACTCCCCGCTGAGCATAGAGCCCCGCATAAGGCAGGATCCCATGACCCTGAGATCATGACCTGAGCAGAAATCAAGAATTGGCTGCTCAACCGACTGAGCCACCACCCAGGTGCCCCCTGAGTTTGTCTTTAAAATGTTTTTATTTAACCCTCTTTCTTGAAGGATCTTTTCGCCGTGTTTAGTTTACTTAGCTAGCAATTTTTCTCTCAGCACATTTAAAATATTCTATTTTCTGATTTTCTGTGTCACTGATAACAAGTCAGCTGTCAGTGTAACTTTTTTCTTTTTTCTTCAGACTGCTTTTAAGACCCTTACCCTCTGCCCCCTTTTTTGGGGTGGGGGGAGGGTGTAGTTTCAGTCTTTACATTCATTATGGGATACCCGAGTGTGGATTTCTTTTTGTTTGTCCTGCTTAGAATTTGTGGGGTTTCTTTAATTGGGAATTGATTGGTTTGGAGTGTGGATCTTCAGTGTTTCTGGAAAGTTCTCAGTTCTTATCTCTTCACATATTATTTTAGTCCTGTTCTCACTTCTCTTCTGCTAGAACTCCAATTAAACATATTTGTGTTCTCCAATGTTTGACAACAATTATTTTCTGGTTAAAAGTGTATTTTAATGCAACACTGTCAGATTTGGCACTTTGGAAATCATGTAATGAACCCTTTTGGGTTGCAAAAGTTGCTTGTTAATTGACTTTAAAGTTAAAAAAATAAAAGCAGGCCTGGCTTTCTCTCATTTTAGTCCATGACTATGTTACTTTTCCCCAATGCATTCCCTGCTTTAACATAGCCAACTTGAGTAAAATGAAAATTCTGCCTCTAATTTTGAGCGTATTTTAAAATTTCTTCTTTTTGGGTGATCTTTCTCATACTTATGAACTTCAAGTAAATCACTTTTTTCCTCTGCATTTGTTAAGGGCCAAACCCAAAGGATATCTTTATGTGAATTTCTTTTCTTTTATTTCATCCATGTAAACTTCCATTTTAGGAAGTTTATTCATTTCTACTTTCTGGGGGGAAAAAACTATAAATTGATAAATAGTTCATAATAATGATTAATATTTGTTTTCTGCTTTATAGTTTACAAAGTGCTTTCCCATCTATTTTCTTATTTGTACATGAGTAAAAAATGTGAAAAGGACTCAAAAGTAAATATTATCTCATGATTCTCAAATTACTTTGAATCAACAGAAGATAACCTGTTCAAACTTATTTGACCCATAGGGTACCCTTCACTCACTGTACTTTAATTTTTATGGATAATTAATACTGAATAGAAGTCCTTTGTAATTCTGTGGTAATTTCAATTGCATGCTTAATTATTATTAAACTCCTCTTGGGTATTAAAACAAGGTTGCGGTATTGTCCAAGTTTTTCTAATTAAATGTATAATTAATTAATAACTCTTCATTTTCTGGAGGGTTGTTCAATTTGTTCTACAATTTTAGCAGGAACCAGAGACTGGGACCTATTTATATTTTTTATTCATTGCCACTGTTGTGTATATAAGAGTTATTCTTTTTAAATTGTACTCTGCATTTAAAATTTGGTGTCTCATGCTACTCTGTTCAGAATCAAATTTAAAATACTCGTAATCGGAAAGATCTGGTAAACCATGTTATAAAGTGGTTCTAGCAACTAACTGTATTGTATGAAATCCACTGGGGAGGTATGAATGTGGCTAAGCCTTGTTATTTTAAGCAGTTTATACTAGAATTAAATACTGAGAAATGCATTTAATTTAGTTTTTATGCAGTTGAAGCCATTTGTATATGACCTTTTAATTTTATGGTACTGAATTTTTCTGCTCAACATTTGGCAGATACTATCTCTAACCAATGACGATTCTAGTGTGCCTTCTAGGGTAATAAACAGTTCACCCTTGAACAACGAGGGGTTAGTGACACCAACCGCTCCCCTCCACTGTGCAGTTGAAAATCCGAGTATCACTTTTGACTACCCAGAAACTTCACTACTGATAGCCTGTACTGGTGATGGAAGCCTTACTGATAATATAGTCAGTTAATACATACTTGTCATGTGTATTATATACTGTATTCTTACAATAAAGGAAGCTGGAGAAAAGAAAATGTTATTAAGAAAATCATAAGAGAAAATACATTTACAGCACTGTACCATGTTTACTGAAAAAAATCTGCATACAAATTCAACCCGTGTTGTTCAGGGGTCCACTGTGTATATATCATATTTTAGGTGGCCCAGCACCTGAATCCCCTCCCTAAGAGTCTTAATGTGAGGAACAGCCCTTGCTGCCCCCAACCTTCAGAGGCCAAAAGCCCAGATTCTCCTCCCAGCTCCTTTTTAGCTAAGGCTCAGGGACGGTAACTTAGGCTGAGCAGACAAATGCACTCACCTAAATTCTAATTTAAAGCTAATCCACAAAGAAGCAAGGAAAGAGAATATGTTAAGTGGCAGGGCGGCCAACATGTAGTTTCTCGGGCCAGTGGTCTCAACAGCAGCATCCGGTGACAGCCACAGTAGTTCAGTAATGGTGAACTCCTGTCCTCAGTGGACTGGTTCTGTGATATGATCGATTTTCAGTTGTGATTCCATCTGTATACTCACCCTTATTTATGCCTATTTCCTCAAACTGATTCTCTACCCTTCTTGGCAATTCTAAGGGAAAGGATTCGATACTCAGAAGGGTTCAGTACTGTTTAATCAGTCTGTAAGGCTTTCAGCTGCTTGCAGCTAAGAACCCTGACTGGTAGTCTGCCAGATTTTTTTTGTTTGTTCCTAATTGGGTGTCTTTAACGTCATTCCTTGTGGTTACTTGAAATTTTTCCCCTTCTCATTTATTCTGTGAGCATCTTGGGGTAAATGACTTAATGTTGCTAGTACTTATTTCATAGAAGTGTTGTAGGAATTATATGAAATAATGTGAGACAACACTGAGGTTGTTAAACACTCTTTTTCACTTACCCTCTTCTAGCAAACTATATAATTCACTTACTGTATTGCTTATTGTCTGTCTCCCCCACTAGAATATAAGCTCCACAAGGACAGGGAGCTTTATTTGTTTCTGTGGGCCTAGAACAATGCCTAGCACATAGTAGGCACCCAATCAATATTTATTGAATATATAAATGAATTTGAAGTTGCTTTGTGAAGAGGCCTGTGCCCCCAACTACACAAAGAAAATAACATCAGTTCTGAGTTCCAACACCTCCCACCAGCTCCACACATCTATCACCCATCACCCATCCTTGTCTTTGTCGTCTCTGTTTCATCTCACAGAGGGCTCTCCTCTTCTCAGAGGATAACCTTCCAACTGTGCTGGCTTTTTTTCTGTGTTTCTCCCTACTCACTCGTATCCTGTAGCTTATAACTGACTAAATCTTGGCTTAGTCTTTTCTTAAGGAGGGAAAAAACAAACTTAATTTTACCTCAAAAATCCTTCAATCTGGCACCCCATCTCCTCTTCTTTATTGCCAAATGTCTTGAGAGAGTAAAAATTACTACTGTCTTGTTTTTCTAAATCCTTAGTTATACCTCTGCCTCTTAAAACTGCTTTTCCATACTCTACCCCACTACCAGAATCGCTCTGGCAAAGGTTTAATATGATGTCATTGCCAAATTTCATGATCTTTAGTCAGCCTTCATCCTCTTTCTCAATGGACTTGACTTTTTCTTTTTTCAATTAACAAATATTTATTGAACATGCACTGATTACCCTGCATTCTACTAGGCAGTGAGGATATAGAATGTTAGTGAAAGTCATGTGCAACAAATTATATAACATCATAATTGCTATAAGGAATTATGTAAAACATTCCTTAGGATTATGGAGAAGCAGTTTTCCTGAGCCAAGAGAAGGGAAGGTATAAGAGAAAATAAGATGACATATTATCAGATAATAAAGGGATGTGCATAAAGAACAAAGACAGTAACATTGCCAGCAGCACAGCAAGGGTGAAAGTGCTTGATATTTTTAAAAATCAGTAATTTGTCTAATAAGACAAAGGTGGGAGTGTATTACCAGATAAGGAGGTATTATAATAGACGAGGCAAGATATGATGAAGTCTGTATTAGGATAGTAGAAGTAGGGTTGCTGGAGAAATATTTCAGAGATAGAATCAGTAAGACTCAGTGCCTTATTTTTTAGTGAGTAAAGGTGGAATCATGGAATGAGACACAGCAAAGTGTTTGATGCTGTGGAACACCCATATCATGTAGTTCAATAGGCAGTTAGATACAGAGGCCAGGAGTGTGGTCAAGGTTGCAGATAAAATCGAAGGTGGAGATTGAAGTCCTGAGAAAGAGGAGATAAGGTAAAGATATGGCTGTTTTGAAACTAGAAAGTATAGAAGTTTAAGGGAGTCATACTTGAGGAACCCTATCTTTGAGAAGTAGAGAAACTAAATTGCCTGCTTTGGGTGAGGGTTGCTTTAAAAAGTGGTAAGATTTTGGAATACTAATTGTGTGCCTAGAGTATTATTTTTCACTGTTGTTTTCTAGTCTTTGGTCATTAGTTGTTCTAAGTCCTCCAGATCTTCATTTGTCAGTGGCATTGCTTCTTCTCCAGCGTCACTGTCAACCTCATGGTATCTCACCTTTTAAAAAAAATTTTCGATATTACTTTGAATTGTGTTTTGTATTGTGTTGACAGATGTATCTTACATCAGCAAAAGGCCAATAGAATAAAGACGGTCATATGACAGGGATAATTCTAGGGGTTGAGGATACATTTGTGCATATGAAATCCAACTTGTGTATCTTATACTTCAGTAAGGGGTGGTAGACAATAAATATATATGTCAGATGATGATAAATGTAATGGAGAAAAGTAAAGCAAGGTAAGAGGAAAGTAGAAAAATGGAGCAGAAACCTGATAAAAGAGAGAAAACGATCATGTGGATATCTAGGGAAAGAACATTACAGGAAAAGGAAATAGTATATGCAGAGACCCTGAGGCAGGATTGACCTTTGGTGAATTCTGGGAATAGCAAATGAGCCAGTGAGGCTGGAGGTGATGAGCACTGGCATAGGACTTGATGAAGACAGAAGTTTGTGAGGGCAAGTTTGGCGGGGGGAGATCATTCTGAGATCTCAGAAGAGGAGGATAATTCTCAACCGATTAGATTCAAACATCCTCATTTTGTAATAGCATTTCTGTAATTCTACTTTACTGAAGTATAATTCATACATGATATGTAACTTCCATAAAAATTTCAAAATATAACTTGAGTGCCCTAATTAAAGGAAAGGTATTTATAGCCTGTTTAATATGTGAATTAAACATGTACGAACAACATGTTTTTAATATGTAAATACTCAGGCAGGACAATACAGGAATATAAAAATGCCCTATAACACTACCCTGGGGAACCATACTTGTTTTCTGAGAACAACTGGTAATGAGCCTTCTGGCCTTCGTTAGGCTTTTACTCTGAGTGGAGAAGCTACCTGACGGTTTAGAGCTTGAGTAACATAATCTAATATTTTTTAAAAATCACACAGCTTCCTGCATGGAGTGAGGCTGTGGGGGGATAGAAGCAGGGAGCCCAGTTAAAAGGCTATTATAACAATCAGGTGTGAGTTGGTAAATTGGACTGTGAGATGACCGTGAAAGAGAACATGAGAAGTGGTTGAACTTTGAATGTATATAGAAGGTAGAGGATTTGCTGATGGATTGGAGATACAACGTGAAAGAAAGAGGAATCAAGGATAACTCCAGGAGTTTCCACCTGAGCAAATGTAAGGCTGGGAAGAAGTCATTGGGGAAGGGGAGACCAGAAGTTCCCTTTGGGATATATCAAGTTTGAGATGTCTGTTAGGCATCCTGGGAGAAAAGATGTTGAGCTAAACTTTAGATACACAAGTCTTTAGAGTTCAGAGGAGAGGTCCAGGCAAGAGATACCAATTTGGGAATTACTATATTTGTAGTAGGTGGTGTGGTTACACAAAATAGAGATCACCAGTGATTCTCTAGTGGACATAGATTTTTATGTTCATTAAAATGGGGGGTGAATTTCAGAAGGTTGAAACATTGGCATAGAGTGTAAGATTTAGATTTAGAATATTAGGGCCTTGCCACTTCTGTAGCCTGGAACCATGGGCCATCTGGGCACATGTCTAATGAGGTTTGCTGAATAAAGAAATTGTCCTGAATTTGGAACGAGAGGTTAAGTTTTTTGAGTTCATAAAAAAGAAGATTTGGACTCTCTTAATTTAAAGCTTTGAGTAGCTTATTAGCCTATTTAGAAATTTTTAATTTGTTCAGATGGGATAAAGTCAGCATTTTGAAAGGAAAAAATGTTATGCATTCTAACCTTTATACTACATATGTTACTTTTATTAAGCTTTGAGTATTAGAATTATTAATCATATGGCACTAGTATAATAATCATAAAATTGGTATTAAAATAGCTAGTGTGACCTTAATATAGTTTCCAAAACAAAATGATTACTTGTCAGATCTTTAATGTTCATTTGGTTTTCTTTTAGGAAGATTTAGAGACTGGAGTTCACCTTGACCCTGCTGTCAAAGAGGTTCAGTATAATCCTACCTATGAGACCATGTTTGCTCCTGAGGTGAGAAAACAATATATTTAAGATTCTGCCTTTTGCTAAAGCATTTGAATTACACATAAGTAGATAAACAGTTGGTAAATTTTTCAGAGTTTTCTCACAAGAGTATACTATTTAAACTTTCAAAAACTATGTCCTGTTATATGTCAATTATATCTCAATTTTTAAATAAAAGGAAAAGAAAACATACTTTTAAAAATCCACTACTCTTTATCTACCAACATATAACATCTGATAGAATGGAACGATGTTTTTTGAAAAAGGAAATTTTAAAATATCTGATTCTTAGATGTGAACGTAATTAATATTTTCCTCAATATTGTTAAGGGAGTATTATAAATTAACCATAAGGGAAAAAGAATTTGTTTTATTATTAACATCCTCAATGCATGGTATATTATGAAATGTCTGGTTACAGATGCTCCTGCGCTAAATGCTAGGAAGAAGTGCCATGCTAATGTGTTTGCTGCTCAACAGTAGTCATAGGTATATTACCTGCTCTGGGTGAGACATCTTATGATGGTGATCATGATGATGATGGTGATGATGATGATGATGATAAATGGTGATGGAAGCATAAAGAAGATGAGAAAGGAAAAAAGGCAAAAAACAGTAAAGATTGTCCATTTAGGAAAGTCTTTGTAGAAAAAATTAAATTTCTAGCTATTTCATTTTTAAAAGGGGAAAGAATACTTGATTGAGAAAATAGAGATCCAAAAAAATGGTCATTATAAAACAAAATAAGCCTTCAGTAGCAGGTATCTTTAAGAAACTTTAAAAATGAGGGTGAGGAGCCATATTTTATCACAACTGGGTGGAGAAAGTACTTTTTAATTTTTTGTTTTTTAGCCTGTAGTCATTGTCCCTTTTTTTTTTTCTCTTTTTTTGATAAAGCAGAATCATAAAGCTGTTTCATATAATTTGCCTGCTCAGGTTTCTGTAGTCACTTAAAATACGGCAATTGAAATATGGAACACAGCCGATGATGTCAGTGGTAGTATTTGGACAGTGCTCTAACAGTTCCCTGGGTGTACAGTAAGCCGAAATCTCTTTCTCATACTCTTGAGACTGCAGCACTTTTAAATTTCATTTTATTTTTCTTAAATCATTCTAGCCTATCGAACCTGTAGACTCATATCCCTTGGCACCATTTTAGCTGGCACAGTGAAGAAAGGTAGTATGTTACATGTACGCTTCATGATTTTTTAGATGAAAAGTGCTTCCAAAAATTAGGGCCACTAAATTACAGAACAAGAAAATTTGGAAGTAATATGGTGTGTGATGTTCCTATGTCAGTGCATTTTATATGAAGTCTGTTTCTCTTCCATTTTTAGATCTTGTGCATAACTAATCAATTGCTGTGTGATTTTAGTTTTCGAAATTTAAAAGATTAAGATTTTTTTGGTGATATTGATGAGGCATTAGGCCTATCATTCTCTTTGTGAAATTACCAATCCTTTTAGTATTCTGGGTTTTTTTTTTTCTCATCTAGGGAGCCTCACATTCAAAATATAAATTAATTTATGTTAGGAACACTGATGCTTATCACCAATTTAAGAAAAGAGAGATGAGATTGAAAAGTGAAGAAAAATTACTATTTTTCCTGGTTGCCAAATGAATTGTCTGTTACATAATAGATTATTACCTTTGAATTTTATGACTAGGGTCTGTATAATTTGACAAAGTATGGAAAGGTGTTACCAGGAACTTTGCTTGTTGAAATTCAAGTTCCCATATCTTGAGAATCCATTGTTAGAAAAGGATACAATCCTTCTCCTCAAGCTACTGTTTACCAGAGATGATATGCTCAGTGTTATTTTTAGAAAGTTAGAGACCAGACTGTTTCCTATAATGCCTAAAGTGGTATTCAAGTTAAGGGAGAGATTGTATCTGGTTGTGAAGATAAGAAAAAGTTGCATAGAGGAAGAAGTATTTAAAATAAGCAATAAAGTCCAGGTTAAGAACATGCGATTTGGGGTTAAATACACTGCTTATTAGCTCCGGTATAACCTTGCATTACCTCAGTTTTCTCATAGGTAAAATGAAGACAATTTCTCCTTTACCAAGTTACATGGATACATGCACTAATGTATGATAGGGTTAGGACACTCTCTGGTACCCAGTAAGCATTTAGTAAGTAGCAGCGCTTGTTGTTATTTATGTTACTATTATTGGCATTGATGCCAGGAAGGCTTTTATGAGGAAAGATTCCAGGCAGAGGAGAAAAGCATTAGCTAAATCATAAAAGATCCAAAGAACAGGAATACTTTAGTCGTTGTCAGTAAGGGAGAAAAGGGAGGTAAGACCAAAATGGTAGTTTGTGTAGCGTTGCACAGGGATCTGGGGGCCAAGGTAAGCAGTTTGGTCTTGTTTTAGTAGAGGATAAATAGATTTTTAAGGTTCTTATTAAAGAGTGGGATAATCAAAGCTGAATTTGTAGGAAGGCTAATTTGATAAGGGTTTGCATGATGGAAAAGAACAGGGATAGAAACTAATGGAATAAAACTATCATTTATTACTGTATACCAGGTACCATACTGAGGGATTTATATATTTGTGTACCTTACCTCTTTTAGTCTTCACAATAATCCTGTGAAATAAGTACTCTAATCAATTCCTATTTTATAGCGAGGAAACCAAGTCTCAGGTTTTACTACCAGCAAGTAACGTATTTGGGAATGTGAGTTCACATCACTCCTAACGATTGCTCTGTGGCTGGAAGACCAGTTTGCAAACCATTACAGGGTTTGCATGTTACACCCCTATGCGCAAGCTTTGACTTTGCTAGTTCAGGAAATTAACTGAACTGACTATTTTATTTTATAAAATATGTTTTTCCCTCCCAAGCAAGGATTTTTCCTAAATGGGCTAACCTAGTATCCAGATAAGCTTTCTCATATTATAGACAGAACTTGAAGAGATAATAGTCGTTGTTTTAGTCCACTGATTTTCTTCATTTCACTCAATCCTTTTTGGGTCTACTTAGAGAAACGTGTATTTGTTAGCTTTTCTAGACTCACGTAAAACCCATAAGCCTCAAGATTTTCAGATTTAAAATAATAGTACTTTTAGGAATAGAAGATATATCAAAGTTAAAAGGAAAAAAAATCCTAGTTTCTGTTAAAAATCTGGCCATAGGGCTGCTATAAATATTGTTAAAATGAACTTTAGAAATTAGATAGTTCAGCTCTTTTATTTTATAGATGAGGAAACTGAGGCCCAAGGTCATAAAACCCATACTAATAAAATACTTATATTAGTAATATTTAAACTATGCTTTTATGTCTTAAAAGATGGAGATATTCTGCCAATAAAATTGAATGGTGGAGATCTTTTCCAAATTTGTGGAAAATAATTAAGTTATTCAACAGGCTCTTCTTACCTTAAAGTTTATTTATAAGTGTTTAAACATTGATGACTACAATAAATATTAATGAAAAACTTACCAACAATCTAAGTATAATATGATTATTAGTTCAGTAACTTGGGGGGGGAGGCGTTCTATATGTAAACTTATTATTATGATTTCATATAATCAGTTTTTACCAGTGTAAGTTTTCTTAATTCCTGTGATGTTATGTTATACTACTAAGACATTGACCCTCAAGCATTCTACCTTCTGAAGACTTTTGAGAATCACTGCCTTACAATACACAAATCTCTTAGATTTATCTACCAGTGTCTTAACAAGTTAAAAATGCTTTTCTTGAGGCCCCTGGGTGGCTCAGTTGGTTGAGCCTGGGACTCTTGGTTTCAGATCGGGTTGTGATCTCAGGGGTCATGGGATCTGTCTGTGTGGGGCTCCCATGGGGAGTCATGGGGGGGTCTGCTTGGGATTCTCTCCCTCTGCCCCTCTCCCCACACGTGCATGCCCTCTCTGTGTCTCTCAAATAAATAAATAAATATTTTTTAAAAATGCTTTTCTCCTACTTTATAAATAAATCACTACTTCACTCAGGTGAAAGATGTAAGCATATTCAGGAACATCCTGAGATGTGATCCAAATTATGAATTAATACTTAAATGTATATATTTTATATGGGAGATTGAAATTACAATTGACTGTGGTGTACTTCAGTATGGTCTTAGCTAAAAACTGTTAAATACGCATACCTAACTCAAATATGTATTATTAAAATCCCTTGAATGCAAATTTACTCTTAAGCTTAATTACCGGAAGTTAAAGAAATTTGGAAGTCAGTTTTGTGTGTTTTTTATATGCTTTGTTTTTATTTTATTTTATTTTATTTTATTTTATTTTATTTTATTTTTTTTATTCATGAGAGACAGAGCGAGAGAGAAAGGCAGAGGGAGAAGCAGGCTCCCAAGGAGCAGGGAGCCCGATGCGGGACTCAATCCCAGGACCCTGAGATCATGACCTGAGCCGAAGGCAGACGCTTAACCATCTGAGCCACCCAGGCGCCCTATTTTATTTTTTTTAAGATTTTATTTTTATGTAATCTCTGCACCCAAAATGGGGCTCAAACTTACAACCCTGAGATCAAGTGTCGCATGCTTTACTAACTGAGCCCGCCAGGCACTCCTATGCTTTGTTTTGTTTTTTAATGGTTAACCCAGAATTAAAAGAAAGTGCATATTCACAGAGACCGGGAACATCTGGGACACATGATTTTTAAGTAATTGGGAAGAGCTGAGTTCTGCTGAATAATATTCTCTCCCTTTCTTTGTTGGCATTTATTTAATGTCTGTGAGGTCAGTTCCAATAGCTGCTGGTAACCAAGGCAGTTAAGGTGAGCCAAAAGTAGATAGATCCTCCCACAACCCAGCTTCCTATTAGATTTTTTTTTTTTTTAAGATTTTATTTATTTGAGACAGAGAGAATGAGATACAGAGAGCATGAGAGGGAGGAGGGTCAGAGGGAGAAGCAGACTCCCTGCCGAGCAGGGAGCCTGATGCGGGACTCGATCCCGGGACTCCAGGATCATGACCTGAGCCGAAGGCAGTCGCTTAACCAACTGAGCCACCCAGGCGCCCTCCTATTAGATTTTTTTTGTTGTCTCAGCTTAAATAGCTATAAAATGTAGCACATTTAAATTTTTAGACTGCTTTAGAAATAGCAACCATATAAGATATACTTAGCTATAATATGTGGATTTGTATTCATATAGAAATCAAAGTTCCTTAGCACTGAGAATTTTTCTTTAAAAGATGGAGCTGATTTGATATGTATGGCTGATATAAGAATTGTTCTTTTTTTGTAAAATCTTAATAAAATAAGACTATGGAAATTGTGTTTTCCTTTTTCAAATTGGAAAGTATAAACATAATGATTAACTTATTATATGAGTAACAATAAGAGTAATGGAGATTTTTATCATTTTAGATTTTTCCCCCCAGAAATGTTGATACTGCTTTGCAGATGATAGCTGACTATATTAGGTAGAATATCTAGGAAACTTTTAAGTCATTTTATTATCTTTAATTTTATGGATATTCCTTGTTTTTGTAATAAATTTCATGACTGAACGAAGTTACTGTAACTGCCAGCATTCAGCAGTCTAAATTTTTTTCTCCCCTACATTTCTACCATTAGCAAGGAGGAACTAATATGAGCTATGAAGTCTTGGCACTATCCTTTATACAATTCAGAATAAATAGTAATGAAAGTTTTGTATGTAAATCAGATATTTTTAAATTGAGTCATTTTAAATATAGAAATGGAAGCTGTCAATATAAAAGAATATTGTAGTAATTTATTTTCTTCTGAAGCAGAAAAAACCATAAGGCAAGTGTAACAATTAATTTCAGATTTTTGTGCATAGTATAATGTTGATATCTAGAGAAGGCAACATTCTGCTTAAGAGAGGATCAATAATTTATATTTATGGCTCTTGAATAATGTATCATAGGAAAGGTGGTTTCTAATGGTAGTGACCTAAGATGTTCTAACGTCAAAATAACTTCATCATGATAATAGACCTACAGAGTTCAAGTAAAAATATCCTATCTAATTCCACAATTTCCAAAGTGGGAAGTTCATTTTATTCTTTATTTAAAAAGAAGATACAGGGGCACCTGGGTGGCTCAGTCTGTTAAGTGTCTGCCTATGGCTCGGGTCATGATCTCAGGTCCTGGGATTGAGCCCCATGTCAGGTTTTCTGCTCAGCTGGGAGTCTGCTTCTCCCTCACACTCTCCCTCTGCGCTTTCCCTCTCTCTCTCTCTCAAATAAATAAATAAAATCTTTAAAAAAAAAAAAAAGAAAAAATACAAAGTTGGATTTTCCCATTACCATTACATAAATATCATTAAGTTAATAGTGTTTGATATAATCTGGTACTTTTTTACCCAATTTTTTAAAAAGCTGGTATGATTGTACATTTAAGGAATGTTATGATGCAGTAGAATCCTAGACTGGGGGTTGTTCTAACCTGGTTTTGCCAATTAAAAATAAAACTATTGACTCTAGGGCAGATAAAATATATCATCTTTGGCTTTTTTCCTTCCTGCATTTCTAACATAAAAAGGAGACTACCTCTCTAACTTTCCAGGATTTTTGTACAGACCAAAGTAAATAACGTTTGGAAACCATTATGGAAACTCAAAGCATTATAAACAAACAAATAATGATGTACTACTATTTTGTGTAAGACTTCATAGTGTGACTTTTCATGATAGAGAAATTTTATTTTCATTTGTAATGTCTTTACTAGGGACTTTTTCAAGCATTTTACTTTTATTGTCTATTTCCTATTCTCTGCCCCCAGTGGGGTTCTGATTAATCTTTCCTTCGTTAGTGCTTTCTATATGCCAGGCATTATGGTAAGCATTAAGGATTTTAAGTCTCTACCTTTGAGGAACTCATAATCTAGTGGAGAAGAAACATGTATTTTTTAAAAATGACATCATGGTGCCATTATTGATATAAAAGTCACCAAAAATCATCTTTACAAATTAAAAAAAAAAAAAGTCACCAAAAATCCCCCAAATCATGGTTTAGACAAAAATATAGTTACTTTAATTATCAACAGCAGCGTTGTCAAGTAGAACTTCCTGCAGTGATGGAAATGTAATAGCCAATAACCACATGTGACTTTTGAAGTCTTGAAGTTTGGCTAGTGTGACTGAGGAACTGAATATTTTATTTTACTTAATTTAAATTTAAATAGCCACACATAGACTTAGGTGAGCTGGATTCTTCTCCTTCTGACCTAGGGACTGACATACAGTGCTAATCAGCCATTGCCCAGCTGCACTGAACCATGTGTGGTGAGCATGTTCCCAAATAGGTTACTCAGCCCCTAATGATTTAGAGTTGAAAATATATTGTACAATAATTCTAGTAAGTCTGGCTTTATATACTCAGAATTTAAGTTTGTTTTTTCTTATAACATTGCAGTTTGGACCAGAAAATCCCTTTAGGACACAGCAAATGGCTGCCCCTAGAAATATGCTTTCTGGATATGCTGAACCAGCTCATATCAATGATTTTATGTTTGAACAACAAAGAAGAACTTTTGCCACATACGGTAAGGTGATTAAGATTTACAGTTTCCAGTTTGACACATTTTTGTGTGGATAATCTGTTTTGTCTGCTTGCTTTTTAAATTTATTAATCTAGATTACTTTTAAAAAAGGTAGTGTATTTTCTTAAACACATCTATAAATATTTATACAAATGGGGAGATGAACTAATATTTTTAGCTATCATTCTAAATTTGCTGTGATTTCTGAGTATTAGAAATATTTTGTGGTCTTAAAAACAGAATATTCTCTGTTGTACTTGATAATGAACACTTGTTATTGAATGTCCATCATATGCAGATTGCTGTTGAAGTTAGTAAATGACCAGATAGGGTTAAGAGGTTACTTTTATTTTTAATTCCAGTATAATTAACATACAGCATTATATTAGTTTCAGGTGTACAATGTAGTGATTCAACAATTCTATACATTACTCAGTGCTCATCATGATAAGTGTACTGTTAATCCCCTTCACCTATTTCACCCATTCCCCCCACCCACCTCCCTTCTGGTAACCATCAGTTTGTTCTCTCTAGTTAAGAGTCTGTTTTTTGCTTTGTCTCTTTTTTTCTTTGTTCATTTCTTTTATTTCTTAAATTCCACATGTGAGTGAAATCAAATGGTATTTGCCTTTCCCTGACCGACCTATTTCACTTGACCTTATACCCCCTAGATCCATCCATGTTGTTGCACATGGCAAGATTTCATTCTCTTTCATGGCTGAGTAATATTCCATTGTATATATATTACATCTTCTTTATCCATATATCTGTCAATGGACACTTGGGCTGCTTCCATAATTTGGCTATTGTAAATAATGCTGCAATAAACATAGGGTTACATATATCTTTTTGAATTAGTGTTTTCATATTCTTTGGGTAAATAGTAGTAGAATTACTGGATCCTATGGTAATTCTATTTTTAATTTTTTGAGGAACTTCCATACTGTTTTCCATAGTGGCTACACCAGTTTGTATTCCCACCAATGGTGGGATCCGAATCCTTGCCAACACCTGTTTCTTGTGTTTTTTATTTTAGCCATTCTGACAGGTGTGATGTGATACTCATTGTGGTTTTGATTTGCATTTCCCTGATGATGAGTGGTGGTAAGCATGTCTTCATGTGTCTGTTGGCCATCTGGATGTCTTCTTTGGAGAAATGTCTATTCATGTCTTTTGCCCATTTTTCATCGGATTATTTGGTTTTTTGGCACATTCTTTTTATCTTGTTATTTACTGATTGACTTTATTCTGTTTCTCAGGTCTTACTTCTGAAATGTTTTCTGTTGTTCACTAAAGGATATCAGGAAATAGAATGGCCACAGATTCATTGTGTTAAATAATTATATCCTATCAGTGGTAGGATTTAAGAAAGTTAACATGCACACAAGATTGGGAATCTCACTAAAAGGAAATGGTCTTTATAATGTCCTTGTTGGTAGTTTGTGGTCACTGATACCAGATTTGCTAATATTTGGTGGTTTTGTAAATTATGTAATTATACATATGCATGACAATATACATTTACATGACATGTATATGTCTTTCTCTTTCTGTAATCTCATCTGTGTCTTTCTCTTTCTATAATCTCATCTGTGTCTTTTTGCCAGTTGTAGTTGTGATCTTCTTTATAGTTACTTATGCTAATGTTTCTTTCCCAAAAAAGTAATTGAAAAAGAAAACTTAGAATTTTACAACAGATTTAATAATCATGTCTTTAGACATCAGTAAATTGTCTTTTTTTTCCTTTAGTTTTCTTTGCAGTCAGAATTCTACCTCTTCCTTTTATTTCTTATAGAATTTAAGTTCTGAAGAAATTTTTCTGCCCTCTCTGCCATTAACTCTCATTATTATAAGATAGGATTAAAAAAGGTTAAAAAAAATAGTGTCATGTGAAATATGTATTCAGTGATGCTTTTTAGTAACAGTTATTTTCATTAAATAATATAAATAAATCTTAAGCTTTTAGGAAAGAGAGAAGAAAAAGTTACCTATAATCCTACTATCCTAAAATATCTACTCAGCATTATATTTTTATCTCTCCAAGTTATTCTATACTATAATCATTCTGTACTGAAAAATTTGCATCTCACTTTTTATTCAGTGTTCTATCATAAGCATTTTCCAGTGTTAATTTATAATCTCAGTTTGTCATTTTCAAGAACTATGTAGTGGCTGTACCATAATTTACATAATTATTCTAATGTTGGAAAGTTTTTTCTAATTTTTAGGGAGTAATAATGTAAACTGATTCAGTGTAGTTTAGAGTTTTAATACAGATAGTCTTATTTATCACAATATATCCTTGGAAACTGGTTGTAAAAAGATTGTCATATATTAGATCATATTTCACCATGACAAGGTTATAATTGACAGTGTGCCAAAAGCTAAGACTGTATACCTCTGAAATCACCTAGAAGGGTTGGACACTTCCACTCCAAAAAATGGTTATCAATGCCTTGTACCCGTTACTTATATAAGGGATCCCACATAAATATCAAGTATATATGCAGCACATAAAAATCAACTTTATTGCATCATGAATTTGTTATATTCTAGCCTATAATGAAACAGAATTTTAAAGACTTTGCTTGTTTTCTTAGACTTTAGAAAGGACTTAAGCAATAATTTAGATAGCTAGACTACTTTAAAGCAAAACAGAAAAGAAAAAGTTTAAGTTTATCTGATACCTATTTTCCTTCTTAAATTATCCTATAGTAAGAGTAAGCATTTAAAACTACTCAGTTTGGGGCTCCTAGGTGGCTCAATTGGTTAAGTGTCTGCCTTCAGCTCAAGTCATGATCCTGGGGTCCTGGGATGGAGCCCTGCATTGGGCTCCCTGCTCAGCGGGAATCCTGCTTCGGGAGAACCCTGCCGCTCCCCCTGCTTGTGCTCTCTCTGACAAATAAATAAATAAATAAATAACAAAAAAACCCTACTCAGTTGGCTTTAGACCTGGTTTCAAAAATGGGCCTGTGTTTTTTTTTTAATAGCCAGTGGTTTTTACCTCTTCCTTTAGGGGGTGGTGGGTTAAGACACAGATTGAACTATTTAGTGAGTTAAAGACATAAAAAATGAAAGCTAAAACTATCCAACAGATTGTGCCTTAGTGTTAGCACAGGTTAGACTAGTCACTACCTTGGTGGGTGGCCTCAGTGTGTTTGGGTTCAGATTCTACACAGTAATACAATTTCTTGGTGTTTCCAGGTAAGAGTTCTTGGTTTGCACCAATCCCAGGGTGGCCAGAGGGCACCGGACCAGTCTATTCATTTTTCAAAATGCTATCGTAGACCTGATAGATATATGGAGAGACTTCAGGAGCTCTACACTTAAGTGACAGCATATAATTTGGGCTTCCTGGCTGTCTACATAGCTCAGCCAAAATCCAAACGACATTAGTGAGCTTCAGGGATTGGTACAGCATGCCCTGCCTTTCCACATTCCTCTTGGCAATAGTCTAAACGTTGTTGTTTTGCAATTTGTTGGAAATAGTGTCAGCATTTAAATGACATTCCTTAACCTGAAACCGAAGCTCATTTTTATCGGGAATATCCTTCCATGTTGCAAGGAAGACCTGGTGCTCCATTTTGCCATCTTCTACGGAAAGCACATGAGTGGGATGAGGCAGCTGAAGGAGAAGACATCAATATTACTTTTCACAGCTACCTGCAGTTTATTCAGAGGTTCCATCTTCATGACTGGGCCCAAGGTGTTGAGAGTTAGGGAGACATCAATGCTCTGGTTTGGCATCAGTGATGTATGGATGGCCAGAGGAGTGCTCGGGATGACACCAAAGCTATTCTTGTTAAACTGGATTGCAAAGTCTGTCATGTGCTACAGAGCTTTGTTGGTGAAGTTCCTTTCCATATAGATGTGCCCTTGGCGGTGACTGAATGTTCCGGAAATCTCCAAGCCTTTAGCTTTTACTACAGGCAGCCAGACATCCATCAGGTGCTATACCTGTCCCCATGGAGAGTTCAAACAGGTCGTTCAGACCACTGTGGACCACAGCAGGAGTAGGTGAAGGAGCAGAGGTTGCAGACACTGATGAGGGGATGAAGGATTGTCCCACCAGACCATCTAGTCCTCCTCCCAAGAGATCCACTGCTGCCATCTGCATGGAGGACCTGTGGCACATTGACTGGGGGGCCGAGGTCAAGGCTTAAGGTTTAAAAGGTCTCCTGGAAGGTCAGCTTGAGAGGGGCTAACCGAGGCTGCTCCAGGTTGGTGGCCGTGGTGGTGCCAGCAGGGCTGCCACCTGCATCAGTGCTCCCGTGGCGTATTGGCAAGTGCTCGTGATGGATTCCGTGACTTCCTTCCACAAAAGCATTGGGAGGCTAATGGCATACTGAGGCCACAGAAGCCATGTGGCAGATTAGCTCATCTAGCAGAGTTGGCTCAATAAGATCTGTCTCCTCAGACATCAGTGGCTTCTAAGACAAGACTGCTTCTCTGGCTGTGACAGGGTCCATTGAGAAAAGGCACCAGTAAATATAGCCCCGGTCTTGAAGGTCAGGATTATCAGAATCCTGTGTTGTCAAACTCAAGACTTGCTGTACCGGTTCCTGTGTATTTCCTGGTTTCTTGAGAAACAGCTTCACTATGGTAGTAAGCAGAGTAAGCTGCACCTGGTGCTTTCATCATGAAAACCCTCCAGGAAGCTTTCCAGTAACTCATCTGCATTGTCTGTTCTCTCAGCATATTCTCCCCCAATCCAAATCATAGCTGCTCGAGCGTCTGGTTCATCCAGCGAGTCTAAGTTCTCACACAGAGTGGCAGTGATACTTTCATACTTGCTGGAGTATTTGTGAAAGCTGTCCCCGATGGCAGCAGTTACCTCTTGGACCACGTGATTTCCTTTGGTCCAGATGAGATCAGGCAATATGCATACATGGCGCCCCGGGGATCGCTCCATTTTGATGGCTCACCGTCCAGTGGCCCTCACAGCTTTGCGAACAAAGCCAACATCCACCTCTGTGGCATATTCCTTTAATTCTGCCAGAACCTGAGCAGTGTTGGCTTGGAATGCCAAATGAATCATGATGTCCAACTGCTCTAGTTTAGGGTAGATGGGATCGTTGTACTTTACAAAGAAGACTTTGATTTCCTGCTTCAAGATTTTGGGCCTTTTTTTGACAATTACATTGATATTTCTCAGGGTGACATACTGCACCTCTGGCTCCCCAGACAGCAGAGTGACAAGTGGAAGGGCCAAGTTCTTCAGCAGTATATTGTAGTAGTCCAAGTCCTTGGATAACAACTTTAGAAACTTCACTAAGACTTTTACTGCTGAAAGCACCACTGCTGAGTTGGCATGAGACAGCCAGTGAGTTACATGCTCACAGGTGCTCTGAGCCTTCCGGTCATCTTTAGGGTTATAACTAGACAAGGCAGTCCAAGATGAAAATCTGCCCCATCCAGTGCCCTCATTCAGGGCTGTCAGCAGCTTATTAATGCTCTGTGGGTTCAGATCAGGTAGGTTGCTGTTTGGGTGAGATTCACTGATTTCAGATCATGCTACTACAGCTTTAGCCTGCACAATGCATTGGATTTGAATCTGCTATGAGATCCCGCAGAGAATCTAAAAATCCCTGATCTTCCACCGTTTGGGCATTGATATCACGGAGTTTTGCCACACAGACTGCTGCTGTTCTCCAAACATAGGGATCCTCATCCTTCAAGCACTTGCAGAAGGGTTCGCAGAGATATTCTGTAACCTTGGGCACCTGGATGTACCCCTATGGTCCTGACGACCAAGGCCCAAATTAGAGGATTGGCGTCTTCACAGTCCTTCACAAAGCTGTTGACAGCCATGATGGCCATGTCTGGCTGACTCGTGGCATAGTTCATCAAACAGAGATGCACAAGCTTCTTTAATTCCAGATTGTCAGTTTACATCTGGGAAGAGAGCTGACATCCTTCCCCACAGTCATGGCAGCAATCACTTTCTTCATAGTCTCCTCCCTCTTTTCTTTCCTTTCATTGTTGAGTTCCGCCTTAATTAAAAGATTTCTCCTTTTTTATTGATTGTGAAGTACTTGGAGTCAGTCATGGTTTTGGATCTTTAATGTGCACCAGAGGCAAGGGGAGGGGTGGGGCAGCAGCCAGAGAACATGGCCCAAGTGGTGTTGTAATGGTTTCCTGCACGTAACTGAATATAAATATTTTTAAAGGTCTTGTTATATCTTGTCAAATTGCTTTCCAAAAAAATTCTCCTAACTTAACACGGCCACCACCACATGTGCAAGTCCTGTTTCTCTTTACCCAAGATCTGTATGACTGTTTTTCCTTTATTTATGTGATAACAGAAATATATAATATTTAATCTCTTTAATTTGTTTCATTTGGACTGCTAGTAAGGTTGAAGGTTTTTCCATATATTTGTGACCATTCTTTGTAGATTGTTTTTATCTTATTTACACATTGGGATATTAGTATTAATGATCTCAAGGATCTAATAATAAAATTGGTATTATTAGAGACTCTTAACTCTAGGAAACTGAGAGTTGCTGTGATGGGGAGGTTGGTGGGGGAGGTGGGGTAACTGGGTGATGGGCATTAAGGAGGGCACTTAATGTAATGAGCACTGGGTATTAAATGCAACTGATGAATCACCTAAATTCTACCCCTGAAACTAATAATACATTATATGTTAATTAAATTGAATTTAAATAAAAAATTTTAAGAAATAGAGCCATTTCAAATAAGACTACAAAGGAAGAAAGTAGACATTAACTGTATTAAAAATATAAAAAGGAAAATAAACTTTAGAAAGATAGATGAGAATATCTCAGAACTAAAATGCAGGCATAGTCACTTGAAACATAGGATATTAGAAAACTAATTGGACTAAAATTCTGTAGTGTTAGAATTATATCTTGCTCTGTCACTGGCTGACTTCTAGTAGGGCATATAGCTAAATATTTAACTTCTCTTGTTTGTAAAGGGAAAATATTATTGTCCTTTAATTACCTGAGGTGGGAGGCAGTAGTAGTAATAATGGTGATAATGGCAGTAAAGATTTATTTTACCATAGATGATATGGAAAAGGAAGAGAGCATAAATTCCTGTGCTCAGAAACAAGAGTATGGCCAAATGAGCTGGTGCTTCCATAGGTATCACAAGAAGTACCAGGGATCTCCCTTTCCTCTCTGCCTCCCATTCCATCCCTCCAGACATATAATGCAGTGTCATTTGTATAGACATAAATCTCTCTCAAGATAGAATTACATTCTGGGTAAATTTTTATGATTGAGATGGGGATTTTTAACATCAGATATGTTGGTCTAAATTTTCTATGAGCCTTATAAAATCTCATTTTAAAAATCCTTTACAGAATACTGTTCTGTACATCAAAGAGACAAAAGATAAAATAACTCATGGGATTTGAACCTGTGATTTCAGAGAGTTTACTCCACAGCGGCTTTTCTGCCATCAAGCTCTCTCCTCTGGCTAAGAACATATTTTAATACTGAAAAAACTGTATGCAATTGAGTTAATAGCCAGGTGGTTAGTTCTGTTCTAGCATATCATGAGAGTGAGTTGAACACCTATATCCTTAGCTTGTTTGAAAAGTGTGTTTGATGACAGATCTTTTTCTGTTCCCCAAAAGAAGTTCTCTTTAATCTTTAGCTGGAAAATTAAAGTGTCAACTTTATCCACTAGGATGTACCCCTTAAAAAAGTGGCTAGTACTTTTAGATATTTTATGATTACTCACATAGGTCATAGACCATAAACTGATTAATGACCTAGTCCCTTTGCTGATTACTGAACTAAAATTACTAAAACTAATTTTACCAAACATATATCATGTTAAAGCACCCCCACTTAAGAAAAATTGATTTGAGTTAATATAGATAGATTTTCTTTCCTTAAGTCCCCAAAGACTACATTTATATAGATAGTAGCTACATATTTTCATCACTTTTTGAAGGAGTGTATTCACATGCTATTTGATATTCTTACTTACTTTTCTTGCCAAGGAAACATACATAATGATTTATGAAGTAGAAATGTATTATTTTAAAATTGAGGGGCGCCTGGGTGGCTCTGATGGTTAAGCATCTGCCTTCGGCTCAGGTCGTGATCCCAGAGTCCTGGGCTCATGCCCGAGTCCTGGGCTCATGCCCCATATCCAGCTCCTGGCTCAGCGGGGAGCCTGCTTCTCCCTCTCCCTCTGCCTCTCCCCTGCTCATGCTCTCTCTCTCTCTCTCTCTCTATCTCTGTGTCTCAAGTGAATAAATACAATCTTTTAAAAAATAAAATAAAATTGAGAGGGAAGACTGTCTTTACAGAGAATAGTGTTTTCAAAATAATAGCTAGATTTTATATAATTCTTCCTACTCTATTCTGTTTTAAATTATTTAATAGTTTATATAATTTGATAAGCTAAAGCCATGTATTATCTATTACCAAAAACAAAAAGGAAATGGTTTCTAAACTTCCAAATGTGTGATGTACATATATTTGTAAGATCTTTGAAATTTGACTACTAAAGTTTGATATCTTGGCCAGAGAGACTGTTAATAATGTAATGTCAACATGCTAAATTCATCCTATAAGATACTTCTTACTCAGCTGAAGTCCTTTATGGTCCACCCTGAGATTTGGGTTAATTGTTCTTCATAGGAATATAGCTCAGGAAAGAAAGATCGGTCCTAAGTTAAAGAGACCATTTCAACATCTGGGAAGGAAAATGTGAGATAAGTGTATCTGTATAGAAATAAAATGAATTATAAATGGCAAAAATGGAGTCAGTAATAGGTACTTTTTTCCTTCCAGGTTATGCATTAGACCCTTCATTAGATAATCATCAAGTGTCTGCTAAATATATTGGTTCGGTAGAAGAAGCTGAAAAAAATCAAGGTAACTTTCAAATTTATTTGAAATATTTTATATCAAGTATATGTATATATACACACATACTTATAATTACTGTCTTGCAGATTGACCTGAGACAGTAGGAAAAACTAGTATTTTAGTAGATTGATTTATTTTTAAGTTGAAACAGGTAATAATATTATAGAGCAGTATAGTTTAGGACCATTATAGTTTAGAGCTTGTTTTTTGCCAATTATGAGGCATGCAACCTTGTAGGGAAGATGTTGCGACCTATTATTCTGGGTTGTTATGAGTACTTGGCTGAGTGCCAACCATGTAGAAATCATTCAATAAATTATAATTAATGTGTAGCAAATGTTTGCAGTTTATCTCTCAACACTAATATCAAGCTACATTTTTACAGAGCAGAACAAGTTTTATTATACATTGTCTATGGAGATCGTCTTAGGGTTGCTTTGAAGGCTGAGTTTGAATATGTTTTAGAATATATGTTTGTGCTCATATTCATTTTGTACTTAGAAGACAAAGCATTATACTCTAAATGCTAACTTGTCACAAAGCTCATCATTGGAATCTTACCCATAAAATATGCTCATTAGAAAAAGAATATGCTGCTTCTATGAGGATACTTCTGCTTAGCAGCTCCAGCTCCTGTATCATCCAGCGACCTTCAGTGTATGAGCTACATTATTGGTTTTTTTTTAATTGGAATATGAATATATTTCTTTATTAGGATGCTCACAAGAAATGACACGCTAGCACTGTCCTACATGTTAAAATAGAATTTTGACAAGCCTTTGTTGTAGCACACAACCTTATAAAGGAAACTGATTTGAATTAACATAGGTAAGCTTTTTTCTTTAAGTTAGACCTCTACAAGCCATATCTTTTGTGTAGTTAGATTCTCCATTAACAGTTAAATTGTGATTATGGCTCCCATAAACCTTTCTTTTTCCAATTTAATGACGACACACAGCTTGACACCTCCTACTGATCAAATCAGAATCTCAACCAGAAACATCCTCTTTCCTCTTTTCTTTTTAATCCAAGATTTATGATATTAGAGGTCAAATTTAGATTTAGATCACTTAGAAGAATACCAGATTCTTGTGAAACCTTGCTTAATATATATTGTTAAGTTACAAGTGAATCAAAGTTATTAATTACTTACTGTAATTTAATTCAGTTTTTAAATGATAAATTTTAATGTATTCTTGCTTTCAAAAGTAGCTTTATCTGGGCACCTAGGTGGCTCTCAGTTGAGCATCCCACTCTTGATTTTGGCTCAGGTCATGATCTCAGGGTCATGAGATCAAGCCCTGCGTCGGGTTCTGTGCTGAGTGTGGAGCCTGTATGAGATTCTCTCTCTCTTAAAAAAAAAAAAAAAAAAAAGTAGCTTTATCATTATTTAGCAATGTTAAGTTGCTGGATTCCTTTCAAAAAGTGGTAAAATCCACTGATATACGTCCTTGAGTCATTAAAAGGATTGTGTACCTTGTAGGATTACATAGCCAGGTCTTTTCTCTAAGTATATTAGGACTTGCAAAATATTGCAGTAGTTGAAAGCTTCTCTTCCCAGAAGGTTGAGTTTCTTTTCGTATGGCATGAGTTGGTATACCTGGCAAATTCATATAGATTTTGTTTTGTGTTCTTTAATAAATTCTTTGGTCATAGGGGCGCCTGGGTGGCTCAGGCGTTAAGCGTCTGCCTTCAGCTCAGGTCATGATCCCAGGGTCCTGGGATCGAGCCCCACATCGGGCTCCCTGCTCAGCTGGAAGCCTGCTTCTCCCTCTCCCACTTCCCCTGCTTGTGTTCCCTCTCTCGCTGTGTCTCTCTCTGTTCTATAAATAAATAAGTAAAATCTTTAAAAAATAAAAAATAAAATAAAGTAAAAAAATAAATCTTTGGTCACTTGAATAATCACTTTTCTTTAAGCTATATATAAAGTAAAAATTATATATATGCTACTGTTTCTTTAGAAAATATCCATATTTGTGATCTCTTTTTTTTTAATGTAGGTTTAACTGTGTTTGAAACTGGTCAGAAAAAGATAGAAAAGAGGAAAAAGTTCAAAGAAAATGATGCATCTAATATTGATGGTTTCTTGGGACCGTGGGCAAAATATGTGGATGAAAAAGATGTAGCCAAACCCTCAGAAGTAAGTTTTGATGTTTTTTCATTGCCAATTCAGGTAGATGCTGTGTGTATGTGAAGGATATCTATAATAATGAACTTGAGATTTCTTAGAGAACCAAATGATGACTCATCAATATTTCTCTGCCGTGGTTGATTGAGAAAATAAAGTAAGATTTTTAAATTTTTCTTGGGAAAAGAAAATAATAAAATGAATAAATTTTTCTTGGGAATACTTTTAATTTATCCCCTTTTGATTTATTTTCTTCCATATTTTTAATTAAAATGCAATATTGAACAATTTTTAATAAAAATTTAAATTTCATAAAAATTGATAATGCTATTAAGCTACGGTGTAGCTGCTTTTGATACCACATACTCAGATAGTAACCACAGAATCAGCCTCTGTAATTTTAGAATTGATGGTGGGTTTTATTTGTAAATTAACTTATTTAAAAATTTTACCAAATAATCTATATTTTAAAAAAAATAATACTATGAAGTTTTATAAAGTAAAACCATAGAACCCTACCTGTCCTTCTCCATCTCCTAATCCTACTGTCTCTGTGAGCCAGTGACTGTCCTAGGCCTTAGGGATATAGCAGTGGACAAGATCAGGAAAATCCTGTTCTCATGAAGCTTATATTCTAGCTGTATCTTTCATCCATGTATATCAATCATATACATGTGCCACTTTTTATTTACATTAGACATTGTTGACTTCTTTTTATTATAGAGATTTACTACTATCCCACCTTCCTTCCACTGCTCCTCCCATAAAAGTTGTGTCAAAAATCTGTAGTCATTGCTTATATCCTCATGGATATAAGGATCCTTGTATTCTTAGGAAAAGCTGTTTACTGGAGAACGACATTGTGTATACAAATTGAGTTTCCAATACTAGATTTTCTAACCACTTTGTTTTTTTGTTTACATAATTAGCATAATACAATAAATTTGTTTCTAGGTGTTCCAAAAAGATGGGTTTTGTATAAAATGAGTTTAAAAGTATTAACTAGTACCCATTATGTGTTAATGTCATTTTGTAATCTGTCGAAGAGTTGAGACTGTTATCCCAGGAGACATACTTACAGCTCTTGCTTCACCCAAAGTTGGACCTCATAAAGTATTTATAACCAGCTTTGGGCACAGTGGGGTTCTAAAACATCCATTTTAAAGTTCACTCCTTAACTTCCTTAGGAAGAACAAAAAGAATTGGATGAAATCACAGCGAAGAGGCAGAAAAAAGGCAAACAGGAAGAAGAGAAGCCTGGGGAGGAGAAGACAATCTTACATGGTAATATAGTTTTTATGCCTCTTCATTTTTATGATAAACTTTCAGATATTCACTCTGTTCTCTGTTCATGTAGTATCAATTGCCTTTACTAATCAGCTGCTGTACTTCACTATATTAAGAATAATTGTATTTGACTATTTGCATCTCAAAAAAATTACAGCAGACTCTTCCATATAATAATAATTAGTTATATTTGGAAAATTATGTAGTTATTATCAAACTGTAAAGAATAATTTAGTACCAATGTATTGATTATTCTAATGTTAGATCACATATCAAATATTTAGGTTTGATGAGGCCATATTTGGTTTCTCAAACTCCAGTTTTCTTTCCAAGGACACTATTTAATGCTTTGGTGCTTGCAGCCATAATAAAAATAACAGCCAACATCTATTGAGGACTTACTCTGTGCCAGGCAAGTTACTAAATGCTTTATATACACTATGTCATTTAAGCCCCACAAGTGACTTCACTGCAAACTTTGTGTTGAAAGTGTAAAAGAGAATGGAAAAGGAACCTGGAAGGGCGTAAAAGAGGAAGGCTGGGAAAAAGGATATGTGGAAGGAAATGCATATTCAGGAAATGTATTTTGAATGAATGATACATTCAGGAAATGTATCAAAAATGATATTTTTGCTTTAACTTCTTTTCTATCCTGTTTTGCTTCTGGGTTTTTGCCCGTGACTCACAAGGCCCAAGTATTTTCTTTTCTTCCCTCACTGTAATTATGCTGCAGTGAAGTCTTTTTTATATATCATTAAAATGTGTAACTAAGTAAAAGAAGTATAGATTTTACTTAAAGGTCTGATATTCTCTGGGTAGTTAGAAATTCCAAAATACTACCTCTAATTGTAAATAATAGCAGTGATTTCAAGCAGCTAAATTTTAGCTGACTCTTGGTCTTAACTTCATCAGAGTGTTATTACCTCAACCTTAATAAGGAACAATATCCCTATGAGTAAATTGTTATCATTTAAGGATATAGATCTTATGACTATAGCTTGTATTTGTTCACTGCTTTCCTTTGTCTTCTTGTTTCAGTTAAAGAAATGTATGACTACCAAGGTAGATCCTATCTTCACATACCTCAGGATGTTGGTGTTAATCTTCGGTCCACTGTGCCACCTGAGAAGTGTTACCTTCCCAAAAAACAAATTCATGTGTGGTCTGGACATACAAAGGTAAGCAGATTAGTCATAGGGATTGACCATGACATAACATTCATAATTCAGTATTCTGGTAGCCCAAGCCTTTCCCCACAAATTCCTGCCACAATCTACTTTTTCTGGGGTACCATGTCAGTGAATAATGGGTTGGTAGTAGCACCAAAACCTCAGTAATTTTGCCTTAGCTCTTGGAATTATCATGCTTAAGAGAAGATTAGATGGTTTCTGGTTTATAAACTATGGTCATATTGAAACTAATGCAGAGGGGCGCCTGGGTGGCTCAGGCGTTAAGCGTCTGCCTTCGGCTCAGGTCATGATCCCAGGGTCCTGGGACTGAGCCCCACATTGGGCTCCCTGCTCAGCGGGAAGCCTGCTTCTCCCTCTCCCACTTTCCCTGCTTGTGTTCCTGCTCTCGCTATCTCTCTGTCAAATAAATAGATAAAATCTTAAAACAAAAAACTAATGCAGAGACAAGATACTTGAAACTTTTGATGTTGATATTCCTTGTCATCTGTACTATTCCAGCTGATAATTCCCAGCTCTTAGCAAAGAGCAAAGGAACTGAAAAAAAGGAAGAGGAGAGAGAGCATTAGCAACTTGACTAAGAATTCCCTTGGGTGAGAAAGTCAGTATTAAAGGTTAAAAAACGTATCTTCAAAAGCTTAGTGTCAATGAAGGCTGTTCTTGGAATACTAATGAAGGTTATTCTGGGGCATGATTTTTGGAATGAAGAAAAACAGTAAATTAGATTGCTTAAAAATACACTGTCCTTTCCTTATGTTTCATTTTAGCTGATAGTAGAATGTTTCTGATTGATAACTGTAATACCTTTTTATAGGGTGTCAGTGCCGTCAGATTATTTCCTCTCTCTGGCCATTTATTGCTGTCTTGTTCCATGGACTGTAAAATTAAGGTGAGTTTTCAGTAACAGAGTAGGAATGCTGCTGAGCTAGTGCTTTGGTCAAGTCCGTTTGGTTAATTATAAATAAATTTGGGTTTGTTAGCCAATTAGAGGCTAATTATTAGGCCCCATGAATGCAGCCACTTATGAACTCCTTCCAAACATGTTGATTCAAATATGGCTCTATGGTCCAATTGGCTAGGCTCTTTTGTAAGCTAGATAACTGATTAGAACGTAATCAGTCACTTTGGTTTTAGTTACATCAATATTTAATCACTAATAATGCATTTTTTTTTAGAGGTTTTGGATATGTAACTAAGTTCATTTGTTCCTCAGAACCATATGAGGTAGAGAGGACACACGATAGAAATCCCATTTTAGAAAGTAGATAATGCAATTCATCCTTTTTCTTTATAAATGCAAGTGGATACCAAGTAGCAGAAATGCTCCCAGCCTCTTCTCTCAGTTTTTATATTATCGTCTTAGGAAGCTCCACCTTAAGCTAAATTTCAGCTGTAGAGTATGTGGGGGAAAAAACTCAGTTGCCGCTTCATGTCAGCTTGAACATGGGGAAAGCCTTTTTAAAAAAATCTTAAATCTGAAAGAGTAGTTATCTTTTTTTGTGTCTTCTGTGTCTAGATTGTTATGATGGTCAAGAAATATCAACTCTGTAATACTCTTGAGGCTTGGAAAGTTGAATCATTAAAATTTTACTCTTTGTAAACAATTCATGGGTATTAACAATATATGAAGGTAGCTTTTCTTGATGAGAGCAATCATTTAGGCATTTGCCTCTACTCAGTAGCTTAAAATCACAGGCCAGCAGTTTGGAGTAAAAACCTTTATTTCCTTTAACTTTGACTTCATACAAGCTATGTTCGTTGAGATTAAGGTCTTTTGACCAATTAAAAAAGCATAGAGTTCAATTTTGTTCACACCCATAAACATTTATTAGGTACCTATTATCTGCAAGGGGCTGAGACTAAAATTTATCAAGGTCTGTCCCTGCCCTCAGGGTAATCATTTCATTATGATGTAAATGATGGTTATAGAGTCAGGTGGAAAGTGTTCTGGTTTCTAAGAGGAAGCATCCTTCAGCAGGAAGGTAACTAAGTAAAGTGTGGTGGGGGAAGGGTGTGTGGGTAGTGGAGTATGTCTGAAATGAGTGAATAGAATGGATAAGCATGGCATGTGCTGAACACGACGAGTTTTTGGTTGCTGGAGTCTCAAATCTGAGAGATACAGAATGGCGACAGTCATAGGCAAAGGATCAGGTGCTAGAGGTCCTTGCTTGGTATGCTTTGGGAACTGAAACTTAATCCTGTTGGCACTGGGTGGCCAGGAAGTGCTATCTCTTTTAGAACACTAGTAACATTATTGAGGAATAGATTTGAGGCAGGCAAGAGTAAAGGTAGTTTTAGGGACACCTGGTTTGGCTGTCGGTTAAGCGTCTGCCTTCAGCTCACGTCATGATCTCAGGGTCCTGGGATCGAGCCCTGCATCGGGCTCCTTGCTTAGCGGGGAGCCTGTTTCTCCCTCTGTCTGCTGCTCCCCCTGCTTGTGCTCGCCCTCTCTTTCTCTCTCTCTCTGACAAATAAATAAATAAAATCTGAAAGAAAGGAAGAAAGAAGGTAGTTTTGAAGCTTTGTATTAATTCACTTTAGGTGTGATGAGAATTATTAGTCTATTACATTTTAGTCTAGATCATTTTCATATAGCTTCTATAATATTTTGTTACTTCAGAAAGTTAAAAAAAAATTCCTCTGTACCAAAATGTTATAAACATGGCAGTTTTAATAACCTTTAGTTCTTCTGAAAGTAGCTTATAATATTACATAAGTAAAAACTTTTCATCATAGAAAATATATTAAATATAGAAAAGAATAAGAAGAAAGTGAAAATCACTTGTTTTAGCTCCATCTAAGTTCTCTTGATATTTTGGTGTATCTTTCAGTATCAGAGTTCATATTTGTGTGTGTGTGTGTGTGTGTGTGTGTGTGTGTGTGTGTGTGTGTATAGTCCAAATGGTACAACACAGACTAGCAGCGCCAAGCATCATGTTCATTGATGCCTTTGGTTAAATCCCCAGTACCCACAGATATGCACACACATAGCTGGCATATGGTTGTTGTTCTTGATTGAAACTTGTCATTTTATCTAAGTCTTGTATTCAGTTTAATATTTCTATGTGTTTTTTCCCCAGCTATGGGAGGTTTACGGAGACAGACGCTGTCTGCGAACATTTATTGGTAATACTTCTTTTCTTTCTGTCTATAAATCTGTTTGGAAAGACTTTTTAAACTACATCATTGATAGGAATGTTACTACACTGATAATGAAGGAAAGTCTTCAAAGACTCGAACTGAGTCTTGAAGAGGGAGTGAGTCCTCCCACATAGACAGAAAAGGGAACTGGGAAGAGAGAACAGCAAAAGCAAAAGTGGTTTGAGAAAGCATGCTGCTTTGGGGCAGCCAGGTATATTTCAGAATTGCCAGGGAGGGGATATGATGAGAGATGACAAGAGGAAAAAGCAGTATAACCAGGGGCAGAGCATGAAGGACCTTATGTGCCATCAGTGAGGAGTGTGGAATCTATCCAGAGGGCCTTGGAAAGCCAGCCATTAAACAGCTCTTGCAGGAAATTAACTCAATCAGATCTGAAGTTTACAGGGATCATAGTGGCAGTATGGAAGATGCTCTGGTAGGGGGCAGGCCTGCAGGCAGGGAAATGAATGACAGGGTTGTTTCATCGGTCTGGATTAGAGATGATGAGAGCAGCAGATGGAGAGGAAAGGAACAATCAAGAGTTAAAATCAGTGAGCCTGAGTCACTGGATGTGAGTGATAAGAATGAAGCAGAAATCTAGGGTGACTCCCAGCTGGCTGGCTGAATGGTGATACCATTTGCCAAGAGAGGGAACATAAGAGGATGATGAGGTGTCACTGTTAAATTTGAGCTACCTTTGGGATATTGAGACGAAAATGTCCGTAAGCAATTAGCCAGGTGTTGAGCTTTGAAAAGGGGCTCAGAATCGGCAGCTAAAGCATACGAAAGAATAAAATTGAGTGAACTCCTTGAAAGAGAAAACAAGGCCAAAAAGAGAACAGCTTTGTGGCAAACTAGTCTTTTTGGTAGAGAATAGTTTACTGTCTTTGTGAGATTTTGTGTGAAGTCTGGTTACATTTCCAAATTTAACTGTACATTATTGAAACACTATTTGTGTGAATCGTAGTGGCTCTGTTTTTAGATTCAAGTGCCGCTCTGCAGCACTTTGTTAGGATTTTAGGGCCTTGCTAAACAAATAAATAGCCCAGGGTACCATAGCATCCTACAGGAAGACTCTGCACAGCAGACGGGAACAAGATGCCTCTTGTACATGTAGTGGACTTGGTCTCCATCTGTCTCCTCTGCACCGGCAGGCAGTTTTTCAGTGGGAAACAAAATTACCAGTTTTGGAAGATGGGACTCTTGCTGTAGAAAAGAATGCCTAATTACTGTGGCACATAGCCTGATTCGAGTTCCCTGGTGATGGCCGTCCAACGCTGCCGTGTGTGGTTGACGATTTGTGCAATGAATGCATGTTCTGTCAGTCTTGGTCTTGATGGGGTGGTAGAAAAAAAGGAAGGTTTCTGCTTTCATTTAGCCACATTTTATTTGTCCCTGCAACTTTCAAAAGAGTGGATTGGTCTGGCAGACTGATTTCTAAGCAGAGCACCTTAAAGTTAATTTATTGTCAAAATGCTATTTTAAAACAAAATAGAAGTTAATGTTAGTTTCCAAAAGGTTAAGTCTCTGAGATTCTGAAGTCCCTTCTCTGAAACTTGGTAATGTGATCACAGAAATCTGCAGGTATTGAAGAAGAGCTATGATTTCATGAACTTTATAGGGTAAAGTCACTTTGTTTCACTTAGTGAGTAATCTGGAGAATGAACCTCCCAAATGTCACTAGGCCCTCCTCTTTCATTGGCAATAATTGGTCTGTTATGTTTCCTTAAATTCTTGGCTGCTTAGTCATCAATTATGTATATTGCGTATTAAAAGATTTCTATGACAAACTCTAAAAAAAAAATGTTAGATCTTTTATCTTGGTTCTTACCTAAATGTTATGCATCAGAAACACCTAGGGAACTATTTGAAGGGGGAATTAAAAAACCACCTACGTTCCCAAGCCCACACCTAACATATTCTGCATCAGTAAGTCAGGGGATAGGATTCCAGAGATTTTGACTCACAGGGTGGCTTGAAAATGCTGTTTCTTTTATGGTGTTTGTGTTTTAAGAGGAGATACTTCACCTCACCTCCATTTCTTTTGTCCCTGCCTTAGGCCACAGCAAAGCCGTTAGGGACATCTGCTTTAATACTGCAGGAACGCAGTTCCTCAGCGCAGCTTATGACAGGTACCTTAAGCTCTGGGACACTGAGACAGGTAAGAGCTCACTTATACTAATGCCAATACATATTTATCTTATAAATTAGCATTTATAAACGGTGCAACATTGAGTAGTCTTCTGTGGCAAAATGGTGCCTTCTGTAACTGCTGATTCTCATATCCTCGACTGTCAGCTGATATCATAAAATGTTTGTAGAGTTCAAACTCAGCTACATAAGTAGCTCTTTTACTCTGAGACTTTGTTTCCATTAAATACAATTTATAAAGCAAACATCCTGATAGACTAAAAAATTTAAAATCTTCCACAGACTAGTTAATTGATCTTTTTGTTCCCCTCTACCACCAAGCACGCTGCATTGCACATAATAGAAGCACAATAAATGTCTGATGAACAAAATTAAATTTAATTACCCACATTGATTAAAAAGTAAGTCTGTTTACAGACCCATGGGTCAGGTGGTTTTATATATTCACAGATGTTAATTGTATTAGTACATTGTGGCTAGTATAATTTTATATAATTAGAGAACCATCTTTCATCTCACTGAGTTTTAACGGTAAAGATAATAGCTAATATTTATTGAACACTTACTGTTTACCAGGCATTGTGCTATGCACTTGTATCCAGCATCACATCCAATTCTTAAAATAACCCTGTAATTACTGTTATTATTACAGATGAAGAAATTGAGGCTTAAAGGGGGGAGCTTTCCCAGAGCCACACAGATAGTAAGTGGCTGAACTGATTTAAACCAAGGTCTCTAATGCCAGAGCCCCTACTCTTACCCCGCGGTGGGTCTCAACTCCGGCTACACATCATAATCACTTTATTCTGCAATTGATACAGATTTACTTTTGAAAAAAGTATTTTTAATCATAAAGAATCTGTGAAAAGGAACAATATAGTTCATAGTAAAGAACAAGCAGGCTGCCCTTCCCCAAAATGTATTAAGCAAATGATCTCGAAATGTTAATCCCCGGGCTGTCTTTGAAGTGATCAAGTTTCTTTTCCTTACTTTAACCTGAGTCTTTGGTTTTAGGACAGTGTATATCAAGATTTACAAACCGAAAAGTGCCCTATTGTGTCAAATTTAATCCCGATGAAGATAAGCAAAATCTCTTTGTAGCTGGTATGTCTGATAAAAAGATTGTGCAGGTAAGTCTTTTTACAGTATTCTTAGTAAGATTCCTATAGTTTATGTTGTTTTAGGGGATGGAATAAGGAATATTAACTTGTTTAATGCTTGCTGCTTTTAGGGACTGCTAATGGTCTATTTTTAGTAGAAAACAGTCATTACGTTAGAGATCTTTTTCTTCACTTTCCATAGTTCTGATCTTAATTTTCATATCTGCTCCACTTCTGTCTTTACCTTTTCTCTTGTTTGATATACAGTGGGACATTCGAAGTGGAGAAATTGTGCAGGAATATGACCGGCATTTGGGAGCTGTCAACACCATTGTTTTTGTTGATGAGAATAGGAGATTTGTGAGCACATCTGATGATAAGAGCCTAAGAGTTTGGGAATGGTGAGTTTCTGTCAGTAGAAGATCTGATTTATGTAATTATAGCAAGCAATTTAAAACTTTGTAGCCAAAGCAAAGCCTGATAATATGCAACCATTTGAATATTTTCACAACTATGGTCTCTGGCTTGCCAACCAAGCTGCTTTAAATATTTAAGTACCCAGAATATGGAAATAAAAATTTAGACATGCTACGTTTCGTAGTCTTTGGGCAGTCTATCTGAAGGTTATATATTTTGAGGCACTTTTCTTGCATTGGTGAAAAGTTTATATTGTGTTGCCTTACATTTGTTTATTAGGTACTTTATTTGTCTTTGCAAAATGACTGATGAGATGCAGGGCCCACAAATATATAGACTCTATTATTTACTGTTGGGATTGAACATTAGAGTCAACCCAAAGAAAGAAAAAATAGTTGGGGCGCCTGGGTGGCTCAGTCGTTAAGCGTCTGCCTTCGGCTCAGGTCATGATCCCAGAGTCCTGGGATCGAGTCCCGCATCGGGCTCCCTGCTTGGCCGGGAGCCTGCTTCTCCCTCTCCCACTCCCCCTGCTTGTGTTCCCTCTCTCGCTATGTCTCTCTGTGTCAAATAAATAGATAAAATCTTTAAAAAAAAAAAAAAAAAAGAAAGAAAGAAAAAATATTTAAAAATCTTTTAAGTTTTTAAATGTCTACATTATGATTATTCAGTACTGAAACTGGCCTCATGTCATCACCCATTGTGTCCTGCCATTCATAACACGTAATGGTAGAAAACAAATGTTTTATTTGTAGAGTATGTTGGTAATTTTGCTTTCCTTGAGAGAGGAAAAAAAACTTTTCTAAAGTCAAGAAATACTAAAGCTATGGGCGCCTGGGTGGCTCAGTTGGTTAAGCGACTGCCTTCGGCTCAGGTCATGATCCTGGAGTCCCTGGATGGAGTCCCGCATCGGGCTCCCTGCTCAGCAGGGAGTCTGCTTCTCCCTCTGACCCTCCCGACCCTCCCCCCTCTCGTGTGCTCTCTCTCTCAGCGTCTCTCTCTCAAATAAATAAATAAAATCTTTAAAAAATAAAAAAGAAATTCTAAAGCTAGTTTCACTAAGTGTCATAGATCATGTTTTATCATTTATTTACAAAGAAAAGCATAATAGTCTTTTTGTTCAAGGGAATGTTAGGATGGAGCCCAGCTCGTTTTTATAGTTAGTTATGAAGCACAGCTCAGCCATGGTTACAACCTTGCAGGGCCTAGAAGTGTGACTTCCCACCCTGGAAGTTGTTCTGCTTTAAGAAGTGGGAAGCCTTGCACTACAGCCAGTAGTTTGCTCCTGAAACTGAGTCCCTTTGAGGAGCTGAGCAGGTCCCTAACCATCGTCAGGGAAATTTGGGTAACTGAAGGTTCCTTGTAATTTGATTGCAGTTTCTCCCACCCCTTCAAATTGCCCCCATTCGTGGAGAGCTGACTGTATACTTTATGTATAATTTTAATATCATCCTTAAAGTCCGTGCTTTGAGACTGTCTTATAACTGAGATCTTTCTTACTTCAGAAATGATGTTACATGCAGAGAATCTGATATGGACATCAAGTTTTATATGAGTCACCTTAGACTACTTGTACCAGACTCTGAAGATAAACATATACATGTACTTGTTTTGTTTATATACTTTAGCAGTTTGATTATACTTAAACTTTCAGATGTTTCTATCTTCAGATGATATTTCAGCTCCATTTTAAAATGTGGAGTGGTATAAATGAAATTGGTAAATATTTAAATGAAGCACCAATTACAGGGCTCTAAGAACACTTGTGTGTGCTTTCTAAATTAGAGCATTGGTCAGCAAAATATTTTGATTAAATTAAGGGGTAATGTCAGCCTGTTTGTTGTTTTCCCTCCTCGGAGCTTAAGAAATACTCCTGAGAGTCATAATAGTGTGTCATTATAAATGATGACATCCTTTAGACTTCATTTGCTATTGGAACCTTCCTCACTGATCCTCTCGTGAGGGTACGTGCCTCTTCTCCATGTTCCCACACAACACTTTGCTTCTCACAGTTTTTGGGTTTTTTTAAGATTTTATTTATTCATTTGAGACACAGAGATACAGAGAGAGAGAGAGCATGAGCAGGGAGAGAGGCAGAGGGAGAGGGAGAGGCGGGCTCCCCGCTGAGCCAGGAGCCCGATGTGGGGCTCGATCCCAGGACCCCGGGATCACAACCTGAGCCAAAGGCAGACGCTTAACCATCTGAGCCACCCAGGCACCCCTGCTTCTCACCGTTTTTTAGTGCTTGCACATTTGTTCCTGTGTCAGCTGTGCTCACAGTGTGTCCCCAGCACCAGCACAGTACCTGGCACGTCGTATGTGCTAAATATCTAAAGAAGTCAATTACTGTCATAATTATTAATGATGCTACTTCTGTTGAGCCCTTTCTGTGTTCCAAGCATGCTAAGCATTTTATGTGAACTCTCTGGTTTAATGTGCCAAAGTAGTCTTATCAGATAGATGTATTTGCTATCCCTGTTTCATAGATGAGGAAACTAATGTAGGTTAAGTAATTTACCCAAGATTCCATAAGACATGAAAAGCCAGAATTCAAACTTGTATTAAGCTGATTCCAAAGCTTGAGATTTTTTTCCAGCTTTATTGAGGTATAACTGACAAATAAATATATTTGAAGTGTATAACATAATGATTTGATATATGTATACATTGTGAAAGGATTCTCACTGAGTTAGCCCATCTGCCACTTTTAGATATTTACCTTTTTTGTTTGGTAAGAACACTTAGGTTCTACTCTCTTAGCAAATTGCAGTTACACAATATGCTATTTTAAGTATAGTCACCATGTCATACATTAGATCCTTAGACCTTATTCGTCTTCCACATAAGAGTTTGTACCCTTTTACCAGCCTCACGTAGGTCCCCACCCCAACCCGAGCCCCTGGCAACCAATCTACTCTGTTTCTATGAGTTTGACTTTTTTTTTTTTTAAGAGTGCACATATAAGTGATACTATGCAGTATCTGTCTTTCTCTGTCTGGCTTATTTCACTTAGCATAATGCTGTCTAGGTTCATCATGTTGCAAATGGCAGCATTCCCTTTTTTTAAGGCTGAATAATATTCTATTATATATGTAAATACCACATTTTCTTTATCCATTCTTTCACACTAAGACTGTTTCCATACCTTGGCTATTGTGAATAATGCTACATTAAACACAGGAGTACAGCTATCTCTTCAGCATAGTGATTTCATTTCCTTTGGATATATACTCAGAAATAGGATTGATGGATCATATGGTAGTGCTCTTTTAAATTTCTTGAGGAATCTCCATACTGTTTTCCATAGTAGCTATATGTACCAGTTTACATTCCCACCATCAGTGTATGAGAGATCCCTTTCCTCCACATCCTTACCAGCATTTATCTCTTAACTTTTTGGTAATAGTCATACAGTGTGTAAGGTGATATCTCATTGTGGTTTTGATTTGCATTTCCCTGATGATTAGTAATATTGAGCACCTTCCTGTACCTGTCGGCCCTTTGTCTGTCTTCTGTGGGAAGATGTCTGTTCGGGTCCTTTGCCCATTTTTTAACTGGGTAGCTTGGCTTTTTGATAATAGTTGTATGAGTTCCTTATATATTTTGGATATTGACCCCTTGTCAGATACGTGGTTTGCAAATATTTTCTGCCATTTCTTAGGTTGCCTTTGCATTTTGTTGGTGGTTCCCTTTACTGTACAGAAGCTTTTTACTTTGAGGTACTCCCACTTGTTTATTCCAACTTCCAGGAGCTTATCTCCTGTGTTTTCTTCCAGGAGTTTCAGGTCTTATGTTCAAGTCTTCAATCCATTTTGAGTTGATTTCTGTGTATGGTATAAGGTAGGGGTCCAATTTCATTCTTTTGCATGTGAATATCAAGTTTTCCCAACACCATTTAGTGAAGAGACTGTCCATCCTTTCTCCATTGTATATTCTTGGTTCCTTTGTCGAAAATTAATTCATTATATATGCATGGGTTTATATCTGGGTTCTCTGTTCTGTTCCATTTGGTCTGTGTATCTGTTTTTATACAATACCATACTGTTTTGATTACTATAACTTTTATTTAATTATAGTTAAAATCAGGAAGCTTGATGCCTCCAGCTTTGTTCTTTCTCAGGATTGCTTTGGAGTCTTTTGGGGTTCCATACAAATTTAAGAATTGTTCTAATTCTGTCAAATATGCCATTGGAATTTTGGTAGATATGAATTGGATCTGTAGATTGCTTTGGGTATTTTGAATATTTTACAGTATTAATTCTGTGTACAGATCTTTCACCTTGGTTAAATTTATTCCTAAATATTTTCTTGTTTTTTGATACTATTATAAATGGGATTGTTTTCTTAATTTCTCTTTCCAGTAGTTCGTTGTTAGTATCTAGAAATGCAACTGATTTTTCAATATTGAATTTGTATCCTGCAACTTCACTGAATCATTTATTAGTTCTAACAGTTTTTTTGTGAAGTCATTAGGGTTTTCTGTATAAAATGTTATGTCATTTGCAAACAGAGACAGTTTTACTTCTTTTTTATTTGGATACCTTTTTCTTCTGGCCTGATTGCTCTGGCTAGGACTCTCAATACTATATTGAATAAAAGTGGTTAGAGCAGACACACTTCCTGATCTTAGAGTAAAAGCTTTCAGCCATTTACAATTAAGTATGATGTTAGCTGTGGACTTGTCACACATGTCTGTGTTCCCCATATACCCAGTTTATTGAGACTTTTTATCATGAAAGAATATTGAATATTGTCCTTTCTTTTGCATTTATTGAGATTATCATATGATTTTTATCCTTCCTTTTTGTATTTCATTGATTGATTTGCATATGTTGAACCATCCTTGCATCCCAGGGATAAATCCCACTTGATCATGGTATGATTCCTCTAACGTACTGTTGAATTCAGTTTGCTAAAATTTTACTGAGTATTTTTGCATCTATATTTGTCAGGGATGTTGGCCAATAATTTTCTTGTAGTTTCTTTGTCTGGCTTTGGTATCAGGGTAATATTGGCCTTATAAAATGAGTTTGGAAGTGTTCCCTCCTCTTCTATTTTTTTTGGAAGAGTTTGAGAAGGATTAATATTAATTCTTCTTTAAATGTTTGGTGGAACTCACCAGGGAAGCCATCTGGTCCTGGACTTTTTTTGTTGTTAAGAGGTTTTTGATTACTGTTTCAGTCTTCTTAGTCATTGGTCTGTTCAGATTTTCTATTTCTTCATGAGTCTGTCTTGGTAAGTTGCATGTTTCTAGGAATTTACTCATTTCTTCTAGGTTTTCTAATTTGTTGGTATGTAATTGTTCATAGTAGTTTCTTGTGATCCTTAGTGCTTCTATATTATCAGTTGTTATGTCTCTTTCATTTCTGTTTTTGAGTTTTTCTCTTTTTTTCTTAGTTTAGCTAAATGTTTGTCAATTTTCTTTTTCAAAAAACCAGCTCTTAGTTTCATTGATCTTCTCTATTATCTCTTTAGTCTCTGTTTCATGTGTTTCCTCTTTGATCTTTGTATTTTCTTCCTTCTGCTAACTTGGGTCTTAGATTGTTCTTCTTTTCCTAATTCTTAAAAGTGTAAAGTTAGGTTGTTATATTTGAGATTCTTTTTCCTTAATGTAGGTGTTTATCAGTATAAACTTTGCTCTGGCTTTTGCTGCATCCCGTAAGTTTTGGTATGTTGTGTTTCTGTTTTCATTTGTCTCAAGATAGGTTTTGATTTCCCTTTTGTTTTCATCTTTGACCCATGTCTTGTTTAGTAGCATGTTGTTAATCTCCACATACTTGTACATTTTCCAGTTTTCTTGTAATTGATTTCCAGTTTCATACCTTTGTGGTTAGAAAAGATGCCTGATATGATTTTAGTCTTCTTAAAAATATTAAGACTGTCTTGTGGCATAATATATGATCTATCCTGGAGAATATTTGGTGTGCACTTGAGAAGAATGTGTATTCCGCTGCCATTTGGTGGAATGGTCTATATACGTCAGTTAGGACCATTTGGTCTAATGTGTCGTTTAAGTGCAATGTTTCCTTATTGATTTTTGTCTGGATGACCTATCTATTGTTGACAATGGAGTATGGAAGTCCCTTGCTATTATTGTATTGTTTGCTATCTATTTTCTCCTTTCAAATCTGTTAACATTTGCTTTATGTATCTAGGTGCTCTGATGTTGGGTATATAAATCCTTCTATTTGTTATATCTTCTTAATGAATTGACCTCTTTATCATTATATGATGACCTTCTTTGTCTCTTATTGCAGTTTTTGGCTTAAAGCAGCTACCCCTGCTTTCTTTTAGTTTCCATTTTCATGGGATATGTTATCCATACTTTCACTCTGTCTGTGTGTGTCCTTAAAACTGAAGTGAGTCTCTTATACACAGTATATAGTTGGGTCTCGTTTTTTGTTTTTTGTTTTTTTTTTTAATCCATTCAACTAACTTGTGTCTTTTGTAAATTTAGTCCATTTACATTTGAGGTAATTACTGAGAGGTCTGGACTTTTACTAGTGCTATTTTGTTCATTGTTTTCTGGTTATTTATAGTTCCTTTGTTCCTTTCTTTCTTCCTCTCGTCCTTTGTGATTTGATGATTTTCTATAGTAGCATGGTTTGATTTCTTTCTGTTTCTCTTTCGTGTCTCAATGATAGGTTTTTGCTTTGTGGATACCATGAGGCTTACATAAAACATGCAGAACTTGCATTCTTATTCATATGGCTAGATAGTTAGATGGATGAAGGGTCTGGTGGGGAAAGAAGATAACTTGGATCCAGTTTGATTAGTCAGAAGGAAACGTGAGGATCAGTCTTGCTACAAAGACAAGTAGGAAGCAAAACCAACTCAGGATCCCTGGAGCTATCCTTTACCAGGTACAGCCATTCCTGAAAGTGATTACTAGTGTTACTGGCAGCTTGCAGAAAGGGAGACCCTGACCACCTCAAAGTGAAAACTGACCCCAGCAATAGGAAAATTCTTATTACTAGGACCTTCACACAGGTGGTGTTTGCCAAACTTTTACACCCTGTGCCTGCTAAGAGTAGCACAATGATACAAGAAAGCAAACTAAAGGAAACTTGGTTGTAAAGGAGAATAAGAGATTATAATTAGATACTGAACAGCCTATGGTAATGCTGATTGGCTAAATTCATGAGATGTCATAGACATGTTTTCTCCCAAAGGTATTTATTATGTTAAAATATTTTTAGAAGAAAATTTGACAGATGTTGATCCTACTGTTTATCTTTTATCTTTAAAATTTCATAGATTTTTATCAAAGTTTTTTTCAGTGATTTCAAAATTTCCAGACTGAAGATTATATGTAAGATATAAGTTACTAGCTTATTTATGGAATTACAGGTTCTAATTAGAAAACAGTGTTGTGTTTATTAAATATAACTATGCCGGGACGCCTGGGTGGCTCAGTCGGTTAAGCGTCTGCCTTCGGCTCAGGTCATGATCCCAGGGTCCTGGGATCGAGTCCCACATCAGGCTCCTTGCTCAGCGGGGAGCCTGCTTCTCCCTCTGCCTGCCGCTCCCCCTGCTTGTGCTCTTTCTCTCTCTCTCTCTGACAAATAAATAAATAAAATCTTTTTAAAAAAATAAATAAATATAACTATGCATAGCAGACATTTTCACTAGCAATAACAATGTTCATAGAGTGTTCAGACCCATTTCTTGTTCTAGAGCTCATTGTACCAAGAGTCCTTGAAATAAGAGATCTGCATACATTTTTTTTGTTTACTTTTAGGAAAACATTGATTGATCTGAACCTAGACTATGGTTAATTTAGAAATGCTCTTATGTTTTAATCTGTTAGTGATTATTATTGGCTAATAATTTTATATGAGGAGGGAAAAACAGTTGAACCTTTTTCAGACTGAGGTTCTTTTGAGTACATTTGGGTCATTTTGAATGTCAATTCTCATTGGTACTTTAGAGAAGTATAAAGGGTTGGAGATTTGATAAATGATATTGTTCCCCAGGTTACACCTAAAAATACTTTCTTCTAACCAAGACCCTCATAGAAGTTTTTTTCTAGTCATTTGCTTCTTCTGGATGAGTAGATAGATGGATAGAGAAAATCCTTACTTAAAGGCAAATAATTACTATAATTATTGTTATCATTTCCTAATTAATCAAAGTTTTGGAACTTGAACCATAGTTAGAAATTGATATTGCTGCTTTATATTCTGTGTTATTCATCAGATTACATTTTCCACACGTTACTCTGTAAAAAAAAAAAACATTTCTGGTCACTCATGAAATGCAACAAGACCAAAATTGTTCAGAATTACTAAAAAGTTTATCATGGAGAATATTAAAAACAAAAAGGCATTTGGAACTTTTCATGGTTCTAGATTTAGGTGACTAGTGTTGGATTTTTGTTGTGTTTGTTTTATTCTTTGTGTCACTCATATAAGAATTTCTTTAATGCATTTTTCTCCTGCACCATACACACTGAGAATAATAGATGTCCAGGTACCAAGCACTTAATCTCCCTTACCCATCCAGAAATCTCATTACTTCAGGATGGGTTCTGCCTGCTTGCAGATCCCTATACAGCTTCGCCTACTATCCCCTTGCACTGCTTAAGGCTCTTTAATCCTCTCACCTGCTTGCAGTTAACCAGTTAAGGCTGAAACTGGCAGGTAAACTAAGAGTACCTCCCTCCCTGTAGGCTTGCCTCAGACATCTTGCGCCTGCCTACATCGTACATTTTTAGATGAGTTTATTGTCAGAGAACTTCAGTCACAGACTTTTTAACATAAAGGCCAAAGTTTAAGTCAAATAGAGTTGGAAAACTAAATCACTAACACTGTTATAATTATCACGGAAAGGCATTTGTGAAGTACAAGATTTGTAATAAGCAACGGGGTGCCATTTTGTGATTTTCCTTCCCCCAGGAAGTTTCATGAAAAGTTTGTTAAATATATAATTTCAAGAATATCTCTTTGGTTTCAGAGATAATTCTTCTGAAGGTACTTTTTAAAACTTACTTAATTCTGATAAGCTGTTTTTAAATTTTAGGGATATCCCTGTGGATTTCAAGTATATAGCAGAGCCCAGTATGCACTCCATGCCTGCGGTGACTTTGTCTCCAAATGGTGAGTGAGTAGGTAGAATGTGGTTCTAAATGAGCCTCTAAGACAGAGTGTGATTTCTGTATTCAAAAGAACTTTGGCCTTTTCCTCCTAGGGGAAGTCTGTCACAGGGCCATACTTGTATAAGGAAACCTTTCCAATATTAGAAATAGTCACTGGTTTTCCTCTGTGAGTCACCTCACCCATTCTCTTGTTTTTAAAAATAATAATAATAATAATAAACAGTGAATTGCAGCTCACATTGACAGAACATCTAAGGATTTCCATCTGAGGATCAGGTTTTGTTTTTTTAAAGAATTCTCCTTCCAGCAGAATCATGTTCAGTCATTTAGTGATTTATTGTGAGCTCTTTTTCTTTCAGAGGAGAGAAATTTTGATCTGGTTCCCCATAATAAGAATACTTTAGCTTCTCAGGCAAAATAAAAAAGATAAATCCATCTACTCCTGTTTTCTGTTCAAAAGTGCATTGCCTTCTAAGTACAAAGTAATTTGTACTACAGATATCCTGACAGTATACCGATAGAATTGTAGCTCTGCATGAGGGTATTAGAGTAGAGGGGCTGATGTTTGGGCAACACTGTCCTCAAAGCCCCTGTTAACTCCCATAGTTCCTGTGAGTGTGGAGCAAGGAAGAGGAGGCAAGAAATAGTTTGCTGTTCCACTGAGGCATCTGCCAGCGGCAAATCAGTGATCATTTTTGTCAAATGATTTTTATGAGAAGAGCAACCTAACCGGGTCCTATTTTGATAATGACCGCATTGAATACTGTCACATTTGTCTCTCTGTATTTACACTTTATGTGGTATGTTTTTACGCTACCCATTACAAATATTGTGCTCATCTTGAACAAGGCTATTTACCCTCTCAGACTGAATATTGCTAAGAGCATTCCCTTAGTTAATAATGCCTGCAAGTACATCGGATGCAAGAAGATACTACAGTTCAGGCTCTAGAGACTTTGGTGAATCTTGGGAAGATAAAAGCAATTTGGCCTTTCAGTAACAGTTCCGATAATTTTTTAAATCATATCTCTTTTTTTTGTATGGTTTTATTTAATAATCCTAGGTTTTCTCACCTAGTGTTAATCTTTCCTTTTTCCATAATTAACACAGATAAGTCTCTTTTCCCCAATGGTTCTCTTGTCTGTACTTACTCCAAATTAATTTCATTTCATAAAATTTTACTTAAGTTCTGTTAATGCTGAACTCAGAATTTCTGTATATCCTTATTCAAACAAAAAAAGCTTTTATATGAAGAGTGCTCAATGATACGGGATTATTCGAGCAAAATCCATTACTTCTTTATATATAAATCCCTCTTGTCAGTGACAGATTTGTAACACTTTACAAATGGTATGGTAAATTCATTTTCCTATTATTATAAAGTAATTGGGAACAAAAGAATATTAATGTCTGAACATATTTAAAATAAAGAGTCATTTTAGAATTTTCAGTCTTGCTCTAATATGTCTCCTTTATTGAATTTACAGGGAAATGGCTAGCATGCCAATCAATGGACAACCAAATCTTAATTTTTGGAGCACAGAACAGATTTAGATTGAATAAGAAAAAAATTTTTAAGGGCCATATGGTAGCGGGTTATGCTTGTCAGGTGGACTTTTCACCGGACATGAGGTAAGTTTAAATCTTCTCTTATGTTCTCATATTCAAATGTGGTGACATAAACTAATGTCATACAAATAATAACACTTTAAAAAAATCACTGTCGGGCGCCTGGGTGGCTCAGATGGTTAAGCGTCTGCCTTCGGCTCAGGTCATGATCTCAGGGTCCTGGGATCGAGTCCTGCATCGGGTTCCCTGCTCAGTGCAGAGCCTGCTTCTCCCTCTCCCTCTGCCACTCCCTCTGCTTGTGCTCTTCTGTCTATCTCTCTGTCAAATAAATAAATAAAATCTTAAAAAAAAAAAAAATCACTGTCACATATATAATCTCATGATAACTGTGCAGATTGTCACAGTGCCTGATGGAAAGACAAGAATAAGTTATGAAAACTACATTTGACTTTTTTAAGTGCTTCAGTGGGTCTCTTTATCTTGCTTAGTCCTGTGCCCTTTAACCATGTCATAAGTTCCTGTCTATACGGGCTATGCCTTATTTTCTCTCTGCTTTTCTCACAACGCTTGGAGGACTATAATCGCTATGTGGCTGTGATTAAACACTGGCAGAATTAATTCTGTATTGCAGTGTTGACATTAACAACTTCACTGCAGCTTTTCTTTGGTGAGAACTCAAATCCAGCTCTTGACTCTTTCTAGGCTGCACTGTATTCGTGAAGCCCTATAGATAGAGTCTTTCTATGAGTGAAACTCTGCATTCATTCCCCCATTCTTAGCTAAAATATGTAGGTAGAAGTAATCCAGAAATCTCTGTAACCTTGTATGTTTAGGCTGGGATTTGTACCTTAGACTCCTACGAGTCAGTCTTAGACAGTTTCAAAGGACGTTGAAACCAGAAAATAATTATGAAGGTGGTCGAGTCTAACTACGGTAGAATGGGTGTTCCCAGGCTCTGTGGGAGGCTGGTTCCCCTACCCTGTTTCTGACTGTCTAAAGAGTGACTTGTTACTGCTTTTATTGTGGCCCCTGGGTTTCCCAACCTTCCTGGTTAATACATTTTTTTTACTCACAGATTGGTAGCTCAATGGGGAGATTTTTTTGGTAGAAGTTTAAATTATAGACTGTTTGGTGCTCTACCTTGTTATTCTCACTGAGTATTGTATATTCACATTGACTTTGTTGTTGTTGTTGTTACTGTGAAAAAGATAAACTCTCTGTTCCTTACACACTTTGTCCGTTTAAGGTGTTTGAACAATTTGAATTTGTTTCTCTTCCCATTCTAGCTATGTGATTTCAGGAGATGGAAATGGAAAATTGAACATCTGGGACTGGAAGACCACCAAACTCTACAGTCGATTTAAAGCTCACGATAAAGTGTGTATAGGTGCAGTGTGGCATCCACATGAAACCTCTAAAGTCATAACATGTGGTTGGGATGGGCTCATTAAGTTGTGGGATTAACGAGATTAGTCCTTAGCTAGGGTCGTTTTTGGTCCAAGTTCGTATTTAACTATATTTAATTATTAAATGTGTTGGATGACAACTTGATTTACAGATTATGATTGCCTTACATGGCCTTATGAAGTTGACCCATTGTTTAAAAATACATATATATTTTTTGTAAATTTGGCTCATATAATTTCATTGGCAACTTCATTTTGTTCTTTATAGATATTATTTATACGGAGAATGACCACTGACTTTCTATGTGGTGAGTAGTTGTTGGCAGGCAGTTTGGGTTTACCCCCCTTGACATACTGAAAGGATCTCTCTGGAGTTGAGGAAGAATCCCTGGTGGATTTGGTGTTTTAAAGGAGGTAATACAGTTAATGACAAATAATTCTGAAAGGCACCGTGTTTACCTAAGCTTCAACAAAAAGGGAAGTAAGGACCAGGGACGATGTTATTTAATGTGAATCTGAAAGAAGGTAAAACCACCCACAATTACTGTTCCCATTATTTTGGTGGGTCAAGTTCAGATCTTTTGGATTCAGGAGTTCTATTTTTTATGACATATATCGTATGTTTACTTTAAGCCAGCAATCTTCTCTGACTGCAGCATTTCTCTAACTATTAAACAATGGAAAATAAACAGTCCAGAGTTGTTTCCTTGGCTTTCTTCCCAATCAGTATAGATAGGACTATATATAAGCAGAGAATTATGTTATTTTGAAGGTGAAACTCAAGAGAATTGAGTCAAGACTTTGAGTTTTATTTGTATTTACTATCTGTAAGGACCTGGCTACACTTCCAGAAATCAGGGTCTCCTAGGTCATCGATTCACAGATGTTACTACTGAAATACTCCTCATAGGAGCTAGGGTATGAGGGCATCGTCCAAAATGTCAACTTGTAATTTCTTTGAAGTGGTGTGTTTTATCTTTAAAATTATTCTGATTTTGCTTATGAATATATGCAACAGAACTTTTTAAAGATTAGAAAAATTTTTGACTTCTTTCCAAATCTTTGAATAAAATTGACACTCCAGAAAGATGGCTATGGTTCCCCTGTTTGAGAAGCAATGACTGGTTGGTTTAAAAAAAAAAAAAAGTTTAAGAACTTCAGATTATGAAATCAAGATAGTAGCTAACAGCACTTTGGTTGACAAGCCATTTCTCCTGTTTTATTACAAATCTCTGTAAGATATTTGAATATTTGAATGTGCTTTGAAATATTTCAGTACCATGCTTCAAAACATTGGTTCATAAGCTGCTCAGAGTGCCAACTTGGAGAACAAAATCATGTTGAATGTTGATATCCTAAGGGCATTAGCTCTGAGCCCTGGACTGTCAATAGCAATTCATGCTTCTAGTGCTTAGAACTTCCATTTTTAAAAATTAATTTTTAAAAAGGCCTGGTATAGATGACCTGGCACTATGGCCACATATAAATAAATAGAAGATAGAAAAAGAGAATTAAAAAATGGTAAGACACGTTATTTTGGGGCACACAGACACTCAAAGAAATGAGAATGCACTGCCTGGCTGCTGCCTTTCTGTATCTGCCGGCACGAGTAGCTGCACTTCCTGAAGAGGGAGGAGGAGTTCACAGAATACCTTTTCTTTAGTCCCAAGCCACTGGTTTTAACAAATGTGAATGACTGAAATGTAATGGGACAGAAAGAATTAATCATACATTTAAACTATCTCGTTCAGCATCAGTATTGTATATGTTACAAATCATAATTTCTAAATCTGGTTTTATTTTATTGTGTTTTTGACTGTTTCTAAACTGTACATAAAAGTTGTCTCTTTTTAAAAAAAAGATCATATTTTTAAATAAAGCATTTTTTCTAGAAAGTGTTATCAAAATTTTCATTCTTAGTCTTAAGTCTTAACTGTTGAGACAACAAATTAAACCATCTGCAGATTTTAAATGAGTCATTTTTATTTTATGGGGAGAAATGATGCTTTAGAGGTGGGGGTGATATATTAATATGGTATGTTAATGGGTTTATTCTAGTTAACTAACAAAAATACAGGGCATCGCGCTGAGAGCACACAGATTAAGTCTAACACATTCTGTATTTGTTCACTTAGTGGTGGCACTGAGTTAGGACTGCACCCATTTCAGAGTACACAAATGAGTGGGGTTCTTTTCCAGCTTAAAAAAGTCTCAAGATCATGTTGTTACTGGAATTAAGTGGTTACCTTCTGGCCCCTTTTCCCCACTGCAACCTTCTTATGACACCCAGGACAGATTTCCTTCCTAAAGGTTAGAATAAAAGTGATGCTTTACTGAAAGTTTTAATCAAGTGAATATTTAAATATTGAAGGACAAACTGGGAATATTTTGTCCTTATAAGGAGATAGTTTTAAGATAAGGAACAGGGAATAGCATCAAACAGGCACTTCTCTAAGTAAAAAAGTATAGAATGATTCTTGACGATGCATCGTGAGGCTGGTCGATGTCCTTATTAGCATGTTTATAAATTACCCAAAGGAAAATAATGACAGTGAAATATTAAACTCTTGAATGACAGCCATAAGGATTGAGCACTAGTAAAGATTATAGAAGGCTTTCCTTGAAGAACGGTGTTCCTCGGCACAGACTGAGAGCCATCTGCATCAGAATCACCCAGAGATGGTGTTGCTCACTGAGATACAGAAGAGAAGAAAACGGAGTTAGTTGGAGGAGCCATAACGAATTCAGGTATGGGGAAGGCACGTGCGAAGGGCCATCCAGGTCCACGTATCCAGCAGCAGTATTCAGTTTGGGTCTCAAGGTGAGACCTAGGGAACACCAATGCTGTGTGCCATCAAAGATGCATGTTTTCCATGTTTTGACATCTCTGAAATGAGGGCTATGTCTTAAAGTCCGTGATGTGTCATGGTTTAATTGGCAGCATTCTCTCTTAGTGGATCGTACAGTAATCGATGAAATATAGTAGAAATAAGGCAAGTGCCAAGGGACCTACGAAGGAGAAGAGGTGATCCAATAGAAAGAGCCACAGCACGTGGCTCAAATTCATGAGAGCCCATGAATTTTCAGAGAACACCCGTGTTCTCAAATGTTCATTTGATCAATGGGTAAGTAAAATGAATGAATGAACAAAAAATTGCAACTAAGAAATATATAGATATTTATATTAATATATATTTGTATATTAATGTGAATATACAAAAATATGTGTATATTCATTCACTGGGTCAGACTCAGCACTTTTAGCAAGATCCCTGGTTGATAGACACACTAAGAATGAGAATCAGTGCAGTAGAGTCTATCTTGAGTATTTCAGAAATGGCACTGTTTAGTACACATAGGAGAAATTTTGATAACCAGAAATAAATACATGCATGTGTGCATGTATTTACATGCATTTATGTATTGTGTAAATACATGTATTTATGTATTGTAGGTTTGTGTATATATATACACGCATGTATGTGAAGATATATATGTATATACATTTTCTATATTTCTATGTTCATAATCACTTTATTAATTGTAGAAACAGCTATCTCAACCTAAACACTGCCATTTTATCTGGAACTTAAGGGAAAAGCCATCGCAACTTGCAACCAGAGTCCTTAGAGTGGCTTTATTTTTAGTGACAAAGAGAGAACTCCTTTGCTTGCACAGCTTCCTGGAACTGCAATCACAGTCTTTAGGGGAATTTTCTAGCTCCCCACATCCTATTCTCCACCCTTCAGCTTTTGAGATCTGAGGGACTAACTCAAATCTCAAACATTTTTTAAGTACATGTCCCAGGACAGTGCTAATAGAAAATGTGAGCCATGTGTGTAACTTTTTTTCATGTGTACAATTTTTAACTTTCTAATGGCCACATTAAAAAAACCAGGGTATTAATTTTAATATATTTTATCTAATGAAATATATCCAAAGTATTATTTCAACATTCAGTTATTTTTTTTAAAAAGGTTGATTTAGGGATGGCTGGGTGACTCAGTTGGTTAAGCATCTGCCTTCGGCTCAGGTGATGATCCCAGGATCCTGGGATTGAGTCCTGCATCAGTCTCCTTGCTCGGTGGAAAGCCTGCTTCTCCCTCTGCGTTCCGCTCCCCCTGCTTGTACTCTTATGCTTTCTATCTCACTCTCTCTCTCTGGGAATAAATAGAGTGTGAGCTGGCAGAGAGGGGCAGAGGGAGAGGGAGAGAGAGAATCTCAAGCAGACTCCCCGCTGAGCACGGAGCCTGATGTGGGGCTCGATACCAAGACCCAGAGATCATGACCTGAGCTGAAATCAAGAGTCAGCAGACGCTTAACTGAGCCACCCAGGCGCCCCTCAATTATTTTTTAAATAAATATTTTACTTTCCTCATACTAAGTCTTTGAAATCTGGTGTATATTTCACACATAACAGCATGTCTCAATTTAGACACTAAATATTCATCAGATATTTTACCTGTTTCACACCAAGTCAATTTACATGCCCAAGTTGTTGCAAATATATCTGAGTTTTCTAATAATTGAATCAGGTAGAAGTTTTTAAATTTAAGTTACTTAAAATTCAGTTCCTCAGTCATATTAGCCACATTCTAAGTGCTCAATAGCAACCTGCAGCTAATGACTGCCATATTACACATAATAGGTCTAGCACCACTTTTTACACCCATAGCTCAAATATTCAACTTTACTGCTTCATCTTCAGACTACTCAAAATACGTTAAGAATATAAATTTTTCTGTGCTACGTTTTGGGTAGTTTCCTCAGGTATATCTTTCAGTTTGCTTTGCAGTCTCCTCAGCTGTATCGCTTAATCCATTAAATCTATTCCAATGACTTTCCTTTTATGGAAGGTCTAGTTATACTTTTTTATATTTACCTGTTCTTCATATATCATTTTCTTAAGGTTTCTCATATAGTCTTTTATGCCTTTTTTTTTTAAGATTTTATTTATTTATTTATTTGATAGAGACAGCAAGAGAGGGAACACAAGCAGGGGGAGTGGGAGAGGGAGAAGCAGGCTTCCCGCCGAGCAGGGAGCCCGATGCGGGGCTCGATCCCAGGACCCTGGGATCATGACCTGAGCCGAAGGCAGACGCTTAACGACTGAGCCACCCAGGTGCCCGTCTTTTACGCCTTTAATCATTTTTAACAATTTATATTATACTTTAAGACTTGTTATGTCAAGTTCTTGGGCTGAAAACCCCAGCGTTTATTGTGTATGTCAACTCTACCTCATGGTGGGCCACTTCCTTGTCAGTTGTAACTGTTTGTTAGGAATTCATCTTAAATGGGTCTTGTTTTTTCTTTTTTGAAGAAATCCTTTGTAGCCTGAGTTGAAGAGCCCCTTCACAGTCGTTTTACATCCGTTTCTGCCATATACCCTTATGTATACTCTCTCAGTTTTTTATCTTCATTTCTCAGCTTCTGGTTTTCTTCACCATGAGATTAATATAAATTCAACTCCGTAAACAGGCCAGAGGTTTCAAATTCTCATGGGAAACTTTTAGTTCCTCCCAGAGCTACAGCAAGGATAGGCTTTCTTGTGCTGGGGGTGGGGATGAGGGAGGGAGGGAGGGAGGATTTTTAGGACTCTTGCATTGAGGTAATGTAGCACTCCCAGGGTCCCACTGTGCAAGTGTCTCCATGCCGATCCTTTCCCCCCACACAGTCTTATCTCCAGTGCTTTCGGCCTCTAGCACCACTGGTACACTAAACTCCTAGGACTGCTGCAGAGTAGCTTCCCGCTCTACCCACCTGTCTGGTTCTAGGCTCCCTCTGAGCTTTGTGTGTCTGAAGATTTTTCTTTCTTGGGCATTCAGCCATACATATAAATGTATATGTACACGTGTGTGTGTGTGTTGTGTACACACACGCGCTCACACATGCACATACAGAAGGATCACCGTAGATCTACATACTTAATCTAGTATCTTCAGATGGTGCCACTTTGTTAGGATATTCTGTAAACAGATGTATAAACCAGTACAGTCTGAAACATTCCAGTTTTTAGAACCCTGTGAGTTTAAGCTGTTCTCCAAAGAGGTACTTGGCCTGAGGGCACTTCATTTGATTGGAGAACTATCATCACAGATTCCTCTTTTATTCAGGCCTTTTCTTCTGAATAAGCACATCATTTGGATTCTTCTGAATTTATCCTAAGGCTTCCCTTTATAGCACACAAATGAAGAAATTACCCTACCACTGTCTAAGCCATCTCTAATCACAAAAATCTTAGAATAATGAGATCTTCAAGCAAGAAGAAACCTTAGAAATCAAATATTCCAACCTAAGATAAGCAACTAGGCAAATAAAGGTGATGATTCGCTCGATGCCACACAGCTAGTCAGCAGCAGCATCAAAATCTTTCTCCTTCCATCCTATTCTTCTGCCTCCTCCACATAATGCGACTTAGTTGTGTATTTTTTGAACTGTCAGATTTGTGGCATAATCTTTGTAGCTTCCAGCTTGCGCTCTCCGAGTTAGGTAGTTCAAAAGAAACACTCAGCTACAGAGACTGTGTTTGTTTCATCCTTTAGTAAAACAGAACCTAGCGAAAGACATTCTTTTGGCCTCTTCCATTAGAGTTGGGACCCATAACTGTGCCCACAGGAATGTTGTTTGTTTTAAGAAGCATTAGTTGGGTTTTTTTTCTCAAAGATTTATTTATTTGAGAGAGACAGAGAGAGAATCTCAAGCAGACTCTGCTGAGCGGGGAGTCTGTCACGGGGCTCGAGCCCATGACCCTGAGATCACAACCCTAGCTGAAACCAAGGGTCTGATGCTCAACCGACTGTGCCACCCAGACGCCCCACAAAGCATTAATTTTAATGAAACTAGCATTTTTCCATATACTGTTAAACATAAAGTGTGACATTAAGTTTGCCTGATTTAGGGGCGCCTGGGTGGCTCAGTCGTTAAGCGTCTGCCTTCGGCTCAGGTCATGGTCCCAGGGTCCTGGGATCGAGCCCGGCATCGGGCTCCCTGCTCAGTGGGAAGCCTGCTTCTCCCTCTCCCACTCCCCCTGCTTGTGTTCCCTCTCTCGCTGTCTCTCTATCTGTCAGAAAAATAAATCTTTAAAAAAAAAAAAAAAAAGTTTGCCTGATTTATTTTCCTTAAGGACAGAAATATAATTATCTAAAGAATTTCAATATTTTCTAAATTTAGGCAGTTTAAGAATACATTGAATCTTTGGGTTATGATTTCATGTGATAAGTAAAGTTCAAATACCTCTTTCAATAAGAAAAAGACATTTTTACATAAAGTTAAATGTGTTCTGAACTCACAAAGAAGCAGCTATTGGCTAATACAAAAAGAATTGTTATTGCTTAAAAGGCAAACATAAACTTATCTCCAGCAGAAAAGAACAATTATATTAATTGAGCCTGGAGGTATTGTTGTGTTGTCAAGAATAATAATCTGTTTTAATGAGGGCTTCACTTTTAATCTGACAAAATATGATGATGAGGCTGGCTCCCTGGTATTAATCCAAGCTTTGCAAAAAACAAACATGTAAGACTTAGGAAATCCAAATCTTGTACTGTGTTTACTATATCTAAAATCGTATAGCCAAGACAGAAATAGCTTACATGAATAATTAATTTGTACTAAACACCGTAAACTCATGAATTTACTTTTGTTCTACCCTAATACAGATCAGTGGTCCTTCAGAGAATTCTAACAGACGTTTGTTTACTTCTTCCTGACTTTCTTCATTTTAACATATCAAATAGTTACAAATATTTATATGATAACCTGTTATAGATGCAACAAATACAATCACTCTAAGAGAAGGGGAAAGGGAAATATTTTTTCTTTGACTTTAAACTCAAATTGTGACACAGTTTGTGCGAATCTCTTACGTATGTCTTATCCGTCTTTCACCTAAACAGGTTTTTTTAATCATTTGAAGAACATCATTAAATTTATACTTTTAGATTCACTTATGAGCATTGCTCTGGTAAGATGAGGCCCATGTATCTGCAGGTCAAAGACTACTTTGAAAACAAAGGAAACACTCCATTTCCAAGTGACTGTGCCCTTTCTAAAACCTAAGAGGAAAGTGCCACATAGTGGGACAAGCCAGGGCCAAGAGCTGCTTCCAGGCCTTGCAAGAGCTTTTCTGGCAACCTGAAATATTGACAGAGAAGTCGCTGGGTCCCCCTCTTCTTGCAGGAAGTCTCCATTTGGCAGGCATGTTTTAATTAGATTTTTTTTTTTAAAGATTTTATTTATTTGACAGAGAGACACAGCGAGAGAGGGAACACAAGCAGGGGAAGTGGGAGAGGGAGAAGCAGGCTTCCCGCTGAGAAGGGAGCCCGATGTGGGGCTCGATCCCAGGACTCTGGGATCATGACCTGAGCCGAAGGCAGACGCTTAACGACTGAGCCACCCAGGGGCCCCTTAAATAGATTATTTAAACTAAACCTGCATGCTACAAAAATGTCCCAACTCTAACTGATTTGCAGGTCTGTTGTTAGTATATTTGTAGTCCCCCACCCCCCCGCCATTTACTAATAAGGAAGCAAAAATACGCCCTTTGGGAGTGGCATCTCACATCTGTTAGAGGCTATTGAGGCGGCCCTGTGGAGGGAAGGGGACCAGCACAGGCTTTGGATCTGAAAGATCGGAGAGGTGGATTCCTACTCTACCATCTACTAGTGGCATCATCTGAATAAGCTATTTAACCTCTCAGGGTTTCCTCACTTGTACAATTGGGAAAACTCCACTTCCTTATGGAGTTCCTGGGAGAATGAGGAACCATCTCTGCCCAGTGCTGGGCACAGAGGATGCTCTCGATAGCAGCTCTTGACTTTACCTCTCCCCTGTGTTCTGTCTGTGTTGCTTTTGTGGGGGTTACGGTGGTGCTGGTTCTTGTTTTGCCTTCACAAGCAGGATCTTCCCAAATGGCAGTGCGTGGTACCCCAGACCCTTGCTCGTGGCCTCCACCACTAGTTCTCCACGGGGGATGGCTTTGCCCCCAAGGGGACATTTGACACTGTCTGCAGATGTGTCTGGTTGTCACAGCTGAGTGGGGGAGAGGGAGAGGTGCTCCTGGAATCTAGTGGAGAGGGCCAGGGATGCTGCTAAACATTCTACAAGGCACAGAACAGCCTTCCCTCCCCCAACAAGGAATTATCCAGCCCAAAATGGCAATCTGTGCTGAGGTTAAGAAACCCCAGCCTACACAATAAGCATAATAAATTTCAGAGGCAGGGAAACCATAGCAACAGTCAGGATATTCATCATAAATTTCGAACTATCCATGAAGGGAATGAAGGACAGTCTTAGAAATAAGCATAAAATAAGTACAAAAAACTATTGAACAAGCTGCCTTATAGGTGGGTGTGGGTGGGTGTGTTTGTGATTTATTTTGAGTTTGTCTTCTTTTTTTTTTTAACAGTACAGCCATTCTTGCTTCAGATATATATATATATATATATATATATATATATATATATAGTGTGTGTGTGTGTGTTTGTGTGTGATGAAGTCAATGTTCTGCACCACCAATTTGGAATAAATGGGGATTTGCCCTGTATAAAAGGGGCTTTCAGTGATTCCATCAATCTTCAATCCCCTGAATTAAAAGTCTTAATATGGGCATGTACGTATCTAAAATCTGAACAGACTGGACACATAAGATTAGAACACTTCATACTTTGGTATACAAGAAGGTTTACCAGGTTTAATGTATAAAAATGTTTATTGTATATACTTCAGTGTATAAAATTTTGATTAAAAAATAAAAGAGAGAATCTGTGATATAATCCAAGCAGGAACTGGACTAAAGTTAACTTTGTTTTGAAGGCAATACCATGCACACTAAGCATTAAACCACTTCAGAGTTTTTCATGGACCCTTTGTGTTTTTGAGATACCTATGGACACAGAGCGCAACTTAGCTGCTACTTTTTAACTGATTCAAGCTGGCTCTCCCACCCTCAATGACTTTTACTAGTGTACTATGTGTTTTAAAATAAAAAGCTTATTTGTATTTTTAAAAATTCAGAAAGTCTTGTTCCCTTTTGAACTGAAGTGAATAAGATCATCTAACTCTACCATATTTTGGTTTCTCACTTGACGGCATGGTATTTTCAAACCACTGCAAGAAACAAAAAACCAGCCCAGGGAACATCTGGGGTAGAAGGAGGTAAAAAACGGGAAGAAGGGATAAAGTCTAGTAGCAACCAGCATTCTACTCTCTCCCCAAATTTCTTGAACAAACAATGGATATATAGTTTCCCTGCTCTCTCATGATGTAAAAAATGCCAGAAAATATACTTAATTTATAATAAGGTAATAACTTGGTTTGTTTTTATGCTATTCAATTGACTTATTTGAAATAGAATTTTTGAAAATCATTTGTGGGGGTCAATGTCTAATCCCATAAATAAAAATGATGGAGATCATTTGAACTACTGAGAACCTACATTTTCTGTTTAATTTCTAAAAATACAGAAAGGATTGGTGTTACTGAAACACTATGTAAGCATCCCAGGAAAGAGACAGACTTTGGCTCTCAGGCCATGGTCTTCTAACAAATGCCAACTGGCAGTAGAGAAAAACTCACTTAATCCTTGACATAATGTATTAAAAAAAAAAAATTTGACAGGATAGGCAAGGCTGTGGTTGGGAAGTCAGGTCTGAAGTCAGTGGAGGCAACAGCAAAGACACCCAAATTCTGCTTTGTGCTTGGTTTCATAGGAACAGAAGGGGATTTAAGGCTGAGTCTGAAAAGAATCCTGAGTTGAGGTTCTGCATAGTCTAGGCTTTTAAGCTCGGTGACAGAATTTGGTGCGTCTGAGTCCCCAGAAACCAGAACCAGGGGTGATTATAAAGCCACAGCATGGCCTCAGCAAAGGCTGAGGAGGAATGACTGAAATCTACAAGGTCCTAAAGAATGTCATTGACCAGGTGAACAAGAAAAACCCTGAAAGAGGGGAGTGACAGTCAAAGGAAAGGCCCTCTTTTAAACAGTAAGCTACAAACTTAAGAATCTCATCAACTCAGTAAAAATGGAAATGTTAGGTAATTTCTTCCTCATGTTGGTGAATTCATAGATTTTAGATGCATAATGAATTTTAGGGAACACAGATAAGTGGAGGGTTATCTTCCCAGTTAAAACGAAGAAGGACAAGCATCCCCGCTCTGTCGGAGGCAAACGGGAGAAAGGCCCAGGCTTTGGGCAGATGGAGATGGACTCCTGTGGCACTCCGGTGTCCATCCCATCCACAGGTCTTAACCGTGTCCCTACCACAGGGCAGGTGCCAGGCTACATGCACTACAAAGGCGATAACACAACCCCCCCCCCCCCCGGAGCAGCTAACAGGCTAGCGGGAGGAGACTGGACAAGGACACACCTCATTCTGAAGTTATTTCCCGGAGTTCTCCATGAGGTCCTGCATCCTAGGTCCATCTTGTATTCACCCAACTCAGAGTGTAACAGCTACTTGCATTGAAAATGTCTTTCTTCAGGAACAGCTGGGGTTTAGATAAATCTCTGTAACTATGAAAAAGCCTGAAACCCTTTAGTTCTAACTCTTTGAGGAGGCTGTACCAGAATCGCACGACACTGCTGTCCCCACCACTGACCTCAAACCCGGGCCAGTGGAGATGAATCTCAAAGGTGAGCTGTCCAATTTGTTCCAGGACATCTTCCAGAATAAGATTTTCTAAAACTTTCCATTCTGCACTCTCCAGATCTGCTTTGAGAACATCAATCTGTAACAAAATGATGCAACGAGATTAGCAGATTCAATAAACGTTGTTAAAAATACCATCTTGACATCAGGAGCATCGCTGTATAACTAACGACCTCCTACAAAAGCAGAATGTTTCAGATTTTAGAGTTAGAGGTCTTTTTCAATGGCCACTAATGACATGAGTTTCTAACCTCACTCCACACCAAATGTTAATACACAAATAATGAAATGCCAGTCGGAAATCATAAAGGACCCTCCTACTTTCTGCCCAGTGGGAACGGATGCCTGAGAAGGAGATGCTGGGGCATGTGTTTCATGGAGCTGCATGCCCACAGCCTCTCCCCGACAGCCCAGACTCTGCTCACAGGAACCCAGCCATGTCAGGACAGCACGGTGGCCCATAGGGAGGCCCGGACAGAGGGCCGCCGTCTGCCGGGACCACCTCACAAACCTCAGCCCCCTCCAACTTCTCAGGACTGGAAGCCAGGGAGAGTTCTCAGGTATCTGAATATTAGACTTGTAAAAAAAAAAAGATTATTATCCCATGATTTCTTTTAACAGTATACACCAGCACAGCATCCTAAAGCGGGGGAAAAAAGGCAACACCATTCTCTGTTCGTTTAATGAACCTAAGTTCACACTCTAGGTAAGATGAAATATAGGGAGAAGAGTAGGATAGGAGAGATTTTGCAATTAATTAAGAGAATCAGCTCATTTTTGCTGGCTTTGCTATTAGAATAACAGAACCCCAAATGCCTCCAGAAAGCAATGAAAGCTAATTACTTACTGAGTGCTTGTATGCGCCTGGCACCATGCAAAGTGCTTAGCTTGCAATATCCCTTTACTCCTCTCAACAATTCTGCAAGGCTGATTCTGTTGCTATCCCTGTTTGAAGTTTAGGAAACCAGACTCAGAGAGTAACCTATCCCCAGTCACACAGCTGGAGAGGCAGTGGTGACATGTGAACTGAGTCTGTCCACATGGCCCATGTTCTAACCCACTACACGATGCTGACTCCCCATAAACCACAAGACGAAAAATGGTAACTCAGATTCCCTAAAAGGCTTTTGGTTTAGAAAATAAAGTGCCATTAGAGAGTGAATGAGGCCCCATGAGTAGAAGTCTTGTTATCAACATCCCCAGTTTACATTTGCAGAGCAGTTTACAGCTTACAGAATTACTTTCTACATACATAATCTCAGCGAAACAGCCCTATGTGCAGACGAGGCCTTGGTAAAAATGACTTTGGGCTGCCGACATTGCTTGTGTGATTTCAGAGTTGGGTGGAGGAGAAGATGGGTAGGATTTAGACATAACTGCTCCAGGAAAATGGTCCTTGCCCAGTATCCTTACATCCCAAGGGAGATGCCTTCTTTCACTGTCTTGCCTTGGACAGTAGCACCTTATGGTCTTGGTAACACCCCAAGAATACCAAGAGGCCTCAGAATCATCTAGATATCTGTAAACTAGCCTGTCCAAACTCAAAAGAGAAAAAGTAAAATGAAAAACAAAAGACTTTCTTTTCTGAAAGGAACCAAAGGCAGATTCTATGCAAACATGCACAAGGCACAAGGCTAAGATAATTTTTGTGAATTGGACACAAAAGAATTAACTCACTCTTTTTTTTTTTTTTCATCTCTGCAGCCCTGCCACTTTCTTGACTTTGTTTAATCATTGAAATTTTAAGCAGAATATTCTTGAATTGGGGTAATTAAACTGCCAAAAGAAGTATGTATTTAAAACTTTACAAAATTGTCTAGTTAGTACAGAAAATAGCCAAAACTCAAAATCAACATTTCATGTCAATTGACATAGTTAAGAATTTTTTAAAATCCTTATAGATGTATTTCTACCATGGTTTTCTGTGAGTTCACATGTTGAATGTGATCAATACATCAAACTATTAAGGGACAGGGCAAAGTTAATCAGCCTGCAACTGACCTAAAAACTACACTGGTGAATATAGAGGAATATATGTTTCATATTTTTTTCCAAACATTTTTAAAATAAGCTATCAATCAGAAGTTATGAGCAACAGAAAAAAAAACAAATTAGGATAAATCATAGCAAATATATGCTTACTGTGAAAATCCAATTTCACTTACAAAATGTTGTCCTATCGAAAGAGCAGAAAGTATTTTCAAATACGACCATATTGCCAACCCCTTTTGATTCCAATGACTGGAAATTCTCCACTTCAATCAGAACCGAGTAGGTTGATCTAAATCACACGGCCAAGGATGGCGCAGGACCGAGGAGCTCATAAACTTCTTCCCTGACTTCCAGCCTGAAAGCACAGCCAGCCAAATGCTGTGAATAAAACATGGGTTTCTTTCCCTCTGTGCTTTTTCCATTTTTTGTGTTTCAGGATGTTCTCTCACCACAACTATTTTGCAAATGTAATTTCCATTATTACTACATAATGCACCCAATATTATTGTTTGTATAAGGCACTAAACATTTCTGCATCAGGTACACCTCTTTTAAGACTCTAACATCAGTTTTCAACAATCATGGCCCTAAAAATCATTACAAAAAATGATTACATCGGAATAATCAAGCGCCAATCCAAATCCAGTCAGGTTAAATCAGGTTTCTTGAGAAATACAAGGAGGTGTTAACTCTGTGTAAACTCTGCAATAACGAAAGACATATTCTTGGGTGGAAGGGTCTCGAAGAAGGTAGATCAAACAACGTATCTGCTACAATTTCAGAGGCATTAAAAAGGTCCTCCTATCAAAGAGTATCTCCTTTCCCTTGTGCCTGAAATACCCAATAAATCTCCTTTCCCAGAACTTTTTGAGGAAATGAGAATTTTAATTTTAACTGGATTAAGGTGTGAGGCCGTTTGGCAGCCCCCACATCACGGGCACAAGCTTCTGTCTGCATTCACCCACCTGGAACTGCAGAGATGAGAAAAAGGAGGCAAAGGGGCACTGGTCTTTGTGCTAGTTTGCTAGGGCCGCTATTAAAAAGTACCACAAATTGTGGGGCTTCAGCAACACTAATGTACTGTCTCATAGTTCCGGAGGCTACACGTCTGACATCGAGGTGTCCAACAGCATTGGTTCCCCCGAGAGCTACACGGGAGACTTGGTTCTGTGCCTCTCCCCTAGCTCCTGCTGGCTTACTAGAAGTCTCTGTCATTCCTTGGCTTCTGCATTACTCTGATCTATTTCTTCATCTACAGGTTGCCTGCACCCAAATTTCCCCTCTTTATAAGGACACCAGTCATATTGGATTAGGGGCCCAGCCTATATCAGTATGACTGACTTATTTATTTATTTATTTATTTATTTATTTATTTATCTATCTATCTATCTATTTATGTTTAGAGATTTTATTTATTTATTTGTCAGAAAGGGAACACAAGCAGGGGCAGTGGCACAGGGAGAAGCAGGCTTCCCGCTGAGCAGGGAGCCGATGCGGGGCTCGATCCCAGGACCCTGGGATCACGACCTGAGCTGAAGGCAGATGCTTAACAACTGAGCCACCCAGGCGTCCCATTATGACCTCACTTAAGCTAATTACAGCTGCAGTGACCCTATTTCCAATGAAGGTCATATTCTGAGGCACTAGGGGTTAGGACTTCAACGTAGGAATTTGGGGGGCACACAGTTCCAGCTACAACAGTGTGTGAGGTAGCTATCCCTGTAGGAGCTTTGGCAAGGCAGTATGTGTTCTGGAGCCAATTCCCCAGCCAGTGCCTGGGGAAAGTGTCCTGTACCAGAGATCCAAGGAGGCAATTGTGGATGCTGTCCTGCCAGTCCCTACATCAGGCAGCCCTCACAGCTCCAACTTCGCAATATCCAGGGCAGGTCAACAGGGCTCCATGGCCAATTAAAACCACCATCATAAAAGCCCTGTGCTTCGTTCCCTGGTGCCTTCCCAGCCACACAAGCAGGCCCAGCAGGTACACTTTGTCTCTGGCACCCCCCATTTCCCTAGCCGCTTCCCTCTCCCTCCTGGAACTCAGCAGGCACTCAACACCCTCATGCTTGCAGCTCCCCACCCGAGCCTTTTCCCTTTCAAGGGGACTCTGCAGCGGGCTGGGCACACTGCACCGCACACTGCAGCGCCTTTAAAGGACTGGGTCTGGGACTCACCAGCATCACTTCCACTGCATTCTACTGGGCAAAGCAAATCACAAGGCCAGCCCAGATTCAAGGTGAGGTGAAACAGATTCCAGCCCTTGAGGGGAAGAGTGGCATACACAGAAAGGAAAGACAAACTGTTCCTGGTCATGGTTGCAAATAATTGACCCCGGTGATTAAAAGCGATATTCAAATTTATATACAAATCCATGAATGAGCCATAGTATTAGGATAGAAGTGAACCTTTGCTGGACACAAGCAACACTCCAGGAAAAATAAATCATAAAGCCCTTATTCATCAGAATATTATTAAAGAAGGGACATTAATTAAAACATGGCATTTACTATTAGATCTGGCTTTCCTCGGACATTGACAAAGAACCTGGGATAACCAATGGATTAAGGATGACTAATAAAGAAAACACTGAAAAGGACAAGTAAAATAAATACGTGTAAGTCTTAGATATCATATTAGTGTACCAGGGTTGCTATAACAGAATGCCACAGACTGGGGCCGGGGTTGGGGGAGGCTTAAACAACAGACATATTTTCTCCCAGGTCAGAGGCTGAAAGTCCAAGATCAAAGTGTGGGCAATTGTGGTTTCTCCTGAGGCTTCTCCTTGGCT
>NC_138376.1:83752077-83757708 GCF_054177405.1 Leptonychotes weddellii
ACGGTGCTGTGAGAAAGTCCAAACTAACCCTTGCAGAGAGCCCACATGAAGAGGCCCTAAGTCAATATGAAGAAAGAGATGCCTGGCCAACCCTGGCTGCACCAGCCATCGTCCAACTGTAACCCCAGGAGAAACCCTGAGTCAGAACTACCCAGCAGAGCCCTTCCCAAACACTGACCCCCAGAAACTGTGATCAATAATGTAATGATCAAGGAACTTGAGTTTTGGGGATGACTCGTATGTAGCAGTAGATAACTAGAACAGAGACCAAGTACTATTTATGCAAAAGTTAAAGGTTACTTGTACAGTGTCAAATACTATATATTCCAAAGCTGTGATTCCTAGAAATTCATACAGATATAACCAAAAATATTCTCTTATTAAAAAATCAATACATGGTCATTATTTAAAAATTAAAACTACAGATAAGAAAAAGGAAAAGGAGGGGCGCCTGGGTGGCTCAGTCATTAAGCATCTGCCTTCAGCTCAGGTCACGATCCCAGGGTCCTGGGATCGAGTCCGACATCGGGCTCCCTGCTTGGCGGGGAGCCTGCTTCTCCCTCAGCCTGCTGCTCCCCCTGCTTGTGCTCTCTCTCGCTCTATCAAATAAATAAATAAAATCTTAAAAAAAAAAAAAAGAAAAGGAGTTAAAATACCTATAATCCAGAGTTTAAAAGAGTTAACTCTTGAATACCTGGTATATTTCTTGCTAAACATTTTTCTTTGCCATAAACACACACACACATAACACACACAGATCACAGCATACACAGGCATAATTCAAACACACATGTTGTTTATAAAATTAGATTCATAATGTGTTTTCAAATATGCTTTTTAATGTAACAATGTAACTAACCATGAATATCTTTCCAGGCCAAGAAATTTCCATCAAAGTGTTCTCTGTGTCCCTCGGGGATTTCACAAGCATATGACGGAGGTGGCTGGGGCCCCTGCAGGAGTGAGGGAGATGTGGGGGAGGCTCTGGATCCTCTACCTCGGCTCAACAGGACCAACTCCCCTTTTCTCTCTTTTATATATTTGGACTCGACTCCCTCGCAAATTTTTACTTGAAGAAGAGCTTTCCTGCCAAGAGAAATAGTTTGCCTCTATCTATAACATGTTTTGTGATGACTTTTATATTGGTTTAATTTACTTAACCAATCCCCCTTCTGCTGGACATTTAGGTTCATATCATCAATTGGATGATGTGATCAACAAACCTGGAGATAAATATCTAAGTATGTTCTCTTATTTTCTTAGAATAACAATACTCCCAGGAGTGGAGTAGCATGTGCCAAGGACAGGCACAGTTTACAACTTTCAAAAATTTTTCTAACCTGTAGGCCCTTCCTGTACCTGCTCTTGGGAAACTGAGGACAAACCAAGTGTCACTAAGGCTGGCCGCCCTGCACAGATGCACCGCCAAAATCTCCCCCACTGTCATCAGCCCAGTCAATGACCGCTTGTTTTCTTATCCTGGAGCCATGTGACACTCTGGAGCATTCCTAAACATCCCTGTGTCTCTGTGTCTGAGTGATTCACTAGATTAGACAAAATCTGCCTGCCATTTAAAGAAAGAAAAAAACAGGACAAACCAATTTTAACTAAGTACGTGTTAAATTATTTCTATATACCTTTTTATTTAGAACACCTTAATAAAAAATGCTTTATCTATTGTTCTCTATTAAATCTTTCAAAGGATACAGATTCTTTTTCACACCCAGAAAATGTGTATTAAAGCTTAAAACTGGCTCTTACCATCAGTTATAAAGCTAATTAACCATTATAGTCAGCAAAGTCCCTGGCTACAAGCCAAAACTATAAGTAATACCAAAAAACATCAATATTAACCATCCAGCTTATCAATCAACTAATGCAGAACAAGGAACTTCCTATTCAGGCCGTAACTGACCCGCAGATACAGCTGCTTGCCTCAGTATCAGCTGTCTGGTTTTGGGCCAGAATCATACTCTTTATGACATTTACAGATATATTTCATATTTTGTAAAAATAATAGATTCCTGGAAAGGAGTGTGCAAATTGAGTTTTGTAATTGGGCTCGGTTATAAAAATGATTTTTAACCCCTCATCTAGTTATTTACAAATATTTTTAAAAATTAAATTATCATTACCTACCATCCCAACAGGTCAAGCTACATTCATTCCCCCATATTCACTATAGTTTGGATCAGTATTCAATCATAATTTTTAAATAATTACAAAAAGTTTTACCTAATGATGAAAGCAAAGTAAATCCAGGCTTTTATATATCAATTCTACTTAAAGCAAGATATATCTGCATCTACAATATTAAAAGCTGAACACATTAAAGAAACTTAGTTTTTGAGAAAAAAAGAGAAAATGGAAGAAATTAATTTATCTTAAATGAACAAGAGGATTAAAAGTCTCTTTAAGATCCTTAGACTTTAAACACACTAAATCAGGCTTAATTATCACTGTTGGCTGGCAGAAATATAACAGTACAAGATTTCCACTACCACCAGGGAAAGAGAGATAAGGTTTGCCCTGAACATTACAAGAAATATGAAGGGTCACTCGAAGCTAATGTAAGATCGATTCTGAACTAATAATAAAAGAAAATAATTTTATGTAGTAATCAGATCACAGGAATGACCTCTGCAGGGAGCAACACTCTGCAAAGGAATTTTCAAGGAAATAAGGGAAACATTTACAAACAAAGACTTTTTTGTCAGATCTCCAGCCTATTCCAAAGAATCCAACCTGAGGCTGCTGGGCGAGACTTTTCTGGTTTGGATGTGGTGCTGTAACATGGTCCTAGCTCCAGAAACCTAGGCCACGGACAGGGAACAGTGGGCTGCTAAGAAATCAAGAAGTCAGCAGGCACGATGAGGTATTTACCCCAAAGATACAAATGTAGTGACCTAAAGGGGCACCTGCACCCCAATGTTTATAGCAGCAATGCCCACAATAGCCAAACTATGGAAAGAGCCAAGATGTCCATCAACAGATGAATGGATACAGAAGATGTGGTATATAAATATATATATATATATACATACATACACAATGGAATATTATGCAGCCATCAAAAGGAATGAAATCTTGCCATTTGCAACAACGTGGATGGAACTGGAGGGTGTTATGCTAAGCGAAATAAGTCAATCAGAGAAAGACAATTATCATATGATCTCACTGATATGTGGAATTTGAGAAACAAGGCAGAGGATCATAGGGGAAGAGAGGAAAATATGAAACAAGATGAAACCAGGGAGGGAGACAAACTATAAGAGACTCTTAATCTCAGGAAACAAACTTAGGGTTGCTGGAGTGGTGGTGGGGTGGGAGGGATGGGGTGGCTGGGTGATGGACATTGGGGAGGGTATGTGCTGTGGTGAGCGCTGTGAATTGTGTAAGACTGATGAATCACAGACCTGTACCCCTGAAACAAATAATACATTATATGTTAATAATAATAAAAAGAAGTCAGCAGGCTACTGATTGATGTGGGAAACAAAGGCAGAAGAAAAATTATTACATTTCCTTACTACTTACAGCCCATTCACAAGTCCTTGAAACAAGCAGAGTGACCTTCCTCTAGGGACTCAACTGCCTCGATGTTAATACTTTGCTACAGGCAAAAGGCGATCTTAGCCCAACCCCCCAGGACCCTATAAATCTCCTTTAACATATAAAGATTCCTTTGGAAACTTCCTTTATCTCTACCTCCAAGATACGTGTTGGCAATCATCCTCCAAGTATATGACCCACCAATATAGATCTGAAGGGTCTCATGACTCAGGTTTTATTAGACAGTAATAAGTGACCTTTTCCTAATAATAGCTAGCCCCCTAGAGGTCCTAGAAACCTTGCTTCCAAATTCCTTAGAGACTTACACTATCCCTAACCCCCTCCCCACTTGAAAGTATATAATCAGGCACCCATCACCCCCTCCCCGTGCAGCTCCTTCTGCCCACGGATCCTGTCCCTGTGCTTTAATAAAACCACTTTTTTGCACCGAAGACATCCCAAGAATTCTTTCTTGGCTGTTGGCTTTGAACCCTAATATCTTTCCTACATCACTGATAACTTGTGACAGCAAAGAGCCAAGCAGTGCAAATTTCGCAGGACTGAGGAGGCAGCAAGGGACCGGGCCCAGACAGTCAGGGAGAAGAGCAGGGCCAGGGCCGGCACTGTGACAGGCAGAGGATGTAATTTACTTATTTCTACCCACTCCTGCCCCACCCCATCCCCCTCCACCCCACCCCACCCCCCCCACAGCTGAAAAGGACGCATCTGTCTCTGCCCTTAGGTCAGAACCCTGTGCCTTAAAGCCACATTGCCTCGTTAATTTATTTTTCGGGCCTAATCATATTTACAAAAGCATTCTCAAGTATTTCCAGAAAGAGACGGGACATTTAAAAAAAAAATGTATAGACTACTCCTAAATGAATAGATGTATAAACAAATCAATAACCAAGCAAATACCCAAATAAAATGTCTCTCAGCCGGACATTGTACTCTTAGATGTGGGACTGAGTCCGTCTCCGAACACAGTACGGCCAGCCCTGTGACGGAAGCTACATAAAACACGGTCCAACTACAAAACACAAGCACTTGGAGAAACAGAGAACAAACTCATTGGGTTATTTATTGTTTAAAATACACTGAAATACGAGTGAAGAAAAACACCACTGGGGGTGAAAATGCTCAGCAGGAGTAGAAGGCAGAAACAAGAGATGAGGGAAGAGTGAGAGGCTCGGGGTGTGTGCTCTGTGTCAGCGTCACCTCGATGTCCCTGTATTGGACCCTGTACTGACTCCAAGGAAAGCGTATGGCACAATTTGCACTCATTTGTTGACCCGTCCGATTCCTTACCTGGACTATCCATTCCTTCAGGGCAGCACCCAACTCCTCCTTGTGTATCCAGTTTCTACTAGAGAGCGTGACATGCGGTAGGTACGGTAACCCATATGATAAAAGTCTTGCCCGTCTTACACCTCGCCCCTCTTTTCTGTCCCTCTACCTCCAGCACTGTGACCATCCTGCCTAAGACCCCACTGGATGAAAAAGAGGAGAGAGCGTCAAAGGTTGGAAGTTAGGAATGAGGGCAGCTGAGGATCCCATCATCCCACTCTGCACAAGCGGGGTCGAGGTCTTCATTTCCAACACTTTATGAACCCTACCCTTTAGCCAAGTGTTAGTCTTTGCTGTTCCTCACAAAGCCATGACACTTCCTGCCCTCGTTCCTCTATTCATAGGACTTCCTTTTGTGTAGAACACCAAAACCTTCTGCTGGTGACCATGTCTCCCCTCCACCGACATACAGAACATCACAACTGTCCCTCAAGTACAAGCTGAATTTCATTCTCTTTAAGGAACTTGAGTTGCTTCGAGTTGAGAATACTCAAAAGTTCTTACTTGATACAGAATTTGAGAATATTCAAAAATTCTTGCTTGATACAGAACTTGAGTTGAGAATATTCAAAAATTCTTGCCCTCAGTGTCTAAAAGCAGAGACAATTATCCAAGCAGGCACTACTTCCCGTAAGTTCTTTTTTTTAAATTTTATTTATTTATTTGAGAGAGAGAGAGAGAGAGAAACAGCATGAGAGGGGAGAGGGTCAGAGGGAGAAGCAGGCTCCCCGC
>NC_138376.1:83758208-83803007 GCF_054177405.1 Leptonychotes weddellii
GCTCAACCGACTGAGCCACCCAGGCACCCCACCCCTAAAATCTTTTAATCAAGTTATTATTATTTTTTTTTAAAGATTTTATTTATTTATTTGAGACAGGCAGAATGAGAGAGAGAGAGCACATGAGAGGGGGGAGGGTCGGAGGGAGAAGCAGACTCCCCGCCGAGCAGGGAGCCCGACGCGGGACTCGATCCCGGGACTCGATCCCGGGACTCCGGGATCATGACCTGAGCCGAAGGCAGTCGCTCAACCGACTGGGCCACCCAGGCGCCCGACTTCCCGTAAGTTCTGACAGGACTTGGAAACATGTACAAATTGTTTTTCTCTTCCGGAAGGTTTCACTGGCATTAAACTGCAAGGCCCCCATCCCAAACATTTTCTAGTTCAATGACAACACTGGGATAAGGAAACAGATGCTATCAATACATAATTCTATATGTGTCATTCCATTTTTTGTCCTGTTGTTTTGTGTCTAATGCAGTGAATTGTTCCGATGTAGAGGCGTAAGAACGGTTAGGAATGCTCTGGAGCAAGTGGTGCTGTCACCACATGTGGCCATTTAGACTTTAATTAATTAAATAAAATCCAATACAATTAAAATTTCGGTTCTGCCACTCTGCAAATGCTCAAAGCCACCTGTACTAGCAGTTCCCATCCTGGACCGTGCGGCCACAGGACATTTGCATCGTTACACAAAGTTCTGTTGGACGGCGCCACTCAGAGTACCACAGGCATCAGCGTCAGTGGGAGGGCGTGCGAACACACAGCTTCTGATCCAGGAGATTTAGATCAGAGCTGAGTATTTGCATTTCCACCGGGAGCCCAGCTGCTGGTGAGGCTGCTGATCCACGGACCGCACTTTGAGAACCACTGGACTTGGCTGATGACACTATGTGAGCTTTTCTTTTCAAGATTTCATTTATTTATGTGAGAGAGAGCAAGAGCACAAGATGGGGGGAGGGGCAGAGGGAGAGGGAAAAGTAGACTCCCCGCTGAGCGAGAACCTGACACGGGGCTCAATCCCAGAACTCCGGGATCATAACCGGAGCCAAAGATGGACGCTTAACTGACTGAGCCACCCAGGCTCCCCCACTACATGAGGTTTTTTTACCACATGTACACGCAGGACTCTCAACCTCCACACAGGCTGGGTTCTCCCCCCTCTCATAAGCAGATGCAGAAGTATCCACACACTGGAAATCTTTGATCTCAGAAGGTATATAGTGGTTTTCCAACATCAGCTGTTTTCTTAATTAGGATACAGTTAGGTCAGAGCTCCCTAAACAATCACCAAGGTGAGACTCGTACTCCCTGGAATTGTATGCAAAAATGTGTGTCTGTGCTCAAGACTGTTCTCTTCTAAGAACACTGTGGTCGCTGGGACTTTGGCTCTGAGGACGACTGCTTCATCACATGGGTCTGGGGCAGGTTGCTTAGCCTCTCAGTGACTCGGAGAAAAACAGGACTCCTACCTGTGCTGAGGTTAAAGGAAAATGCGCACATGGTACCACGCACAGCAGCCAACAGAATACGGGCTCCGTCAGAGCTAGCTGTTACTGTTTTTACCAATTCTCATGGAGGTCCATAACCACCCCCGACCAAATTAAGGTCATCTTGTGTAAGCTAATATCAAAATGGGCCTTCTCTGTGCCACAGCAGCTATGCTTTGGGAAATGACTCAAAGGAAGAATTAAAATTTGGTACAGGAAATATACAGAGATATTCCACACATGATAGCCAAGAGCCATCTCTACTTAACACATTGGCAGGCGAAATTGAAAACAGAGTTTCTTCAACTGCATTTACATCTGACAAGAGGCAAAAGCATTATATTTTCTGTGCCCTAGAATGGACTATAAGCTCCACGAAGGCTAATAACTTACTTTTTTAAATCCTCAGCTTCTAGCCACACTGCCAGGCACTATCAAAAGTAGTTGGTAGGTGGATGGACAGGTAGACAGATGGATGGGTAGATGGGAAGATGGTTAAATCGACCTCCCAGTTTCCAGGTTATGGCAGATTAGAGACAGTAGGGTTGTGAATATCTGGTCCAACTTCCTCATTTTATAGACAGGGAAAACTAAGCCTGAAAAGGCTAAATGATCTGCCCAGGATCATAAATTAATTAATTAGTGGCAGATATTCCACATCTCAAGCACCACTCCTCTGCTCTGAATCTCTCAATCTCATTCTCTCTCTCTCTCTCTCTCACACACACACACACACACAAGCATTCATTACACACTAGCGCTGTTTTGGGGCAACTACCAACTCTAAGTTTCATCCTCCCTGAGACTTAAGGACTGATGAAGAGTTCCATTCAAGGACTGCTACAATATTTGAGAAAGAAGTGTGATCCCTTCCTTCTCCCAATATCCCTCTCTGCCAAGAATCTATTTGCACTAGGAGTGCCCAGAAAAAGCACAATCTGGCATTTTCTAAATTTACTTATGATCAATACCAGCTCCCCACTAAGCACATTAATACAAATCCAGATCCTATAAAATGCTTGGTTCTTAATAGAGAAAATAGCAATATATATACTGTCATTTAGTTTAAAGGCAAATGTAACGTGGCAGAGGGATCACTTGCCCACGTAGCCATTCTTCCTTCTTCCTTCAATATGAAAACCCTGATTTCTAGCTGATCACATTGCTGCCCAGATAAAAGACTATACTTCCCAGTCTCTCTGTTAGGACTGTGTGACCATGGGACTAAAATCTGACCAATAAGATATAAGTAAAATGTCATGTAGGATTTCCAGAAAGTTTCTTAAAAAAAGAGAGAGAAAGAAAGAAAGAAAAGAAAAGAAGAAGGGAGAGGGCTGTACTTAGTGCTTTCTCCATCCCTTTTCCTGGAGCAAGGTTGTGATGGCTGATGCTGCAGCAGCAATATTGGACCCTGAGGAGAATGACACCCTAGGGGTGGAAGAGAGAGGAGCTGCCTGGATCTTAGGTCTCTGAAGACTGTGGAGTCTCTGCAAGATTTGAACTATCTACCCCAAGACCTCTCTTATGTAAGAGGAAGAAAAGTTTTCTATAGCTTAAGCCACTATAATTTTTTTTCACATGTAACTCAACCTAATTTTAAAGACATTCAACATATTCTAGCATTCTTAATTTTTACTTATAAAGAGTGGTGTCTATTTTAAAAGTTATTCAGAGTTGAAGCCTTCCATAAAGAAGTAATTAGTGATAGTGACTCCATGTAGCGACCCCCGCCTAGTGGAAGGAAGTTCACTGTTTTTCCTGACTTGGTAAGCAACTTTCTAATTCTGGGACCGCTACTCTTCCCCTAGATTCCCTCCATATTTCCTTCTTGCCTCCTCCTCTTTGCTCCAGAACTGTGGTACTTGTTCTCCCGCCAAAATTCTCATGATCACAACACCAGACTCTCCCTTCCTCTCTGAGCCCCCAAATTTATAATGCACTAACAAAATGGCGCTGCGAAATCACTCTCGGTTAGTCAGCTAGCCTGAAAAACCTGTTTGAGGCATTATGTTAATGACATTAGTTCTTTTCTTGATCTGTTCTATACATTTGAAATTCTAATATATACTTAAGAAGCCAGATACTGACTTCTTATTTTGACCATCCAGTGAATTCTACATGTCTGTGTATTTTTGTCGAAAGTACAGATTCTTTTTCTCGAAGAAGCAAAGCAAAATTCAGTGAGGACTCAAGGTGAACAAGAAACTACAGATCTCTTCAGTCTCATAATGTTCCCATAATAACACTCACTTTAGACGATTTTAAGCTGAATACGTCAAGTCTTTCACCTGCAAAACAAATGTAACTTCTACCTGGAGCAGATTGAGGTTTTGTGGAGCTTGAAGCTTATTTAATTTAAGGGCCCTCTTTATGAAAAATAATACAAAAGCAGAAATACAGGATTAGGTAATATCACTTCTGCTTATAATCAAGACATATACACAAGTCCCGACCCAAGAGAAAAGACAAAATTAAATGAAAGAAAACTATAAACAGATGTGTCGCGAAAAGCCAGAAAATAAAAAAAATTAAAAGAGTTTAAAAAAAAACAACCCTGCAAGAATAAATTCAAGTGTACCTGTTTTGAACCTCCTGTTAAATTTATGTAGCAATTATGGTGAGAAGAGAAAAAAAACTTTATATACAAAAAGATCAGTACCAACTACCACATACAGATACCACCTTTTAAATACTCAAAGAAATGTGCTAGATATTCAGGCGCAGATTATATCTAAAAACCTCATCTTAGGGGCGCCTGGGTGGCTCAGTCAGTTAAGCATCTGCCCTCAGCTCAGGTCATAATCTTGGGGTCCTGGGATCGAGTCCCACGTCAGGCTCCCTGCTCAGTAGAGAGTCTGCTTGTCCCTTTCACTCTGCCCCCCCACTCGTGCTCTCTCTCCCCTCTCAAATAAATAAAATCTTAAATATAAATAAACAAATAAATAAAAATAAATAAAAACCTCATCTTAGGGAAAATGTTAAGACAGTGACTTATACAAATAACCATTCACTAGCTCTTACTGGATACAAAGCCCTAATATTTGTTTTAGATGGGCCATCGCTTAGAACACAGTATCTTTTATCTTGTATCCACTGTAATAGATACAGCCAACTTTAATTAAGCACTTGCTATGTGCCGAGCCAAGAAGCATGCTAAGCACTTTGCATGCAACACCCCAATTAATCTCCCAAAGAACAAATGAAGCATTTTATTATCCTCATGTTACAAACAGGGAAACTGAGGCCTAGGTAGGTCACATAGCTTATAAGAGGTGAGGCCAAAACCAAATCCGAGCAGTTTCCATAGAAGCCTGAGATTCAGAAAAGTTAACTAACCAACCCAGGTCACACAGCTAGTCAGTGGTAGAATCAGGATTCTAACTGGGTCCTACTCCAAAACAGGCTGTTCTTAACACCGTGTTCTGATACCCTCACAAGTGTTAAGGGATCCAAGCACAAAATACGACATTGTTAATGGTTTCTGGATTTATGGCTCCTTTTGCAAAAATGACAGGAAAAAAGCAAATGTGGAGTATTTATTGGTTTGCGAAGTCTTTCCTGCATTCCTAACTTGTCCATGGCCCACCGGCTGCCATTCTTGGGGGAGAAAGGCAGCAGTTAGGCCTGCCTTCAGACAAGGCACACACATTTCACCACGGGTTCCTCTCCCCTTTGTTCCATCTACTTCTTTTTTTTAGAATAATAACATTTTCACTTATATTCATTTCATAGATTCTGTATGACCAAAAGGCATAATTTGGGGCTGGGACATTTTTTTGGTCACATTGTGTTTTATAAAGTTCCACACAAATTAATATGCACACACAATTAGAAGAAAGCCACCATTTGCATCTGTGGAGGCTGGAATAACTGCCACAAGCCCCCGCTCCTGCTAAAGACGGGCTTCCTCCTACGAATTCATCCCCCCTACACCAAAAATGGCCTATATCTTCCCTTTGATTCCTAACTTCAGGTTCACGTCCAATTGGAAGAGGCCAGGCCAACAGCCAACACCAAACATGGTAAATTGTCAAAATTAAAACACTGTTTGAGACCTAAACTACCAAGTAACAAACATAGGACATCCCACCCTCACCCTAGGCTTCTCCCTTCCCAAGTAGAGGACAACAATTTGGGATGCTATTTGTTTGTTTCTTTCTATTTATAAAAATAAGACACAGAATTGTTAAAAATTGGGCAAGTGCAAAAAGCTATGGAGAAGAAAAAAAATTATCCAAAATCCCTGTCCCAAGAGAAAGTGACTATTAACATTCTGGTTATAGTTCTTGTATTATTTTATCTACTGTAGCAGATAATTGAGATCAAACAGTATATATAATTCTGAAATCTCTTGCTAGTGGGGTTTTTTGTTGGTTTTTTCACTTTTTAAAAGGCCATCTACTCTTTTTTTTTTTTTTAAAGTAGGCTCCACACCCAGTGCAGAGCCCAACATAAGGCTCAAAACCACAGCCCTGAGATCAAGACCTGAGCTAAGATCAAGAGTGGGACGATTAACCGGTTGACTGAGCCACCCAGGCACTCCAAAGTCCATCTACTCTTTTTTTTTCTTTTTAAGATTTTATTTATTTATTTCAGAGAGAGAGAGAGAGATCACGAGCAGAGGGGAAGGGTAAAGGGAGAAGGAGACTCCTTGCTGAGCAGGGAGCCTGATGCAGGACTCTATCCCAGGACCCTGAGATCATGACCTGAGCCGAAGGCAGACGCTTAACCAACTGAGCCACCCAGGTGCCCAAGGCCATCTACTCTTAATGCTCATGTACAGCTCCCTTATTTTTCAGGCGAAGATCAGTTCAACATCTTGAGTATTCTGGAGACGTCTGCAAACAGCCCAAGCTTCTGCTGTCCCAGGACTTTTTGATCCCATAGTAGTGGAGTTGTGTCCACTCAATTTACCCTACGTAGAGCTACATGACAAAACGAGAGCTGATCTACATGGAAAATATGAATTGTCATTGTATTTTCATGCTAATACGCATTTAGTGAGATGTCTGCATTTTTTTCATGTTTCACAACATCTATGATTTACACCTGGCAAACTCTGAATTGCACAAGCAGGAAAGATTGCATATTCAAAAGAAAGGACAGCGGGATACAGCACATATAGGAGAGTGGAGGAGTCACTGAAACACAAGATCAAAGTATGCAAGAGCCTCATTTGTTTGACAAAGAAGAGTTGAAAGAAGGGGATGTGAAAGAATTGGGGGGGACAAGGCTTGCAGAGGACTTCTTGTTGAGATTTCTCCTCTCCCACTGCCCTAAAATCTTTTGTATTCGTCAGTCCCACAACAAGGAGAACAGTAGAAGGGCTGAGCAACAGTAAAAGTGAAAAGACACATTTGTTGCTTTGTTTGATACTAACTGCCATGTGAGAGATTTGGCAGCTGATTATCTTTGAAAATCATCCAAATCTATACACTTCTAACTGAATCAAAGAGATCAATACATATAATGGACTTTTTAAAGTCTGTGTGTTGGCCCAGAACAAAGAGAAAGAAGATAGTCATGAAAGCTTTACGGGTTGTCAGCCAGGAAACTCATCCTCTTGCTTGATTTCAATGGTGGCTGTTTTGATCATTTTTAAAGTGAGGTTCCCAGGATTCTCGATCCTTTTATTCATCTTCCTTCTTTAAAAGAATCACTGATGCCTGGGAACTTCACCCATGAGGCAACACATTTTCCTGGAGCTGGAAAAGTTTTCCAGATGGCATTTTTTCAATAGAAACCAAGGGTAGGATGCAGTTTTCCTCACATGCATCCACTGCTCATGGAGCTTGACAGGCAGTCTGTTGTTAACCTGTCACCATGAACACCTTCCCTGAAATGGATACTCTATATTTCAGGAAATGGGTGGCTTCAGGCAGACATTTTTCAGGCACCAAGGATAGCTCTGAAGTGTGTCAAATAGAATGAGAATCGTTCCCTCTCAGCCCTACCAGCTTCTTCCCTGAACAATGTAATAACATTTGAACTTCCTGGAAAGCCAAATCTCTTATAAGACATTATACTTTATATTAGCAGGTTTAAGATCTTTCATTTACTAATGATCATCATACCAGTGTTTTCCATAAATGTCTAAATGGAGACAAACAAACATGTTCTAATTATCTTGTTTCTCATGAAAGAAGCAAAAGCAGCACCATCTTGGTTCTTCTGAAGTGAGTTGCCAAATTTGGTTGAGTTCCTTAGTAACTGGATGTCTAAATAATGAATTCATACTGAAAATAGCTTCCTAATATCTTTAGTTCAGAGCACACATTTTCAATTTGCTATTTCCAAGAAACTGAGTGTGGTAAACTAGACTTTCAGTTGTGAGTTTCTTGATCGACGTGCTGGAAATTGTCAACCAGACCCACATCAGAACTTTAAAAGACAGTTTACAGGGAAGTTATTTTTTTTAAAGTCAATTCTCAGTTATCTATGGGGTAATTTCCACACCCACATTCAAAAGCAGTTATAAGAACACAGTTCACAGCTACATATCAAATATTTATTTTGAGATATAAACAATTTGGATTAACTAGATCCCTGGAGGGAAATCATAACTCGCTGACAGTGCAAAAACCTCTTTCATTGTTTGTGGCGAATGAGACATATTTCTGTTTTCTTCACAGGCAAAAACCCAGTTCAGATTTGTTTATAGCAAGCCCTAGAGGAATTTTTTAATGTTTTAGAAATGAATACTTCTTTGTAAAATGAATTATTAAATAGAGTCTTAAAATGTTTTGTTCTGTAGCTTTAATTTTATTGAGTGGGATTTGACTTTGTTTCCCCCAAATTTGTTTTATTAAAAAGTTGGTTGTAAAAATGCAACTGGGAAAGAAAGACATAAAATGCAAAGGAAAAATCTCTTATTCCTGCCCACGCTTTAAATTTTGGCCGGGATTGACACACATGAGAGCTATTGCTAAAATGCCAAGGCTGACTAATGCTGCCTTCCCCACACTGGCTCTTATCAGTCCTTTAATGCTTGCTCACCCAATATTTCCAATGAACTCCACTCTCAAGAGATCTCAGCCTTGAACTGTCCACCCTTCACACTCCTTCCAGAATTATCTACCTAATTTCAAATCTAATTATGTAAGTCCCTTGTTTCAGGGCCTTCTGCAGGCTTCCTGCAGCTTCCAAAATGCAATCCAAACTCCTGTAGCCGGGCTCGCCAGGTCCCTCATAGCCTGGACCCAGCTTCCCCTTTCTTTACCTAATGTCCTTGCTCTCTGCACAGATCACCTTTTGTGCCAGCCACGCGGCCTTCTTTACTGTTTTGGAATTTGCCATGACCTCTACCACATCTCCGCCCTTGCATTGGCTATCCCCTCCCACCTTCAATTTTTGATAAACTCGGTGTCGATTTGCAAAAGCCAGCCAGCTGCATATCACCTCTGCTGGGCCACCTCCCTGACCGCTCCCCACCCCAAGAAGAAAGAGCTCCTCCTCTTTTGCTGGTCTTGCAGCAGTACTCAGCATAGTACCATATCATTCTTGTACAAGTAGTGGTTCTCCCTATAGGTCGTGATGTCTTTGAGGGCAAGGACCTCATCATGGTTCCCCTGTCGCTGGTTGGGTTCCTGAAAAAGTGTTCACTGAGTACCTAAAGGGCATGCACTAGCATCCAGCAGAAGTAAACAGCAACACTCTCTCTTCTCCTCCTCTAGCATGGAATAGGAAATAGTTGAGAGTATTCATCCCCAACAAGCATTAACAACCTACGGCTGGCCTTCGCCAGCAGAGCAAGCCCTAAAACTCTGCAGGTGGGCACCTCCCAGCCTCAGCCAAAATGGCAAAGAAGGCAAAGTATACCCAGTGTTTCTCCTTCCTGCCTTCCCTCTGCCTTCCTTCTTCACCTCCTGTGACTTCACACCCACTGCCTTTGCTGTTGTGTGCCCACTGGCCGGGCAAAGCTTATTATAGAATGTGCACCAAGCCATACACAAATAATCCCCCTTTTCCACCTCAGCCAACTTCCACCCTCTCAGCCAAATATCATGAGACTCCTATTTGAGAAACCAATATGATTATCCGACATAAGTCACTGATGTTTGGCTAAGAATAGGCTCAATCTTCCAGAGCGACATATCTTTTTAAAAGAGTAGCTAATTAACTTGAATCTAACCAGCAGAATATACTAAAGAGGTATTTTTATTAGAAGGCCTTCCAGAAGTTCCTTGGAGCCCCTAGATACCACCAGCTCCCAGATGGAAGAGATGGTGTCAGCAACCGGACCCCCCATCTCTGAAAGTTTGCCCACACAAGGCACGTCTGCAGGGATTTCCTAGTGCACCTTGCTTAGATGTTCGGTGCTCAAAAGATCACAGTTGCTCAGTGTGTACACTTTTGGCCTAGTGGAAAGAATTATTAAAAGACATATAGAAGTAAGGCAAGGGGAACGAGGAGGGGAAAAGGTGAGAAGAGAGTGACAGGTGAGAAAACACGTCAATATCGAGGGAACCACACAGAAGATACAACACCCAAAGAGATGGCACTGGGCACTCACACAAAGAGCTTACTGAAAAAATCAGAAATGCATCCATCCCATCACTTTTTTCTATCTAAAACGTTTTGTCCCTAAAGAATCTGAGTGTCCTATGACATATTAGCTATACAAAAAATTTCACAAAAGATTGAGTGGGTCAGAAAACTCCAGAGAACTTTTCTTCCTGAAATTATGAAAGCCTACCGAGTGGCTAGAAATGTCTCTGCTCTACCCTCACTTCTCATAATATTAGTTTCTATCCCAAATTTGATCTTATTTTCAGCGCGGCCATTCCTTTTATAGCTACGCATGCTGAGATCAAGGGATGGAGAGTCTGTCGCAAAGAAAACTAAATGTTACAGAGAGAAGAGTTGGAAAGGGCTCAAACTTCATTACATAAAAAAAATAATTTCAAGGGATAAAAACCACTTCCAGAAGAAGCCAAGACCAAAAATAGTAGCAACTTTAAACTTCATTTTAGGAGCCTGAGGATGTTATACCCCTCCATGTCGTTGCCTAGGGAACAGGATTCATTTAAGCTTTGCTATCCAATAATGTTTCGGAAATTGCTGCCCTATATTATATCTATGATTGTTAAATTCACTCTAAATGGAAAAGCCTCTCAAAAGTACAGCTGAAGTTATAGTATAGGAATCTTTGTCAGGAAAGTGTTATAGAAAGCTAAAGCTCCTTGAATATCTCTTGCTGTCACCATACATGAGCATTCTTCTACTTGGATAGGAGACTTTCTCATCCATAATAACCTATTCTTCATTTTGATTGCATTTGATGTGAAATCTTCTCATAAGTGACTGAATTTGTCTTGATTAAACACACTTACCTTAGCATGTCAAAAAAACATAAATAGGAATATTCCAGTCTGAACCAAGCCATGCAAAATTATTCTGACTTCCCCCTAAGCATTAATGAAAGAATATCCTTGATAACAGAATGTATATAAGAAGCATAAAGAATGATTCTGGGTTTTCTGTACATGATCAATTTGCTTCAACTGTTGCCTGTTATAGCCCAACCATGAGGGAGAAGAGTTTGGGTAACTGTAGCAGGAGGCTTATTGAAAGTACCATCAGGGGCACCTGGGTGGCTCAGTCGTTAAGCGTCTGCCTTCAGCTCAGGTCATGATCCCAGGGTCCTGGGATCGAGCCCCGCATCAGGCTCCCCGCTCGGCGGGAAGCCTGCTTCTCCCTCTCCCACTCCCCCTGCTTGTGTTCCCTCTCTCTCTGTCAAATAAATAAATAGAATCTTTAAAAAAAAAAGAAAGAAAGAAAGTACCATCAGTACTAGCACATGTTTGTTTTATATAAAAACATTGTTGGCCAAATCCCTATCCTTCTTACTTCCAGTAACCCTATCAGGCCAAAGTAGTTATTTCACTGAAGGTGCTGACTTTTTCATTTCTGAATCCCTTGTGTTGTTAAATGAATAAAAGTCATTTTGAGAGCTGAGCTGACCTTCCAGTGGGGACAATATACCTTCTGTTCATGTTCTTTGCTAATGTTTTTGGCTCCCCTGCATATTACCACTTTTTACAAGGAAGCTAGCTAGACAAGGCTAAACTCTATCTCTTTACTTCCCTCTCTGAACCCACTTGGGTTAAAATCTAGATCGGGGGAAGAAACTGAGACCAATGGCTAAGGAAGGGTTAATAGGTGATTTGGTGAGTTCAATATTCTATGAAATTTTAAGATCCTGGCTGTCCTGTGCCTGAGACCAGAGATTGTGTCCCTCAGACCGATATCCTAAGGCAGAACCACCAATGATAGCCATTAGCTGAATAGCAAAATCTCAATGAACCAGAATTTAACCACAGGAGAAAAATTCCTACTTGTCATAAAGCACTGTCTTGGGCACTATGGGGCTTATAAATCTGTCAAAATAACTTTCTGTAGATCCATTTTAAGGGACTTGAATGCTAAGAGAACAGATTCATATAAGAAATCTTGTGGTTTTTTTTTTTAAAGATTTACTTATTTTAGAGAGAGAGAGAGCTGGGGGGAGGGGCAGAGGGAGAGAGAGAATCCGAAGCAGACTCCCCGCTGAGCACAGAGCCAGACTTGGGGCTCAGTCGCATGACTCTGAGATCATGACCTGAGCTGAAATCGAGAGTCAGATGCTTAACCAACTGAGCCACCCAGGCACCCCCAAGAAATCTTGCTTTTAAAAAATGAAAACAAGGGCCACCTGGTTGGCTCAACTGGTAGAGTACGCGATTCTTGATCTCAGGGTCGTGAGTTTGAGCCCCACATGGGGTGTAGAAGTTACTTAAATAAAACTTTAATTTTTTTAAAGATTTATTCATTTATTTTAGAGAAAGAGGGAGAGAGTGAATCTCAAGCAGACTCCCCACTGAGCACGGAGCCCATTGTGGGGCTCGATCCCATGACCCTGAGATCATGACCTGAGCCAAAACCAAGAGTCAGATGCTCAACCAACTGAGCCACCCAGGCGCCCCATAAATAAAACTGTAAAAAATAAAAATAAAGAATGAAAACAATTTCCACAGAAGGTCCTAAGATAAGTGCACACCCAGTTCTATCTTCTACAACCAAGTACTGTACCATAAGAGTGAAGTTCAAAATGACTTTACAGTATTGTCAAATACTCGCTTTGCTCGCTCTGTTTTATTAACAAGGCCCTATCCCTATTAATGACTGGTTTAGGCTCCGGTGGACACTGGATAGAGGCGGTTGAGCATTCAAGTGCTGAAGTGGATTAATGATGAAAATTAATCAACACAATCTTATCAATTTTAAGTTTCAAACTAGTAATGTGCATTTGTTGTCCTATTTGAGAATATTCAATTCTGCTACAGAAAACAAGAAATCGAATGGGATAGGTAAAACTTAGAAGATGTGTTAAATATAGGTAAGTAACCCAGGAAACATTAAGCATAAGTAAAGTAAGTAGTAGAGACATGTGCTGAACATACACAGGGATAGAAATGCTGAGTAAACATTAAAATTGTCACTAAACATTAAATATACATGAGGTATATGAGTCACCCAATATTTATGAGGTCTTATATTGGCCACCCATGGTTTATACTCATTCTGGCCCCACAGGTACTCTGCCAAATAAAACTCAAAGCTGCTCTTAGAGCAGTTAGTGAGTTTACAATTTTGGCCAGACATACTTGTCCTGTGTCTCTCCATTTGAGCCTCCTTGCTCCAAACCTCAACTCTGTTCCTCATTACGACACCATCGGCATGGAAGGCTGATGAGAAAAGAAGAAGGGGAGGGGGAGAGGGAGGAAGATGATGGGAGTAGGTGGGGGAGAGGAGGAAGGAGAGTGGGACTGAGACTGACCAGCAGACCAGGACTCATGCAGTGTGGTCTTTCTATCTCACTTGTACCAAATTCCAAATACATGAACCTACTCCATCTCTGTCCCTTATTTCTCACTGTGTGTTTTTAATTGATTCAATAAACCATGTGATTCAAGCATCTTAATTTGTGATCTGTAACCTGTGGGATAGCTTACCTGGTAGTATATTTGGAGACTACACTGCATCAAGGTAATTTCCCACATGACAAAACTCATCAGTGTTTCTTAAGCCTTCATACGGTCTACTAATTGTCTGCCACCAAGGGCCAAGAGAAGAAAAATAAATGAAAGGTGGCAACCAATTATTAATGAGGAAACCTGAAGTAGTCAATCCTGTTTAATCCTACAGCTTGGTTACACGTGGTCCTTGTTGTGACTTTATAGTACATACATATATAGTCTTGGTTTCTCCTGGTAAAATTATAACTAAGTCAAATGGTTAAATTATTGGTATTTGATGATATTCCACAAAGAGGACAGTGGTCTATAAAGAAGGCTATGATCTCAAGATGCTCAGCCAGCCCAGCAAGTTTCACTACCATCATTTTAGAAAGCTGCTCATTAACAGTGTGAAACTAACTCATTTCACTGCGCCTATATTTACTTACTACACATTTCACAGGGGCCAGGCACTATGCTCTGTGCTGCACTGGAGAAAAGGTGAACATGATAGATCACCATCTCAGGAATTTCACAGTGTACTGTAGAGATACACAGTGTATCACAAAGATACATGAAGTACCCAGGTAATTATGATACCAAAAAAAAAAAAAAAAAGCTACGTTCCATAAAAGGCATGCAAACAAAACTTTATGGAAATTCAAAAAAGTAAGCAATCACATTCACTGGAAGAATCCCAGTAAAATAAAATGGTACAAACTCTCTTAAGGATAATTTAGCCATGTGTATGAACAGCCTAAAAGACTGCACAGTTTATGGTAATTAAGAACAGAAAATAATCCATGTACATGTCTAAAATATTTAGAGTGGTTAAATAAACTCTGATACATCCATTCACTAGAAAATATGCAGCTCTTAAAAATTACATTGCAGGTAGGTATTTCATGAAGTGTTACGGGAAAAGTATAACATACACATGATAAAAAAAAATGTTCCAACTCTTCAAAAGGACAGGCAGTGAAATGTCTTTCTCCCACCCTAGAATCTCCGATTTAACTTGGAGATCTTTCCATATCAGTGAAATACAGATCTATAGCATGTTCTTTATCAGTCCGAGTACAATTGTATGGGCTTTAAATATATTTTACTTATTCGGTCCCCTGTTAAAAGACAATTACCCTGTTTCCAGAATTTTGCTATTACAAACAATGCTGCAATATATCTAGATGAAGTGTCTATTTTATGTCTATATTATTATATGTGAAAATGTTCAAGATATTCTGTTAAGTAAAAAAACAAAGGCAGATGAACGTCTGGTTTCCAATTCCTCATGTAGGAAGTTGGAGGTTGCTACTCCATCCTAGCAACAAATAAAAGGCTGAACACACTGAAAAATCAACACCTCTTGGATCTGTGAGAGAGGAGGACACAGCCCAAGATTCAAGAACAAGAAGTACAGAGAGAACACCAAGAGGCTTGGCCTCCCCGAGCACAGTCTCAGTAGGAGCTGGTGCCAAGGCTAGAAAACCTGAACTGTAATTGACAAAAGTGCTGGAGGCTCAGTATGGACAAGTCTGAGAGTTAAAAATTCCAAGGAGACCCAGTCATAGAGGGTCCCCACAGTATTGTGAGATTTACTCTCAGGAGTTTGACCGTATTCCCAAAGTAAACATCAGAGAAAAGTCCCCTCAGACTTCGGGCAGGGGGCATCATTTTTAAATATGCCAGAGCTTCTGTTTTTCCTAACAAGGCTGCCCTCAGGAGAAACTGGCTAACCTGAACTTCGCCTGCTGGGGGATTCTTAGAGCCTAACTAACCTGAGGAGGGGAAATAGCCAACTCTAGCCCACTCTAGCCATCCTGTCCCACCTAAAGTAAGAGAAAAAGACTGAAAATTCTTGAGAAGTTCACAGTTCAGAGGCATATGCTCACTTAAAGACTGAGACCTAATCATAGGGCGTAGAACACCTCTCCTCCCTCTACACCTTACCATCACATTCCTAAAGGCCTATTTATAGCAGTTCCTTTTATGCAATACATCAGGTCTGGCTATCAAGAAAAATTGCAAGGCATTCTAAAAGGCAAAAAACACAATTTGAAGAGACCAGAAACAGACATGGCAAGGATGTTGGAATTATCAGACTGGGAATTTAAAACAACTATGATTAATATGCTACAGGCTCTCATGAATAAAGTAGATAGTATATAAGAACAGATGGGCAATGTAAGCAGAGATGGAAATCCTAAGGAAGAATAAAAAAGAAATGCTTGGTATCAAAAATACTGAAACTCTAGCCCTAACCCTTGATGGGCTTACAAGTAGACTGGACTCAACCTAGAAAAGAATCTCTAAGCTTAAGGATATATCAATAGGGGTGCCTGGGTGGCTCAGTCAGTTAAGCATTTGCCTTTAGCTCAAGTCATAATCCCAAGGTCCTGGGATTGAGTCCCATGTCTGACTCTCTGCTCAGCGGGGAGCCTACTTCTCCCTCTCCCTCTGCCTGCCACTCCTCCTGCTTGTGTTCTCTCTCTCTCTGTCATATAAATAAATAAAATCTTTTTTTAAAAAAGAATGTATCAATAAAAACTTCCAAAACTGAAAAGCAAAGAGAACAAAGACTGGAAAAAAACAAAAACAAAAACAAAAAAACATCAGAATAGAACATCCAAGAACTGTCCCACATCGGGCTCCCTGCTCAGCAGGGGGTCTGCTTCTCCCTCTGCCCTCTTCCCTCTCGTGCCCTCTGTCTCTCATTCTCTCTCTCTCAAATAAAAATAAATAAAATCTTTAAAAAAAAAAAAAAAGAACATCCAAGAACTGTGGGACAACCACATAAAATACAACATACACATAATGGGAAACCAGAAGAAGAAAGAGAGAAAGGAACAGAAGAAATATTTGAAATAATAATGACTGAGAATTTCCCCAAATTAAAGTGAGACATCAAACCACAGATCCGGGAAGCTCAGAGAATACCAAACAAAATATATACCAAAAACCTACACCTAGGCTTATCATTTTCAAACTATAGGGAATTAAAGACACAGAAAAAGTCCTGAAAGAAGTCAAAGGGGAAAAAAAAAACTTACTTACAGAGGAAGAAAGATAAGAATTACATCCTAGTTCTCTTCAGAAAACATGCAAGCAAGAAGAGAGTGGAGGATACTGCTTACCCAAAGAAAACAAAAATACTCATTTGAAAAGATACATGCATCCCTACATTTATTGCAGCATTATTTATAATAGCCAAATTATGGAAGCAACCTAAGTGTCCATCCTGTAGATGAATGGATAAAAAAAATGTGACACACACACACTGTAATATTACTCAGTCATAAAAAAGGATGAGTTCTTGCCATTTGTGACAACCTGGATGGACCTAGAAGGTATTATGCTAAGTGAAATAAGTCAAACAGAGAAAGACAAATACCATATGACCAATAAAACAAAATCTAAATTTTAAAAAATCTAAATCTAAAAAAACAAAACAAATGAATAAACAATCAAAAAGCTAAAACAGATCCATAAATACAGAAAACAAACTGATGGTTGCCAGAGGAGCGAGGGTAGAAAAGCTAGGCAAAATGAGTGAAGGGGGGGTGAGAGATACAGGCTTCCAGTAATGGAATGAATAACTCACAAGGATGGAAGGTATAGCACAGGGAATATAGTCAATGATATTATAATAGTGTTGTATGATGACAGATGGCAGTTACACTTGTGGTGAGTGTAGCATAACAAATAGAGATATTGAATCACTATATTGTACATCTGAAACTAATGTAACATTGTGTGCCAACTATACTCAAAATTTTTTTCAAATTCAAAAAAGAGAGAGTGGAGTAAAATATTTAAAGCACTGAGAGAACCACTGACCTGAATTCTGTACTCTGCAAAATTATCCTTCAAAAATGAAGGAGAAATAAAACTTCCTTGGACCAACAAAAGTTGAAGGATTTTGTTGCCAGTAGGTCTGCCTTGCAAGAAATGTTAAAAGAAGTTCTTTAGAGAGAAGAAAAATGATATAGGTCAGAAACTGGGATCTACATAAAATAAGAAAGAGCTTTGAAGAAGGAATAAGAGAAGGTAAAGTAAAACCATATTTTTCTTATTCTTAATTGACCTAACAGATAACAGTTTGTTCAAAACAGCAATACCAACAAGGTATTTTATTGTGTATGTATATGTATATATCATATGCTTTTATGTAAGTAGAATGAATGACAGCAATGATACAAAGGATTGGAGGGAGAAATTAAGATTATTTTTTATTATAAGGTATTCACACTATCCAGGAAGTGGTATAGTATTATTTGAAAGTCAATTTGGATTAGCTATAAATGTGTAATGCAAACTCTAGGGCAACCACTCACTAAAAGAAAGTTTAAAAAAAGAGCTATAAAATGATATGCTAAAAAATAAAAAAAGTGGCATCATATAAAATGTTCAATCCACAAAAGCAGGAAAAAGTGGAAGACAAAAACAGAAACAACAAAGACAAGAAATAGAAAACAGTAATGAATATGGTATATATTAATCCAACTCTTTCATAATCACTTTGAATGTCAATGTTCTAACTCTATCAATTAGAAGACAGAGACTGTCAGAGTGGATCGAAAAACAACCCCAACTATATACTATCTACGAGAAACCCACTTTAAATATAAAGACACATACAGATTAAAAGTAAACAGAGAAAAATATACTGTGCTAATACTAATCAAAAGAAAGTAAGACTTCAAAGCAAGGGAAGTTATCAGGGATAAAGGGGTCAATTCTCCAAGAAAACATAACAATCTTAATATGCATGTGCCTAACAACAAAGTGTCAAACTGTGCATGGCAAAAACTAATAGAATTATGAAGTGAAATAGGTGAATCCACTATTGTAGTTGGAGATTTTAATACCTCTCAGAAATGGCAGACCCAGCAGGTGGAAAATCAGTAAGGGCATAGCTGAACTCAACAACACCATCAATCAACTGTATATGATTGATATCTATAGATCACTTCATCCAACAACAGATTACACATTCTTCTCAAGCTCACATTGAGCATTTACAAAGAGAGACCACATTCTGGACCAGAAAACATGCCTTAACAAATTTAAAAGAGTAGAAATCACACAATGTCTGCTTTCAGACCACAGTGGAATTAAACTAGAAATCAATAACAGAATGATAGTTGGAAAATCCCCAAATACTTGGAGATTAATAAGCAAACTTCCAATAACACAGGGATTAAAAAAGAAATCTCAAAAGAAATTTTTTAACATTTTGAACTAAATGAAAATGAAAACAATTTATCAAAATTTGTGGAATGCAGAAAAAGAAAAAAAAGTTGTGGAATGCAGTGAAGGTAGTGTTTAAAGTGAAATTTATATCATTGAATGCCTATATTAAAGAGAAAAGATCTAATATCAATAATCTAAGTTTGCATTGCAAGAAACTAGAAAGAGAGCTAATTAAATCCAAAGTAAGCAGAATAAAAGAAATAATAAGAGAAGAGAAATCAACAAAATTGAAAACAGGAAATCAATAGAGAAAATCAGTGAAACCAAAAGCTGGTTCTTTGAAAAGATCTATAAAATCAATAAGCCTCTAGTCAGGCAAACTAAGCAAAAAAGAAAGAGGACACAAATTACTAATATCAGAAATAAAAGAGGGGACATCACTACAAATCCTATGGACACCAAAAGGATAATAAAGGAATTCTATGAACAACTCTATGCCCACAAATTTGAAAACCTAGATGAAATGGACTAATTTTCTGAAAGACACAATCTGCCAAAATCCACACAAGGAGAAATAGACTACATGAACAGGCCTGTATCTATTTAAGAAATTGAATCAATAATTAGTAAACTTCCAGAACAGAAAGCATCAGGCCCAGATGAGTTCACCAATTAATTCCACCAATCAATTAAGGAAGAAATTATACCAATTCTTGACAATCTCTTTCAGGGGATAGAAGCAAAAGAAATACTTAAGTATAAGTCTAACAAAATCTGTACAAGATCCGCATGAGGAAAATCATAAAACTTTGATGAACAAAATAAAATAAAAACTAAATAAATGGAAAGATATCCCATGCTTGTGATTAGGAGGACTCAAAACTGTCAAGATGGCAGTTCTTCCTAAATTTGATATAGATTCAAAACAATTCCAATCCAAATTCCATCAAGTTATTGTGTGGATATCAACAAACTTATTCTGAAGTTTATATGGAAAGGCAAAAGACCCAGACTAGCCAATGCAATATTGAAGGAGAAGGACACAGCTGGAGGACTGACAGTATCCATCTTCAAGACTTACTATAACGCTATGGTCATCAAGATAGTTTGGTATTGGCAAAAGTATAGACAAATAGATCAATGGAACAAAATAGAGAGCTTAGAAATAGACTCACATATAAATAGAGTCAACTGATTTTTGGCAAAGGACAGCATTGGAGGAAAACACAATCTTTCAACAAATGGTGCTGAAACAACTGGATATCCATATGCCAAAAAAAGAATCTAAACATAGACCTTACACCTTCACAAGAATTAATTCAAAATAGATGACAGACCTAAATGTAAAACACAAAACTATAAAACTCCTAGAAGATAATGTAGGAGAAAATCTAGATGACCTTGGGTTTAACAATTACTTTGTCACATGTAATTAATTCAGAGGCACAATCCATGAAAGAAAGAATTGATAAGCTGGACTTCATTGAAATTTAAAACTTTCTGCTCTGTGAAAGAAAATGTCAAGAGAACGAAAAGATAAGCCACAGACTAGGAAAAACAAAACAAAACAAAACATTTGCAAAGGACACATCTGGTAAAGAACTGTTATCCAAAATATACAAGGAACTCTTGAAATTCAATGATAAAAATACCAACAATGAGCCAAAGACCTTAACAGACAACTTGTCAAAAAAGATCTACAGATGGCAAATCAGCAAGTGAAAAGATGCTCCACATCATATGTCATCAGAGAAATGTAAGTTAAAACAGCTATGAATACCACAATGCCCCTATTAGAATGACCCAAATCTGGAACACTGCCGACAGCAAAGGCTGTCAAGGATAAGGAGCAACAGGAATTCTCACCCACTGCTGGTAGGAATGCATAATGGTACGGTACAGCCACTTTGGAAGACAGTTTGGTAGTTTCTTAGGAAACTAAACAGACTCTTGCCATACGATCCAAAGGAATTGAGAACATGTTCACACAAAAACCTGCCTGTGGATATTTATAGCAGGTTTATTCATAATGTCAAAACTGGGAAGCAACCAAGATGTCCTTCAGTAGGTGGCTACATAAATAAACTGTGGTACATCCAGATAATGGAATATTAGTCAAGGCTAAAAAGAAATGAGCTAACAAGCCATGAAAAGACATAGAGGAAACAAATGCATATTATGAAGTGAAAGAAGTGAATCTGAAAAGACCACATACTTTATCATTCACACTATATGACAATCTAGAAAGGGAAACACTATGGAGACAGTAAAAAGATCAATGGTTGCCAGCATTTTGGGGCGGTGGGAGGAGGAGGTGAATAGGCAGAGACAGAGGATTTTTAGGGCAGTGAAAATATTCTGCATGATACCATGATAATGGATATATGTCCTTATACATTTATCCAAACCATGTACAACACCAAGAGTGAACGATAACATAAACTATGGACTTTGGGTGATTACAATGTGTCAGTGTAGGCTCATCAATTATAACAACTGTACCACTCTGGTAGGGGGTGTTGATAATGGGAGAGGTTGTGCATATGGGGGGCAGGGGTATTTGGGAAATCTCTGTACCTTCCCCTCAATTCTGCTGTGAACCTAAAACTGTTCTAAAAAAGTCCATAACAAAAAGGAAATAATAGCATATACAGTATGATCCCATCTTAATTTTGTGAAAATATATTTACCATAGTGAGAAAAAGTCTGAAACAAAGACTACATATATTTTTTAAGATATTATTTATTTATTTGTCAGAGAGAGAGAGTGAGCAAGCACAAGCAGGGGGAGCTGCAGGCAGAGGGAGAAGCAGGCTCCCCGCTGAGCAAGGAGCCCAATGCGAGACTCAATCCCAAGACCCTGGGATCATGACCTGAGCCTAAGGCAGGCACTGAACCAACTGAGCCACCCAGGCATCCCAGGAAAGACTACATATATTAATAGTAGTTATCTTTGTGGTAGAATTACATGTGACTTTAATTGTCATCCTTTTCCTTTCTGTGCTCTCTATTATCTAAATTCTCTACAGTGGAGAAATATCATTCATATAACTTTAAAATATTAAATGGTTTTAAGAACAGCTTTGTGGATGAGATAGTAGTTGGACTAGGACTTGAAAGACAGGTGGGATTTTGATTTGCTCAGAAACAGAGATAATATTAGTGATAAAAGGAATTGTGATTGAAGCTCCATGGGGTGAGAAATTTTAGGCAACTTGGAAGTGTTTTGTCTCATTAGGTTAGAGCACAGAATACCTGTGGAAAAGTGGTAGTAAAGGAAGAAGTTGGAAAACTGCACTGAGATCTTGCACATCAGCTGCGGTGTTTATAGTTTAAATAGAGTAGGAAGCACAGGAGAGGAACAATAAAGACAGAGGTAAACAATAAAGACAGAGGTGAGCAACAGCACCTCTTTTCATTTAGTAAGAAAATTTAGTTATCCAGAATATTCCTGAGCAGTTCAGTCAACTGTTGGTATTATACTTGATAGGTCTCCAAAAAGACAAAATGATCTAACAGGGGGTTTCAGAGACAGAGAGGTCAACCTAGAGAAAATACAATGTCATAAAGGCAAATGTACTGAAAGTATTAAAGAATCATTGCTACATAAAATACTTTCAAAGACATCAGTACTCACCACCCAAATGATTTCCCAACAATATATTCAATAAGCCTATGGGACTTTAAGTACTATGCCCAAGAGATGGACATGGGGAAGATGACTGAACTACAAGATTTTTACCAATATCATGAATCAGGTGGACTATTTGAAATGCAGATCAATTACATTTATGACTATCACTGCAGAAAGATTGATCCTAAGGACACTGCAGTGGTGTCTGGACATCAGATTCATACTGCTGTGTTCTAAGCACTTCCAAAATCCATTCCAGAATACTGATTCTCTTTAACATTTTCTGGAGTAAAGGGCTGACCTATTGGAGATTCTCCACTCCAAGAACACTACTGGGAAATAGTTTCCATACTCTCACCAGAGATCAATAGAAAGCAGAAGAACAATAAAATATACCAAATGGTCCATACCATAATACTCCATTCCAGGTATTTAAATACTGCCTAAAACAATATCAATCCAACTTAGTAACTATTTAAAAACAGCTCCCATCTGGGGAGCAACTGACCAGGCACTGTGCTAGGTTCTTTACCAACTTTTTGTCTTTAATCCCAACGGTCTTGCATAGAAGGTATTATCATTCCCATTTTACAGAAAAATAAAACATGGCTCAGAAGGCTTAATTCACCTGTGCTATTCACACAACTAACAGGAGATAGAGCTGGTGCCAGGGTCTTTTTGGCTGAAAGCCAGTGACCCTTCCACTGTACAACACGGCCCCAGTACCTGCCACCTGCCTCCAAAACAGCATTCTGAAAATGTCACCAGTATTGTTTTCCTGTGCCAATACCATGATTGGAACAACTGTGAGAAACCTTCAGGACTCATTTCAGACAGATAACTGGATCTCTGCAGTTTATCATCATAATAATGCTGTGGCAAACAGCAAAATCAATACAAATTTCCAAGGAAAGAGCTGTGCCAAATATTTTTGTGACCTTTTTTTTTTGCCTCAATTGCCAGCAAAATAAAAAAACTGGATAGAATAATAACTATGTCTTTCATTGGTTTGGGGATCAGATACACAAACTCCTTTTATAAAACCAGAAGCAAGAAGTTAAAAGTCTCCAAATATAATGCCTATACATTTTGAATATCTCAAATTCCCTTTAAAAATCTCAAGAATTAAATTGCAATTTAAGATATCTATAAATAGCATGGAATTGAGCAAAATGCTACTGATTTAAGCCAAATGAGAAAATGAGCAAGAGGCCCTTTTGCTATCTTTATAGAACAAAACTCTTTAGGGACTAGAAGCAGTGTTCTAAGAATAGAAAGAATATTTTCTCCCTGAATACCCCACCCCTCTCTAACTCCACTACACTTTCATCTTATACCTGCAGGCAGCTTTCTCTTTTCTCCCCCAAAGAAAAGGCAGGAACATATCTGGTGGAAATACCTCAACATCTTTGAATATTAGATGAGATACAGATTAAGAAAAAGAACACTATTGGAAAATACTTTGCATACTCTCACCAGAGATCAATAGAGGCAACCAAGGGAAAGCTAGTCATCTAGCTTTTCTCCGCCCTCCAGTGCCATTCCTGCAGAACAGAGGGAAGCTGAATATCAGGAAAGAAAGAAAGGAAAGGGGTCCAATCACCAAGGGTCTGAATGGTGCATTTACCCACCCACCTGTTATCAAGTCCCTGCCATGGACTACGCATCAGGAATACAAAAATAAATGGCATATGAGATTGGATTTCTCTATTAAACACTCCCGTAGCACATCACACTTCTTTGTAGGACTCATTACAGGATCACATGTCTGGTATTTTAGCTACATGCTAAATCTTAAGAGACTTGGTTATGGGAATGTAAAATGGTACAGCCACTCTGAAAAACTGTAAGGCAGTTTCTCAAAAAAATTAAAAATAGATTCCCATAGGATGCAGCAATTCCATTTCTGGGTATGTATCCAAAAGAACTGAAAGCAGGGCCTTAAAAAGATACTTGCACACCCATACTCATAGCAGCATTACTCACAATAGGCAAGAGGCAGAAACAACCCCATGGTCCACTGACAGATAAACAAAATGTAGTATATACATGCAAGGGAATACTATTCAGCCTTAAAAAAACAAAAACAAAAACAAGGAAAACCTGTCACATGCTACAACATGGATGAACCTTGAGGACATTATGCTTAGTGCAATAAGCGAGTCACAAAAGACAGATTCTGTATGCTTTCACTTATGTGAGGTACCTAGAATAATCAAGATCATTGAAACAGAAAATAGAATGATGGTTGCCAAGGGCTGCAGAAGGGGGGAATTAGTGTTTAATGGGAAGAGACTTTCAGTTTTGCAAGATGAAAATGTTCTAGAGGTTGGATGCACAACAATGTGGATATACAGATGGTTCCCAACTTATAATGGTTCAACTTACGATTTTTCAATTTTACAATGGTGCAAAAACAATATGTATTCAGTAGAAACCATACTTCATATTCTAATTTTGATCTTTTCCCAGGCTAGTGATATGGAGTATGATCCTCTGTCCAGCTCCCAGTCAGCCACATGATCACAAGGGTCAACAACCCATACACTTACAAACAGTCTGTACCCATTCAACGACTCTGTTTTTCACTTTAGTATTCAATAAATTACATGTCATATTCAACACTTTATTATAAAATAGGTTTTGTGTTAGATGATTTTGCCCAACTGTAGGTTAATTAAGTGTCCTGAGCACCTTTTAGGTAGGCTAGGCTAAACTATGACATCCAGTGGGTTAGGTGTGTCAAATGCACGTTCAACTTACGATAGTTTCAGTTTACAATAGGTTTATCGGGACATAACCCCATCTTAAGTTGAGGGAGATCTGTACTTAGCATTACTATACCCCTAAAAACAGTTAAACTGGGCAGGGGAGCTAGCAGCCCCGCAATGGTGCTGCTGGAGACCGAGCACTTCTTGACGGAGCTGACCAGACTCTCCCAGAAGTGCCCGTTATCCGGCAGCGTGTTCATCACCCTGAAGAAGTATGATGGTCGAACTAAACCCATTCCAAGGAAAGGTTCTGTAGAGGGCTTTGAGCCCTTAGACAACAATTGTCTGTTCAGAGCTACTGATGGGAAAAAGATCAGCACCGTGGTGAGCTCCAAAGAAGTGAACGAGCTTCAGATGGCTTACTCAAACCTACTGAGAGCTAACATGGATGGGCTGAAGAAGAGGGACAAAAAAATCAAGAGTAGGAAGAGCAAAGCAGTGCAGAGAAGGGCACCAGATACCCTGCTTTCACAAACTAACCACTGAATTACTATGTTTCCTTTGGTTTTTACTCTTGGCCACAAAGCTAGGTTTCTGGTTCCCCTATAATAACATTTCATGTGAGATGAGGGTCATTTTGGATGGAAGGAGGGCTGCAATGTTTACAGGATACTTGTAAAAAGCCAAGTTTATTTTAGAATTGGCTGATTGGCCTGTGTTGCATGGTTGTATATCCTGGGATTATAAAGTCTCTGTGGCCATCTGTGTGAAGAACAATGGATCGTTAAACCTGTATTTATCCGCAAAAAAAAAAAAAAATAGTTAAGATGGTAAATTTTACATTACGTATATTTTACCACATTTTTTAAAATTTCCTAATTAAAAAGAGATTTGGGGCACCTGGGTGGCTCAATCAGTTAAACAGATGACTCTTGGTTTCTGCTCGGGTCATGATCTCATGGTCATGGGATCCAGCCCTGCATAGGGCTCCACGCTCAGCACAGAGTCTGCTTGGGATTCTCTCCTTCTCTCCCTTTCCTTCTCCCTCCCCCTCTACCCCTCCCACCCCCTCACCCCCATGCATGTGCTCAGGCGCATGAGCTCTCTCTTTCTTTCTCTCTCTCTCTCAAATAAATAAATAAAATCTTTAAAAAAAGAAAGAGACTTTTTTCCCTGTAGCTTCATTATTTAAGCACAGGTACTTGCATATGGAAGATATTTAACAAATATTTATTGAATGGATAGATGAATGGAGGAAGGGATGAATGGATGAATGGACAGACAGATGGAAATATGAACAGAAGAGCAACATATAAAACAATAATTACTACACCATGTGAACACAGAGAAATGGACCCTTTGAATATGAAGAAAGGAAGAGTTCTTGTTATGGTTGATTCTGATATAATATTTACCATACAGAATTACTTTATCTTATCCATCTATGCCACAAAAAATTTTAATAGAGATTTAGTTTTTTCTGGTTAAATAATTTTTATTTTTTCTCTTATTTCTCTTTATTACAGTATAATCTGTCTTCTGACCTAGATGAAATTAAAAGAGAAAAATCCATTTTTTGTCACCTTTGCTCTTTCCAGCACCTCTTTTAATCCAAAAGGATAATGTGAAATAGAGCTTACAATCAACACTGCCGAAGATGAAAGCAGGTGATAAGTTGCTTGCCCATTAGTTATTAATCAGCTATCCTCCAGGGCATAGTGTTATGAAGCTGTGTCATGTAATAAACAGCAGGCAAAAAGAATAATCTCCATTTTCTGACTCTGAAATACAGGCATGTGCTATAAAACTAAATTGACATCTGTTAGCAGGCTTGTCACATGGATGGTTTTTTCCTGCAGAATCTGGAATAAATTAAATCTTAAAATAAAGATTGGAACAGAGAGACTGCTTTACATAATTCCTTCTAATGGCGTGCTGATTTTAAAGAGAAGTTCTTACAAGAAATCTTTCAGTATCATTTTAATTGCAAAACTGTTGAATGCCACTCCATGCTAGGAAATTAGTGTTTTTATAAGGTCCTTATGTTTTAAACTAAAAAGTGGCAAGTGAAACCTTCCTCAACTGGCTGGAAGATAAATCAGGTTTTACCTCCAAATAAATCTATGCCCACTTTTTCCCCAAGCACCTGGAGTCTGTTTCATGGGTGGTTGGTTATGCATGGCACCTCTGAGCACCAGCATGGCTGAGCTCCCGGGGCAGAAATGGTTGGCCGGGGTGTGACCTCACAGGGTTTGCTCAGGAATACACTCCCTCAGAGGATTCACTAATAGGAGAGCAAGTTCTGGGGCCTCTTACTGTCAAAAGCCATTAAGCATTTTTTAACACATATAGAGGAACTGGCAGACCTGGTGAAACTGGGCTGTGCAACACTGAACAGAACATTCTTCTACTGAACCACAGCCTCCTGTATGAAAGGAAGTCACACAGAGGGAAACCTTTATGGGCCCCTGAAGCTTAGAGCCCCTCTGTTCCCTCAGGATTCCTTTGGCTCCCCTTCCCAAAACTTTGTCAAAATGGCAAAATCCTCAGACAAATATACCCACCCCTGGTACACAGCAGTGAAGAAAACCAAATGCCAGCTCCCTGGAGGCTTGTTTCCTCTCTGAGTGAAATCCTCCCCTTTTGTAATAATTCCGGGCGCCTTTGAAAATCTCAAAAGACGTGACACTCAATCAAAATGCTTTGTTTTACATAAAATCATAATTCTGGTCTCCTTAAAATTCTTCATTCATTTCTCTCACCAACATGAAAGTGTTTGCCTGCACAACCCTCCTCAGATGGTAGCGGTTCATATCCCACACCTTCTCATAGGGAACACTGAGGCACTGAGGACACAGGAACTCGGTGAAGAGACAGAGGAGGCTGCAGAAGCACACAGGCTCTCAACCCCATTCTTGTTTAAAGGGTTTTATGCACAGGAGGGGAGGGGGGATTTGCAAATGGAAGGCTGAGTCACTAGAGGCCTCTCTACATGCTGAGGCTCTTCACAGGGTGATCTTTCTATTACCTGGGTTAGAGCTAGGAAGGAGAGCCAAAGGAATCCTGAGGGAGCAGAGGGGCAGCTCCCTGGGCTCCATGCCAGACCAGCTAAGTGAGAATCTCTCTAAGGTTGGTTCTGGGTTCGAAGTTTTAATCAAGGTCCTTAGGTGATGGGATTCTTTACTTGTGCTGTTATTTTTCATTTGTTTTCTGGTGTTACCAAGTTTAACAATGCAATCTGAGAATCACTAGGTTATATAAGCAGGTGGGAGTGGGTCTCTGGATTCCAGAGCACCTTTCACACACAACTTCGCCAGTCATGGCTTCTGCCCAAGGAAAACACAAACCACCACTAGATCCAGATGCACCTAGCTCATTCTTCAAACAGGCTTTATAATCTACATGCTAGCTAAATACTGAATGTTTTGAAAAATCACTAAGAACCCAGAAATTTGCTTCACGGCAAATCTCACCATTATAGGTAAGTGAAAAAGGGTAGAAAGCCAAAACTCATTTTCTACATGTTGAGTGCAGAAGTTCTAGACCCACGTTCTCAAGATGGTTTGTCCTTTGGGTCCACTATAGATTGACGGAGACAGAAAAATGTCTCTGCATTTCAAATTGCAACTCAGGAGCATAGCTGACTCATTACTCCTAAATTGCTACTGGCTTATTTCACAGAAACAGCCTTGTCATGATTAAATAGTATTTTTGCAAGACGAAGTTGCCTTCAAATACACAGAAAGATACACACCTCTCTTTGAAAAAGTAATATAAACAAGTCTAAGCAGAAGATTGCACTGGGCCTTAAAAGAGTCACCTGGATTTCTACCTTTACCATAACATATCTTGTTGCCATGGTGTTTTCCACCCAAATATTCTGAACATCAGTGGCTAAGGCCTCTGGATGCTCTAGCTGCCCCTTATTAATTCTGCGGTGGGGCTATGTGAAAAGATAAAGCATTCAAACTTCGATACCCTGCATGTTTTATTTAGGAAGATACTGGGTATAAAGTCAGGTCAAGTATCCTACATATTTCCTGAGCACTTCACTAGGTAGTTGGGATGGGAGTCCACACAATGGAGTCCCTGCTCTTAAGCCATATACCCCTCAGTTAGGAACATACGTCTGAGACGCAGAGATTTAGCTGGAGGGTAAACCATTAGTCACCTAGGACTCGGGCATGTCTGGGCCTTGAACTGGTATGGGAGACCACTAGGAGACATTTTTATAAAGGAGCTTCCCTCCTGAGAAAGAAATTTGTTCCAAGAAACCAGCAAGTTCGAAACAGGAATCTGGTACATTGTTGGCACGAGAATGGAAAAACGGTCTGGAGCATAGCACATCATCTGTGCCTCATACCACCCTTAGCAGGGACTCAGGCTGAGGGTGGAGGACATTAGAACACAAGGTGGTCCAGGAGCACCTGGGTGGCCCAGTCAGTTGAGCAGCAGACTCTTGGTTTTGGCTGGGGTCTGATCACAGTGTCCTGGGATGGAGCCCTACTCCTGGCTCCACGCTCAGCATGGAGTCGGCTTGGGTTTTTCTCTCTCTCCCTCTTCCTCTGCCCTCTCTCTGTGCTTTCCCTCTCCTACTGAAAGAAAAGAAAAGAACATAAAGTGGTCCGGCGCTGGGCCTCTGGGGGGGGGGGGACACAAATTACTAGTACATATCCTCCGTTCCTGTGTTTCTCAGACTATGGTACAGACCTTGCTACTCAAGGTATGGCTCCCCAACTAGCAGCCTCAGCAGAGCTTGAGAGCTTGCTAGGAGTGCAGAATCTCAGGTCCTACCCCAGAACTTCAGAATCAACATCTGCATTTTAATTAGATTCCCCAGGTGATTCATATATACATTAAATATGAGCCACACTGGCATGAAAGATGGTTTAGGTCATACAAATAAGCATTTCAAAATCTTTTGTTTGTTAGGTATTTTTAATATGTATTAGAAAACATAATTAAGCCAGTTTACTCATGAGTCCATTGGTATTATTTCTCCAGATAATTCTAAGAAAGGTGAATCAGTTTAAAGTTGACTTAAAGAAAAGTATAAAAGGAAGATGTACCCCCCTATGCCAAACACAAACCGAAAAGAGAAAACTGTAAGAGAAGAACACAAAGGACATAAATTAAACTATATTTTAAAATAATAATAATAATAATAATGAAAATAAAGGAATCTAGAATGACATTTCACATAAATATTTATCAAAAAAAAACTCAAAACAAAGCAAAACAAAAACTGGTAGAGCAGAACTAATAGCAAACAAAACAGAATTTAAGGCAAAGAAAATTTCCAGGAATGAAGAGTGACATAATATATACATGCGGTGAAATTTTCTTCCTGAGTCTATCAGTTTCCATTTCCACCAGCAAAGCATGAGTGTTCACTCTAGGGCGGTATCAACATCTTGTTTATATTTGCCCATTTGATAAGCAAAAGAAAAGGGAATCTTCTTGTAGTTCAATTTCAAAGCGCTCCTTCTCTCCAGCACACCGGGGACCACACAGCAGACCTGAGGTCTGGTGATCCCGGGCGGGTTCCGGGCCCAGGGACTCGGGCCCCGCCCCTCCAGTGAGGGTCCAGGCGGACACCCCGCCCCGGGCAGCGTCCCCAGCCGGGGAGGACTCACCCCCGGCGCTGAGCTGCGCGAGTCCTGCTCCACCCGGTCCGCCGACCCGCAGCCCGAGGCCCCGCCCCCCACTTCTGCTCTGTATTAATTCTCAGCCGCTTATTTAATTTCTCTACAACACAGTGTTTACTTTCTACACAATCGCCAGCAAAGCTGTTCAGTGCCCCAGGGCAGCAAACAATAACAATTCTCTACGACCCTGTCTGAAGAACCAGTTGCCCTTAGTTTCGCACAAAGCTTTCATTAAAAACTCTTGAGTGGAATTAGGTGCGGTTATCAATTTCCAGGGAAATCTGATATATTTTCCCTGAAAACGAAGAAAGAGAGAAAACAGAAAATGTTTTCTATAAAATTTTGTAAAGACTTCCTGAAATGGTTAATTAAAAGTCTTTGAATTTAAAATCATTATTTTTTTTTAAAGATTTTATTTATTTATTTGACAGAGAGACACAGAGAGAGAGGGAACACAAGCAGGAGGAGTAGGAGGGGGAGAAGCAGGCTTCCCACTGAGCAGGGAGCCCGATGGGGGGCTCGATCCCAGAATCCTGGGATCATGACCCGAGCCGAAGGCAGATGTTTAACGACTGAGCCACCCAGGCACCCCTAAAATCATTTTTAAATCACACTGTGTTCTCTGATCTAATTCTCAAAAGCAATCCATTTAGGGAGTATCATGGTCCCCATTACACCAGCAATCAAACAGAGCACCAGAGCAGTTAAATGACTCTCCCTCCTAGTGCCAAAAATTAAGGAGGGAATGGGTGCTTCAAACCTAAATCACTGAGCTTCCAGAGGTAAAGTCTAAGGCAGTCCTGTTACTCCTACTATCAACAGCATGGTAAAGACCGAAAGTAAAAACTTCTCATTAAGTTTTTGAGCCTGGATCATTTAGGATACTCTGTGTAATAAAGACTTTAGAGAAAGAAAAAAAAAAACATACATTATGATTAATATGAGCAGAAATTTCAGACTCACTATTTCTAGTCCCATCCTGGAAAAATTCTTATGCATCGTTTACAGCAACAAGCACATGAGCAAGAAGACAGTTCATCATTACTAATGCTGGATCCAGGTGATCTTACTCCCTGACAGACTGGCTTCTGATTCTCCTGCTTTTGCTGATGCAGTTGCTCTCACCAGATGCTTTAGAAATGTTTTTGATTTACAGTTGGAAATTAAAATTACCAAAGAGTTCTAAAAGCAGAATAGAAGCCCTATGCATCTTTCTGTCACCATCTCAGAGTTTGCCTTTCCTTTTGGCCTGAGTGGCTGGAATCTAGGGATGGATAAAGAGAAGAAGAAGAAAAATCACAGCTTCACATGGAAAACAGCACCCAACTATATGAAACAGTTTAACGTCATGAGGTGAAAATAAAACAACAAAAATCCCCCTGGTTTCTAAAGTCACTAGCAGAAGAAATGAGTGAAGAAGGCAAGACGCAAGCACAGACGTGTGTGTGTGTGCGTGTGTGTTCGTGTTCTACTTGCTTGCCCTGCCAGAGCCACATCCTATTTACCAGTGTCTGTACACATGCAGAAAAATGAAAACAGACCTTGCTTGCTGCAGGCCAGAATGGAAGTTTCCTTTTATCTGGCACCACATAGCTTCTAGAGGCATGTTCCTAATGGAAGCAATCACTCACTGATGGGTTTCATTTTCCTTGTTTTGTTTTAAAGCATTCGCAAAAAAAAAAAAAAAAAGAATCTATGAAAGATTATCAGTCTCTTTTAAATTCTTCAATAAGGATTTTTTAAAGCAGCAAATATATACCTGGCAATTCTGACCCAGATCACTTTCATGTTTATTTTTTTTTATTGTGGTAAAATACACATGACATAAAATTTACCATCTCAACCATTTTTAGATGTCATTACTAATGTTTTTAATAAAAATAAGTAGCCTTAGGAATATAAAAAGATCCTTTAGAACATTTATCCTTTTTAGGTACTACTGTAAATATTTCTGCTGTCTCAGGGGCAGCATGAAAGATCTCATGGTTCATCCTCAGCATAAAGGTTTGCCCACTGCAACTCCTATGGAGTTGAACAAACACAATTCAGGTGCATACCTGGTTATCTGAAAATGCATTTTCCATAGGAAATGTGGCTTGGATAAATTATATCCACAGGTCATTTTTCAAAGCCCTATTTTATCCTCACATTTACCAAATCTTTTGCTGAGATATTATCAAAAAAAGCTGTCTCTACAAGGTCTATTCTTTGAAGAGTGAGGGTAGATAGAGCCAGGGTGTGAAGAGCATGAACGTGGGGCAACAAGAGTCCCAAATGAACACAAAGAATCTGTAGCTAGCTCTTTGAATAATCAAGAGTTGACATATTAGAGAATCAAGCCTGTAATTTTCAGCTGTTTTTTTTAAACAGGTCTCTGAAGGTAACAAATGGCAAAAATAAAATAAATTTCTGAAAAATGTTCCCACCTCAGTTTCTGTTTGGAGATTTTACTCTCCAAATCCTATATGTGTTTCATTAAGGCTCCCAGTTATTAAATGCTACTTACTGTCAATGGCAGAGCAAAATACAAATCAATAATTAATCACATGTTAGAAGAGCAGCAAATTCTTTTTTTTTTTTTAAAGATTTTATTTATTTATTTGACAGAGAGAGAGAGGGAACACAAGCAGGGGGAGTGGGAGAGGGAGAAGCAGGCACCCCACAGAGCAGGGAACCCGATGCGGGGCTCGATCCCAGAACCCTAGGACCATGACCGGAGCCAAAGACATATGCCTAACGACTGAGCCACCCAGGCGCCCCAGAGCAGCAAATTCTTTGAAGTGGTTCTTGAAGAAGCTCCTGTAGTCCAATTAAAAGGAGTTTAAAAAAAAAAAAAAAAGGAGAAGGAGGAGGAAGAGGAACAGGAACAGGAGGAAGAGGAGAAGAAAAAGAACAAAGCAGAGGAAAAGCCCTTTTATTAAAGATCAGGCAGCCAACTCAAGTTTAAAATTGAATTCCATATACACTGTTTTTCAGAAACACCCATTTTGGCATGTTCTAAATCACATGCCATCTCTGACTGAGAACAGGAAGGCAAAACAGGCCAAGCCCAGGAGGGGTTGGCAAACAAACACAAGCCAAGTACACTCAGGAGAATTATCTAGTATTTGCCTACAGAATGCAGTTGGCTTGGGTCTACACTAAAAATTGCTTTCAAGGAACACGGATTAGAGATTGGGTTTCTTTTTGCTATCTATTCACAATAAGATACTTGTAGAGATTTGTCATCTTTTGACATAATTATATCAGTTGCAACACACACATGTCCATTCAATTTTACAAAGTTCGTTTTAATCAAAGATATACATATGTTCTGGCCTTCAAGAGCCTGGAGACTCAAAGTAGTTGCTACAACAGTGAGAAACACAATTCATGGGCAATCTCTTATCAAACAAAAACCTGGCCCCGATTACTTTGTATTTGAGACTGACATAAGTGGTTCACTCTGTCTGAACATTTAAAATCAATTGCCAAACGAAAATGGGACTCTTGAGGCCATGCCAGAAGTAGGTTTCTTACTTCCTTGCCCAGTCTTGGCCAAAACCCTAGCACTACTCAACAGCAACTGCAATCTACAAATCAACTTAAAGATCTTGATTCCTGCCAAAACTTTATGTCTACAGAGCTGACTCTATAAATAATGATGGGTTATCATCAGTAAGGTTGAAACTGGATCCTCAACTATCCAATTCTCGGTTTGCATTTTTTTTTAAGTTGATGAGTTTGTTCGCTTTATTTCATTATGAAATCAAATGAAAACTCTCACCTTGTGATGCCCAAATTCATTCAAAATGGTGCCCAGTTTTCTGGTGTTGCTATGCGGTTTTTGGGCAGCCACAGCTGGATGCGGGTCCCGCCAGTCGATAGACAAGCGGTGATACCAGAGGCGCTGACTCTCCAGAATATGAGCCGACTTCACACTAGGATCAAAACGATGTACCTCACATCCATTGTTGGCCATGCTAACCTCAAATTGGGTATCATCACTCCCTAGCCTATAAAGAAAAAGGATGGAAATCAATAACAAGAAAACTATACTGAAGCAAAAGTGTTGGATTGACAAAATGATTCTAAGGCCAATTTTCTTATTCTTATCAAGTTTTCTCCTGTTCTAACACACAGCTAACTGCACACATTCAATAAACCTTCTTCCTTCACAAAAAGCATTAGAGTTAAAAGCTTCTGGGTAAAAAGCAAGCAGAGAAATCATCTGCTAAATGCAGACCAGAGAATCACATGTTCAAACATGTACAGGCATACCAAATTAATTTTTGACAAAGACTTAAACCATAGCAGCAACGAAACAAGACTGTCCAGTGATCTTAAGAGGTTTTCTCAGAATACATCAAAAATATAAGCGTCGGGATCAGTTCCCTTAGGGAGAGGGGCGGTCTACTAATGAGGTAATTTGCCTCCATTCTAATGGTCACAATGCATGAGGTCTGACTTAAAGACAATAGCTGTTTCCTTAGAAATGGAATATAATTTAAAATAGTACAGCTAAAGAAAAGGCAACTGTGTGTGGTTCTACTCAAGAAATAGAAGAGATACCTCATCTAAATTCACATCAACAGGAGGAAAAAATTATGAATTAGTTTTTCTTAAGTACCCAGTATGTAACACATCATGTGGAACATTCATATACTTAACACATTTTTAATTTACTCCATCATATTACTCAGACATATTAGGTGGAGTTATATTCATCACTTTGATTAAAGCACCAGTTTGGATGAAAAACATGAAGTTAAATGAAAGAGGATTATTTTTTTAAATGGTGATTATGGCTTCTTTGCCCGAAATACTATAATTAGATGTGATTTAAGATACCAAAATCTCAGAGTATCTATAATACATTGACCAAACCTGAACCCAGGGCAGAAATGCTTCATTCTCTTAGACTTCACTGTCTCAGATATTTCATAATTTGGAAACATACAAGCTCATTGGCTAACAATTATTGACCTGCTTTTAGGTGACTAAAATAAGTCTTCAGTACAGAAATCCTCCACCTAGACATTCTTACTATACTCTTACTTGCCTTGTTCTTTACCTTTACTTCTACTCCACTGCTTTTTCCCTCGCTGGACCCATGGCATGTTAACCCTCTGCTGTCCCTCAGCTGTAATTCTCTCTACCCTTTTGGCTAGAAGATTTAGCACTCCTTTCACAAATGCTACCATTCCTTTTACCCGACAGATCCTGTTTCCTATTTTTATATATTTTTAAAGATTTTATTTATTTGTCAGAGAGAGAGAGAGCACAAGCAGGGGGAGCGGCAGGCAGAGGGAGAAGCAGGCTCCCAGCTGAGCAAGGAGCCCGATGAGGGACTCGATCCCAGGACCCTGGGATCGTGACCTGAGCCGAAGGCAGATGCTTAACCAACCGAGCCACTCAGGTTTCTCCTGTTTCCTATTTTTAACCTCTTATTGAACCCACACAGCTCAGACCATTGTAATCTCTATCCTAGTTTCCCCCCAATTTTTCCATGATCTAATCTGGTGTGGCAGATTGACTTGCTGGCTCTAATTCTTCACTCCTTCATACTACTGCCATGCTATGCTCATCATGGGCAGAGTGTCCTTTCCTGCCTCTTGATTTTTTGGCTTGACTATGTAATTTGCTTTTTCGAAGGAAGTGACAGTATGCCAGTTCTGAGACTAGGCTTTAAGTACTTCTGTCCACTCTCTCGTATCATCCTCATGATGAAAACTTACCCTGGGTAGCTTGCTGTCTCAGGAAAATAAGAGATATGAGAGGCAGAGGTACCCCAGTCGAACCTCCAGCCTTCTATGAAAAACAGAATTGCCCTTAGCCACCTCACTTTGAAGCCTCCCCACTGAGCCCAGACTCAATCAACTGAAGCACAGCTGATGTGCAGACATATAAGCAAGAATAAATAATGGTTTTAAGCTACTGAATTTTAGAGTGATTTGTTACACAGCAACAGCTAACTTATAAACCTGCCATGAACTATAAATCCAAGAATTGAATAAAAATGACGAAACATTTTTTAGTAGACAGATTTCTTTCTGTATATACCAGAATGTTGCCAAATTCACCTGCCCCAAGCGATTTTTCACTTAATTGAATATGTTGAAAGTTAGATGAGCAAACCAGTGTTATTATGGGTCATCTCATGAAAAGTGGCAGTTTTGTAGCTTTACTAAGAGAATATTATGTCAAAAAAAGTACTCATTAAATATAATTTGTATATAAACTTTCTAGAGTAGAGAAATTTGAATAATTTCTTTCTGTGAATTTTCTCAATATTGTTTTCAAGGAAACATTTTCTACTCTATCAAGACTTCAAAAAAATTTAAGGATTAAATTAAACACATAGACTTTTGTAACTAAATTTTTTAGTAAGGCACTTTATTATATATTGATATGTTTTCAATTTAAACTAATTTTTTATAATAAAAAATAGCAATACTCACAGAAAGAGTTCAAAGAAATAGATAAAATGAAAAGTAAAAGTTTTCTAGCTCTAGAAATTTTGGCCACTAATTTCCAGAGATAATCACAGTTAGCAATTTTTTGTGTATCCTTCCAGAAATTCTCTACACATGTACAAGTGTTCTCTATTAGAGATATCATAAGCACACACATATATATTTAAGTTCATCATCAAACAGCGAGGAACTATTTTGTATGATAAACTAAATAACATCAAAATATTGAAATTTGTCATTTTGGGGTAATTCATGTTACTAAATAAGAAACACTTAATACATAAGTGTACTAAATTGGAAAGTAATAAACAGCATTCATTGAATCAATGTCTATAATTCTTTCATTTCTTCAAGTGGTACTTCTTCAAATTTTTATTTAAATTCAAATTAGTTAACACACAGTGTAATATTCTGCTTATTTCTGAATCCCAAGTGCTGAGCAATGAGATGAGTGCTGACAGAGAAATCTACAAAATGCTGCTCCAGTGAGAGAAAACTAGAAAATTAGGTAGGATCTGGAATTCCCAGAATACATAGTACAGTATCCAACATGGCAATGGGGCAGGCTATGTTTCACTGTCTTATTTGTGTATATAAACAAATATTTATAAAGCACTTTAAGGGGCACCTGGGTGGCTCAGTCAGTTAAGCATCTGCCTTCGGCTCAGGTCATGATCTCAGGGTCCTGGGATCAAGCCCCATGTCAGGCCCCCTGCTCAGTGGGGAGTCTGCTTCTCCCTCTGCCTCTCCCTCTGTCCGTCCTCCAGCTCGTGCTCTCTCTCTTGCTCACTCTCTCTCTCTCAAATAAATAAATAAATATTTTTTAAAAAAGCACTTTAATATGTTTAAGGCACTATACTAGACACCAGAGACAAATAGATAAATTAAATATAACCCTTGATCTGAAGCTCACCAGTCGTAATGAAGAGAGATTTCTGAACAAATAACTATAGTAAAATAATGAAATAACCAAAACAAAACTATTACTTACAGCAAAAAAAAAATGTATTTAGTCTGTAAGAAAATCATTTTCTGCTCTTATTTAACTGGAAAGAGAATTCACCATAGAAAATTCTCCTTTAGGGGCGCCTGGGTGGCTCAGTCGGTTAAGCGTCTGCCTTCGGCTCAAGTTATGGTCCCAGGGTCCTGGGATCGAGCCCCGCATTGGGCTCTCTGTGCAGCAGAGAACCTGCTTCTCCCTCTCCCTCTGCCTGCTGCTCTGCCTACTTGTGCTCTCTCTCTCTCTGTCAAATAAATAAATAAAATCTTAAAAAAAAAAAAAATTCTCTTTATAGGGACGTTCTACTTAATGTTTATTCCATGAAGCAAGAAATGTAGATCATAAGGCTTCTATCTCATGATCTAAGACAATTGTTCCATTCCCTGCCACCACATCTGCATTCCAGCCAGCAGGAAAAGTACAAGGAGAATGAAGGTCACATCCTTTCTTCCTAGGGCATGGCTTAGAAGTTGAACACATCATATTCACTCATATCTCATTGCTCAAATCTAATCATATGGCCACTTGCAGCTTCAAGGAAGGCTAGGGTATGCAGTCTTCAGCAAGGTGCCAGGTGCCCTGCAAAACTCACAAGCTCTGTTACCAAAGGAAAAAGGAAAAATATCCCCAAGAGAAGTGAAAACATATGTTCACACAATGAATGTTCACTGCAACATTATTCACAATAGCCCAAAAGTGGAAGCAACCCAAATGTCCATCAACTGATGAGTGAATAAATAAAATGTGGTATATCCATATAATGGAATATTATTCAGCCATAAAAAGGAATGAAGTAATGATACATGCTACATCATGGATGAACCTTTATGCTAAGTGAAAAAAGCCAGTCACAAAAGGCCACGTGTTGCATGCTTCCATTTATATGAAATGTCCAGAATAGGCAAATCTATGGACAGAGAGTAGATTAGTGGTTGCCTAGGATGAGGGGTGAAAAGCAGGAAAGGTATTGGAGAGAAAATGGGAATGACCGTTACTGGGTATATGGCTTCCTCTTTGGGGTGATGAAAATGTTCTAAATTTGACTGTAGCAACCAGAAACCGTTGAACTGTATGTCTTAAATGAGTGAATTGTATGGTATGTGAATTATAACTAAACAAAACTGTTTAAAAAAAATAAAAGCAGATATAGGGAAGGTTTCTAACTGTGACCACCGAAGGCATAAGGGTGGGAAGAAGTAAGACAACTGTGTCCCCAGGAATTTCAGTAACCCATTCTTCAATGCTGCAGGACCCAGAGAATCTGGCCAAATGGCCAAATCTCATCTATTATGAGATCTAATAGATAATTAGGTTATCTATTATCTGATTATTGAGGTGATTATGATTAGATCTGTAAACTGGCAACAACTAGAGGGGGAGAAATAGGTTTTTCAAAGCACAAATGACACTGAATAGTGGGTAAAAATATGTTATAATTGTTAGTTTTTGTTAAATAACATTGTGTGAAATGCCAAGATTTCATCTAGAACATATATTCTCAACAGGGAAGATATCACCCCTAAGGGGGCAAAAATCCATTCTTGGTAGCCAAGAAAACTTCCTCTTTTTACATAGAAAGCACAGATACATACATTACATAAACAGACAGTTTATCTATGGCTTTAAAATTTCACAGGGTGGGGTGGTGATTAGGAAAAAAATTATCTAAAAAGGATCTTTGGGTCCATGATTTTCTGATTCCTCATTCATATATACTACGAGCTCCGGCTATGTGAATTAAACTATTACAAGTTGAAAATGTTTGGCTCTGGAGCTTGTTCATTCCTCTTGAAATGCTCATGGCACCCAGAAGTCCCAGCTTTTCTGCTTAAGATACTGGTTGTTGCCTAACCATGTGTCATCTATCAAACGTTCTTCTGTCTCATGCTGAGAATTTATGCCTTGAAACCAAATGGTGCCAGCTACCGGAGAACTAAAAAAGAGATGAAAAAGATTTACCTATGCATAATCCCAAGTTCCCTCTTCCACTCTCGCGCCTACCCATGAAATAACAAACTTTGAAAGGCAGGATAAAATAGGTGATTTTTCCCCACTCACTTTAGCTACCACCCTCCTCCCCCGCAGTCCTCACCCTTCACCTCCTCCCCCTCCACCTCACACAGAAGAAGACTTACAGGGCGGGCCCCAGCTGAAGAGGTCAGGCAGATAACATGATCATCTAAACCCACAGCCCCTCCTTTCTCTTCTCTTCCCCCTCCCTGTAATATAACCTTCCTGTACAGCACCTTCCCCTATCTTAATTGGTCTATTCTACCCCCATTTCAAAGTTGAAAAGGATCTGATTTTAATTTTCAACTGAACTTCACACAGAGTGCACTCTCCCGGAAAAAATGCTTTTACATTAACTGCAGAATAAAAAGCTTTGACTCCTAGGAAAGACATTCCAAACTCTGAGATAAGGTGGAGGTGATTCCTGCTTTAGTTCTTGGGATGGAGGAAAGACATGCAGCCTTTGTCTTCTGTTCCTCTGTCCTCAGATCTCTCCTCCTCTCTAGGAAGATTACCCCGAGCCGCGGCTTTATCCGTCATCCTCAGTCTGCCTGGGAATGACTGGGCACAGCAGTGACCTGGTCTTGCTACTACCAAGAGTCCTGGGGCTGAGAGCACATACTGGCCTGGTGTAGGGGCCCCATGACCCACCTGCCACCTGCCCTCCCTGCCATCTCGCAACTACCCCAATACTCCCAAACACTGAGAATCTGGGGCCCACATCCCCCGTTCTTGTGCCTCATTTCAGGACCACCGCTTCTGGCCTGGGTCTCTTTCTTCCCTCAGCATCAACTGGAATGTTGTCAGCTCACTATTGTCCTGCCTCCGGGCAAGGAATTCACCTGAGAAGGGGGTAGGCTTCTCCTGACTCTCAGTTCTGAGTCACAAGGCAACCTCCTTGTACATCTACAATCCAAAGCATCCTTTTTTTACCCATCTGAAATATTTTTTTTAGTTTCCAGTTTTCAATTAAGCATTTTTTTGGTTTTGAATCAAATGTTGGCCCTTATAATCTAGTCACGTCTGTTCCCAGCGGAATTCAACTGTTCTTATCTAAGCTCTTTATAAAGTTGTGTTTGAATAGTGAACATTTCAATGAAAGTAAGAAACTACCTTTTTACATGAAGTAATCTGAAATCTTAGAGCAGAACTATCTTATCTAATGGCTCTGAAGTTTAAGGAAAGCAAAAAGGAATTTAAAGATTCCCCCCTCCCCCCCCCCCCGCAATAGCTTTCCCAGTTTCATTTTACTCAGGGATATGCTTTAAATGAAATTATTCCAGGGTGTAAAATAATAAGTAAAATATAAAGGCAGTTCAGAGCAAGAAAACAGGACCAAGCTGAGATCTCCAATTTGCATGTGGTACTATGCAATTACTTTTATGACCTACTTTCATACATTTTTAATATGATAGAAAATAAAGGCTACTGTCAAAACTTCCCATTCTTTCTATAAGCTTGAAGCATAGCTGGTGGGCTCCCCTCTGTTCTAATCAAGTGGCTGAGCAACTAATTTCCTAAGCCTCAGCCTCCTGGTTTAAATCACAGCATAACCAGCATCTCTCCCTAGTCTCCTTACCTGAAGCAATCATTTATGTAGCAAGCATATATTGAGTGCCTACTGTGTGTACCAAGCTCCCCTGTTGATACTGACTCTTCAGTGAACCTACAGAAGAACGGTTCCATTATCCTGAAACTCTTATTTGAACTCTTTCGTTTTTACAAAAAGTTCACAATGACTGTAACTAAGAATTCTTGTTTGGTAAAGTTTGACAACGATGGTGATCCTCTGGGCACGTACCCAAATATCTGCCCACCCCCCCCTTTATCATCTAGGATTCATGAGTTGTTACTCATGTATGTGAATATAAATCACAGAAGTGCTGAAACCTATCAGTGAGAAACAAGCACAAGACACCTGTTATGGTCCCCAGTACTTTTGTAATGGACTTCAAGGGTCTTGCCTAAGAACCTCATCACACAGCTTCCACAAAGAGTCTGTGGAATAGGGTATTCCCAATAAAAATAACTCTTCTCTGCCTTTTTTTGAGACACATATTTGTAAGTTCAGGTCTGGATGTGAGTACTACTGTAATTGGTGAAATAGTCTCATTACTTTATATTTGCCCTTTTATAGAAGGCTCTCTAAATCCATTTGTATATTTAGGTCATTTTCAGCCTGAAAAACTGAATATTAATATTTCCCACAGTTTTGACAAAATCACACTGTTTGCACAAGAATTCCCTTTTCTTTCTTTTTAATGTAAAGTACACACAGATTTACCATTGGCCCAAAACATAAAAATCCAACAGTGGCCATTTATCTTGGGTCACTCATCGTAAGTGTGTATAGCATTTCTAATATGCTTGCTGTTCTTCTTTCTCTTAATTCTTAATCTCTCTCTCTTTGTAACAAGGATGCTATAATTCCAGCTGGAAGTCATTGGCTTCACCAAGAGGCTCATCATCATGCTGAAAATTGAAGTTGCCAACTTGCCACTAGCCCAATGGGAGAGAAAATGGCCCGGCCACTTCCAGTGACCTGCAAGTGCAGTGCCTGGTTACATGTCAGCCAGAGGGGCCTGAAACGATGGCAGGAGGCAAAGTATAGCACCTGTTGTACACCGCGACCGTTCATAACTTTGTGTTGCTGAAAAAGCCTTGGCCACTTGCAGGAGTGTTTTGTGTTCTGCTACAAAATGCACTTACCCTAGAGAGTAGAGGCGGCATTGCTTGCTGCGGATCTGATGAGCTAAGCCAAACCTGTCATCGAGACAGACTGACCAAGGCTTCTTTGCAGGGCTGGAGTCAGTAGTGAGGCTGTCTGTGCTCATGTGATTGCATGCAATCTGTAAGGATTAGAAATCAATATGAATAATTTAAAGCGTTGGATGATAAATGGCAGGTAGGGAGTAACTGCCTCCCCAGTCCCTGAAAGCCGTAACAGGAGAGTTACATCCTTCTCCACTGCTAACTAACTACTCCTTTCCCCAGGGAAACACAAGACTGCTGTCAAATGTTCAGAGGAACTCCAAATACTGGAGTTTGAAGGACACTTGTGGAGACTGTAGGTAGGTTTGGAGGGAAGTCAAGCACTACTATAGGTATATAGCACAGAGTATGCAAGGGAGAACAAGTCAGGAGCAAAGGTGGCAGAGAGGAGGGATCCAGAAAGGCTTTGCAGAGGTGTGTGAGCCTTGGAGGATGAACAGAAGTTGACCAGGAAGCTGAGATCAAGAGAGGCATTCCAGACATGGAGAACAGTGCTGGCAAAACACCAGGTCTATAGCTCACAGTGTTCCTACAGGAAGTTGTGAGATATGATTGTGGGCACGGGTCTCAGAAGGATACAGATTATCAATTCCTTATCTCAGGCAGATAAGCTGGGACCACCGTGGTCCAGAAAGGGAGCATGCATGATCCCAGGTAAACAGCTGATCAAGGGTCAAGTGAAATTAATTCATCATTCCTGCTCCCCAAACCATATTCTTTGTGAAACAGTGTACTAATGAGCTTCCTCCTAGGGGAGAAGAGCAAGAGCCCCACGCAGGAAGGAAGCTCTTCCTGAGCTAACCAAAGCGCTTCTTTTAACTCATCCATCAAAATTAGATAAGGAAACCAAAGGAACATGTATCTAAATCAAGCAGAAGCAAGTCTCTGATTTCAAATGCACATTAAGCAAAGACCCTGTATAAGGAATTCTGACTTGTGTTTAAGGCTGGCACAGTGTGCATGACTGGGGCTGCTGGAACCAAAGAGAGCAGGTTCTGTGACCAAGGTATTCTTCCGTGGCCAGTATTACATTACTGAGCATCAGTTTTCCCCCTAACCCCTCAAAACGCCCATCATCATCATGATGCTCCACGAATCATGCAGCAGCTCTGGCTGTCACATCATGAACAACAGAGCACTCCATGTGCAAAGGATGTTCTCAGGTTCATTGCTCTGATTCACTGGAAAACAAAACAGCAAATTATTTTCTTCTTATGATGATATTCTAAGTTTGCCCAATTCTTTTATTCAATGGAGCTTCCAAAATTCTAATCTGAAAAGCTTATATATATGTAGCTTATTCAATGGATACGGCATCTCCCTTACTCTTGCCGTAATCTAGGGCTGCTGGCCTGGAAAAATCATCCAGCACTATTTATCAGAGATAAAGGAGAGAGTCCATTGCTAGGATTTGCACAATTTAGAGGGAAGCTTAAAATATGAAACCCTATATATGTATTCTTCCCCTCAACTGATGTCTTATCACTGTTTAAAGGGAAAAATAGAAAATGGAATCGAATCTTCTCTCAAGCAACTATTACAGAATACATTTATTAAGTGGGTGCATCAACATGTTAATTTGTATAATTCATTTCTTACTATTCTCCCACAGATATGTGGAAATTATGCCTCTGTCTGCCTAATTCCTAGGCTCCACTCACCCACCAAGGGAGGAAAAACTGCTAATCTTTTTTTTTTTTGTCTTTTTTTTTTATTTTATTCTTTTGTTAATCCCCATACATTACATCATTAGTTTTAGATGAAGTGTTCCATGATTCATTGTTCGTGCACAACACCCAGTGCTCCATGCAGAATGTGCCCTCCTCAATACCCACCACCAGGCCAACCCATCCTCCCACCCCCCTCCCCTCTAGAACCCTGTTTGTTTTT
>NC_138376.1:83803507-83895297 GCF_054177405.1 Leptonychotes weddellii
TGGATGGATGGATGGATAGATGGATGGATGGAGAGACAGATAATGTTTTAAAATCTATTTTTTCTTTTTTAAAACAGAAACTGTTGCTTAATTTTGTGCTGCAAGGCCTGCTTCCTAGAGGCATATGGTTTGGGGGCGGCCATAAAAAGCTGGATCTGGAGCCTTCCCTTAGAACAGAGCACTGTGTTTATGATTTAACCATTTCTTGTTAGCAGCAGACAGCATATCATCGACTCTGGAACTCAGAGATGTAATTCTGGTCTTTGACATTAGAAAACAATACCTAATTAAACTGAGCTTGATGTTGTGCACACTCTACCAAACATCCCATCCTCTGGGGTTTCCTTAAAACTTCAGGACCTCAGTGTCTCATGTCATCAGGGCCACCACAATGTACAAGTCCAGGGGTGCCACCCCATTGAGGTCTAATGCCGCACTGTCCCCTGCCCCGTGCTTCTGTTTCCAAGCTCCCCTGGTCTGGGGAAACTCCCCCACCCATCCGTTCCCCCCGCCCCTGTTAGGGAGCGCACAACTTTTGCATCCCAGCTGTCTGCCAGTATGTGTTGGTATTGGATTCAGCTTGTCCGCCCTAGTCAGTGCCGGCCACCGAACAGGTGTTTAACAAATGCCTGCTGACTTGAGGAATGAATACATCGGTGATGCACACATCAAATGCTGGGCCTTACTGTGCAAGCTTGAACGCAGATTTGAGGGAGATCTTTTTTTTTTTTTTTTTTAATTTTAAATAGCAGCATAAGAGGATGGGGGTGGAATTTGCTTTAGTACCTTCAGAGGGTTTTTTCCTCCCTGGCCCATTATGACTCACTACTGCTAACTGTGGAAATTTTAGGGAATAGTGACTCTAATATACTTCCAATTTTGTAGGCTTTCATTGTCAAGATGAGTTCTAAATGAAGGCTAAGCCCCCAAAACAGCCAAAAAAACAAAACAACAACAACAAAAAACCCAAAAACCTCTGCATTGCATAGAGAGGGGGAGGGAACACTGTTTAGCAAAAGATTCTGATTAAGAATCAGTTAGTGTCATCTCTGATGAGCTCCCACCCGCTGGCTTCCCAGTGACTTAGAAGTACAGAAAACATAGGACCTCATCTGGGCAAAACGACCCCTGATTACAAAACCACCGTGAGATCTAGAACTTTATCTCAGTTTTTCTGGAGGATGAAAATCCTTCTAGTGAGCTTCAACAACCAGATCTTTATTGTCACACTCATCCAGCTGAATAATATGTCCATTTATCTACCTTCCCAACTAGTTTCTTAGCTGCTTGAAGGCAGAGACTGTATTCCCAGGGCCTGGCACAGCTCCTGGCACGAAGTAGGTGCTCAAAAATACTTAGTCAGTAACGATCCTATACTACTCTCGGCAAAGTATAAGCTCACAGAACTGGGAGAAACCTAAGAAATAATTTAATAACTCTCTTCCTTTTCAAGATCAGAGCAGTAAGAGCTAGAGAAGCAAAATAAATTGCCCAGGGTCATATCAGGCTACATTGTAGGATGCTTTTCTTTTCTCCTCAAAATTTTTCTCCTCTCAACGTATAACTCATGGGAAAAATCCAAGAGGGGCTTGAAATATCCCTTTCATGCCTCATGAGCTTCTTCTAAGTAAATATGCCTTTTATAAGTTACAGAACATTAACCTGAAATACATATAAAATGGAATTTGGAGACTTTTACTTGGTCAATTTATTTTGGGGGGTGGAGCCCACAGTTCTCAAATTCATAAAGCTAACACCTTGCATTTTTCTCTGGTGTCTTAAGGGCTTCTTAAAGTCGCAGTCAAGAGGTCCTTCATGTAAAAACCAAACCATAAAATTAAAATTTCAGCATTTTAATTAAGTCTATCAAAGTCCACCAAATTAATTTGCAGCAGCAAAATAAGATGCAATTATGTAAAGCACAGGGATCAATTTATCATCCTACATAACTCATGATTAACTCAACAAGCTTTTATTTCCATGTCTAGGTGACAGATATTAAGATCCAATTGTCTGACTGCATCATATGAAAAATGGGACTTTCTTTTACCCCTAAACTAGCCTTCCAAAGATCTAGAAACATATTCTCTCCACAGATGAAAAATGGGCTCTGCTGCCAGGAAGGTGTTGGAGGAGAAGTGGGATGCCCAGAACCAGTGGGCTGAAGGGACATCAAAAGAGCCTGGGACCTCCAGTGCCACACCAGCCCCCCAGGGCACCTTCCCAGTGGGCCTACGTACCTTCTAGGCAGTGTGAGTTCCTAATTTCCTAACACCTCTCAGTTCAGGGCAAAGTTTCCCTTGGGCTTTGATCTTCTCTAATGTCTCTCTGTCCCCAGGATCAGGCTACTTGAGGATGGAATCTCCTGACTGGCATGTCAAGAGCCATAGATTCTGCTTAGTGGACAGTCCCTTTCCTTGCTGGGGGCACAGACTCAGCCTAGGCGGGAGCTGTCACAGTGTGTTAAGTGACTAATAAACGCCAATGCTCCATCATGATTTTCAGTGCAATAAGAACTGAGTGCCTTTGGATTCGGTAGCTTCTCAGACTGCCTGCAACATCTCCTCGGCTCTCTGGCCTAGCGGGTCTCGGTCTGCCAAGCATCTGTGGGGGAAGAGTGAAAAGGCAGATTCCTCCAAATACAAAATGGAACTTGAACCTCCAGATGATGGTTTTGTTTTGTGACACACTTGACTGCCTACTCACGGGCATGAATCTGTAGCTTCAAATGGCTTTCCAAAGCAATTTGCTAAAGTGGGTCTTTAAAACACGTCGGGATGAATCATTAAAACATTTCAAGATGACAATACCCCTGGAAGGCAGAAGATACTGAAGCAAATGGGAGGCACCTTATCTGCCTCTAAGTAAGTGGATAAATTTAAGCAGCAAGGCCTCAGGAACTCTGTCCTTACCAAGTCCCTACCAGGAGTCCCTGAGAACCTCCCCACCCCCTCACTGACCAAACCCTTTTTTAAAGGGGGCTGCTCAGCATCTTTCGCAGGGTTTCCAAACCCACTTGCGCCTGGAATACAACCTGGGGGGTGCTGATGTATCTCAGGAACCTCAAGACTTCTTCATCCAGGGACTGAGCAGGACCTGCCCATGGCTGGAGATCTATATGCCACCGGGGACCCTGCAAAAGACAGAAAACAGGTCCATGCGTAAAGGGTGGAGGTGCTCGCGGTGGGGGTGACAGGGACACAGACTATCAGTGGGGCTGCACCTCTGCTTTAGCTGCTTGCAGAACGAACATGTCTGAGCACAGCAGTGGGGGGCCTGTCTGGGGCTGCTGTCATTAAGGTCACCACAGCGACAAGGAAGCAAACAGGGCCTGAGAAATTCCAGCTACTGGCTTAATAAGCAAAAGACTGCAAAGGCCTGCAGACATCTGACTTCTGATCCAGAGCAAACTCCACTTGACCCCATCAGGCTCTCCCGACTGTGGCTTTGTATGACACAGCGCCACTCCCCATTCGAAGGAAAACTCCCCTATCTACTATGGTTTCCAAAGCTTCTAGAGCTTCAGAACTCTGCCCCTCCCTAAGGGCCAGTTTTGTTGTTGAGGCATCATAATGCCTGAAATCCTGGGGCCTTCCCCAGCACAGGGAGACGGGGCGGCCCCCCTTGGTGTTCCAGATCTCAGCGTGCCCGGCATCTGGATCTGTGCACCTGCAGGAGAGGACCCCGAAGCTGTCCCCACCAGTGCTGACAAGGGTGGCCTTCTAGCAAGGGGCTGCCACCTTTTTTTTTTTTTTAAGTAGGCTCCACACCCAATGTGGAGCTGAATGCGGGGCTGGAACCCACGACATGGAGATCACAACCTGAGCTGAAATCAAGAGTCAGATGCTTAACCGGATGAGCCGCCCAGATGCCCCAAGGGGCTGCCACCTTTCAGCAGAGGACGTGAGGAGCTCCCACAAGCAGAGCAGTTAGAAATGAACGCTAGGCCCCCTTTTGTAGCAAGGGTGATGGGATGGATGAAGGGTTAGGGGATCGCAGTGGTCTGGAAGAAACAAAAGTGGAATCCCTCCAGTTGAAGGGAAGCACTAGTCATGAAGTTCTTCCTCGACTTCCAAGTCCCCCACCCATAGTTATCACCGCTTAGAAACCTCCCAGAGGCTCGCTGTGATTCTAACTGGGAGAGTAGGGCTCAGGGTGTGGGGGTGGGGAAGCGGGTGGGTGGAGAGAAGCCCCAGCAGCTGGCAGGGTGAATGTCTGACATAGGGAAAGACTCTGGGTGTCTTGGCATAGGGGTTCCGGCACAGTGCTTAGACTGGGCCCTTAAACCGCTTCTGTGTTGAGGAAGAAGGCAAGGGAAGTTTCTGGGGACAGATGAATGGGCCATTCATGTAAACACATTGTCCTTCACTCAGGTATTACCATGGTCTGAATGTGTGTGTGTGTGTCCCCCTCCCCCATATTCAAAGGTTGAAATCCTAATGACCAATGTGATGGTATTAGGCAGGGGGGCCTCCGGGAGGTGCTCAGGTTATGAGGGTAGAGCCCTCCTGAATGCTATTAGTGCTGTTACATAAAAGATCCCACAGAGCTCTCTAGCCCCTTCCCCCATGGAAGGACATGGCGAGAAGGCAGCAACCCGGAAGAGGGCCTTTCCTGGAAACCAATTCTGCTGGCACCCTGACCCTGGCCTTCCAGCCTCCAGAACTCCGAGCAATACAGGTCTGCCCCTCCTTGTAGTAGCTGAGCGCCCTGCAGTTCTCGAGACTTAACGAATCCTCGCTGATCTCCCACGGGCTGCCTTCTTCTCAGCTGTCAGTCTCCTGGGCGTGTGACCTGGGTCGTCTTAGAGGGGCCTGTGCTGGGCTCAATGCTCTACTGATACGCTGACACTATCTGGAAATTCTTTAATAATTTTGGAACAAGGGGCCTCACGTTTTCATTTTGCACCAAACCCTACAAGTGGAGCAGTCAGTCTGCCCTGAGGGGCACCTTTTCTGGGTACACAGGCTTTTCTTATAGCTGTTCTTGTTCTGTGAAGGCTGAGCAGAGACTCTAATCAGAGAAAGCCTGAGAACATTAATATATCTTCCCAGTAATACCGTCCACCACCACCCCCCTACTTCTTTTCCCTTCTCTGAAGTAGATGCTGATTACCATTTGGTCAAACAATACTGAGGATCAGTCACTCTGTGCCAGACAGAGGTCTACACAGATATGAACAAAACCTGGACTCTCCCACAAAGGGCAGTCTGGTAACTTTGACAGGGAGATGCTGAAACATTAGGGAGAGCAATTCTTCTCAGGAAATTATTTAATTATGAAATCATACATTATAAGCACATTTAAATACAAATACCTCCCAGTTTTGTTTGGTCACGTTCTTCTCATATCACATGAGAGAGTGCCTTGCCACAACACAGTGCTCTTTGGCCAAACCTGTCTAGGCCTGGGGTTTAAAACTCCCCATGTCCTCATCCTATGGCCACTCACAAGTGCCCCCCAGCATCTGGCCCAGGAGCCTCTCGATAAAAATGATAAAGTTCACACATGACGGTCTTCCTTGAAATCAGGGATCAGTAAACTCTTTCTATAAGGGGTGAAACAGCAAATAGTTTAGGCTTTGCAGGCCATACAGTTTCTGTTGCAATTCCTCACCTCCTGCTATCACTCATAGCAGCCACAGACAGTGAGTAAACCAATGGTCATGGCTGTGTTCCAATAAAATTCCATTTACAAAAATAGGTTGCAGGCTGGATTTGGCCCACACGGCTGTAGTTTGCTGACCCCTGATCTATTTGATTCTAATTTGGAGACAGACTGGCCTAGAAGAGAGTGTTTACTTGAAATAATGCAAGAGAGACAGATTAGGGTATCTAGATTATAACTAACTTTGTCATCTGGGTGGCCTGGGCAAGTATCAGTCAGAGTTCTAGCAGGATACAGTGGGCTCCTTCCCACGGGCTAATTTGAGAAGAATTTAATAGAAAGACTATTTATAAACGTGTGTGCAGGATTTAAGGAAATCCTTAAGGAATAATGCAATACCCATGGCTGGTAGCACCAGAGAGCCCTCACAAACCTTCAGCCTGAAGGAACGAGGAGGAAGAGGAATTTGTGGAACCCAGAGTGGGACACTGTATGGAGAAGGCATTCAATAAAGGAACAAAGCAATCCTAGCACATCCAGTCCTATTATATACCCACACTAACTGTCAAAGGCAAAAGAAGGCAGAGAAGAGGGAGGCTATGGTTAGTCAGCCTCTGGGGGTGCAGAACAGGAAGAGAAGGGTGGAAAGTGGATCTGGAGAGGCAAATGGAAGGTCTCCTGCATCGCTTCCTTTGGAAAGAGGCAATGAGACTTGACTAGGGCGTCATTCATTCATTCAGTGGACACTCATGCCTCGTGCCAGGCTCTGGGTTACAATTTAACACAGGATAATTTAATACAGTTTTAACCCAATAAATGCAATGCAGTTAGGTAGGGGCTCTGACAGATACCTCTAGAGGGTAAATGGGGTCAAAAAGAGATGGAGGACCCAAGTATAACCCCAACATAAATGCCAAAACATACAAATGCAAATTGTGGCAAGCAGTCTCCACCGCAAGAAGCCCTAAAGTTTCCTTAAAGAGATACCCTAAACCCAGCAGGAGCCGCTTAACCTGAGCAAACACACATAAATAACTTCACAGATCAGTAACAGTGAATCTGCATGGTCAATCAGTATGGTAAAACTATAGAATTATCTTCAGGATCCGCAAACAGGATCCTATTGCAATCTGATATTGCTCATTTCCAACCGAGTGTTGACCATGATGCAGCTCAACATGGCAGCCGGAACAGTGACGAGCAGCTGAGGATCTCAGGTGGAGGTATAATACAGCGAAGAGATGCCCTAGCAGCAATCCAGCTTAATGCTTTGGTTGAGCTGTTTAAAAAACATTTCACATAAAGTAATGTTCTTATTGGAATCAGTCTGACAGCAGTTCGTGATTATTTCCCCAAGGAAACCACTAGCTTTTATCATCTCTTTCAATTATCATTTGTCTTAATTCTCTAGCGCACACATCAATATTTGTCCTTCCAAACATCCCGCCGACAGAATTCTCTGAGCCCCTTAAAACACCAGTGGCTGGTGTTTCATAGAACAAGCCAAAAACAAAACAAAACCAAAAATGTTTTTCTTTTAAAAAAAAATTTATCATGATTTTATCCCCCAATAATTCCCTAAATGCCGGCATACACTGTTATCTATATGCTCCAAACTACATGTGGCCAGAATGATGCTATCCCCATCACTCCCAGGAGGTGGAAACAGGGATTCCCAGTCCTGTCTGCCAGCCCCGCTTCCTCTCGGGATGGGTAAAGGAACAGCTTCAGCAGAAGCAGGTGCTTGTACTATCATTCGGGGCTGGTCTGGCTGTCCCCAGCAGACCTGCGCTAAAATGTCAAATGGAGGCCACACAATGAGCTGCCACAGAGAAGTAGCATCATTTTAAGCCATTGCAGGGACGAGGGCCCCTCTACTCCTTTGCAGTCCGTGGTCCTGCCCCTTGAACCACCAGGCCACTCATACAAAGGAGCCCTCCACCCCAGCACGGATAGGCAGCTCAGGGAAGGCAGAGTTCCAGACTTCTGAGGGAAAGAAGCAGCCCCCACTTTGTTTGTGAAGGCTTTCTCTGGCACTTTCTCCAGGCAATGTGCATTGAAAAGTGAGCTGGCTTCCTCTAGTATGTTTTGAGTGCAGAGAAAAAAATTCCAAAAACTAAGATTAAGGACAGCAGAAGATATATACTGCTAACTCATGCTGTTCTGGGGCTATTTTGCAGACATCTGAGATTCTGCACCCCATGGGGTAAAAAAAAAAAAAAAAAAAGTGATCACTGAGTCAGTCCAAGCCAGTGCACACAGATAATGGACCTGGCTCAAAAAGACCACAACAAGCATAGCCGTGAGGCTTTCAGATATTTTTATAATTTATGATTTCAGCATTAAATTTGTTTCTTGAAAAAAAAAATGATTCTTTCAAGCCAAAGAAACTGAATTCCAAGATTTTACTATTAGAAGATAGTGCAATTCCAAGATTTTACTATTAGAAGATAGTGCAAAAAATAAAGCAATGTTTTAAAATACTTTTTTGCCTACCAGCCTACACTTATGCACATAACAGGAATGTCTTAATTCAAGACCACAAGCCCCAAGCAAAACTGGCTGCATTAAAAAAAAAAAATTATTAAGAAAAGCAGACCCACCCATAACCCGGAAAGAGAGCCATCGATTCTGCTTGGTGCAAAAGCTTTCATTGTCTTGAAATCTGGAATAACAGCTTCCTTCTTCACAGGCAGTTTCCCCCACACACGTGAATGACCTCATGGGGCCCCCATAGAAATTGTCAGACAAGGACCATACCACCATCAGTTACATGAGCATTTTTTAACATATTTGTGTAAAATACAAATATAAAATAAGCCAAAGGAAGGCTCCTAATAGTCCATTCCTCTGTGTTTCGATGCTACAGTTCTTTAAGGATAAAATTATAGGATGAGTGATTTAAATAGTCAGTTTCTTTATCGTGCTGGTAGAGTGCTTGGGATCTTTTTGTAAAGTTTCAGTACTCCCAAAATGCACATTCCCACAAGTGAGTAAGTTCCTGACAGGTTTCAGAACCAGCAATTTTCGGTTGGGAGAGATGGCCAACCATTGATTGCATTTCAGTCGTGCCCATGGAAAAGAACACAGTTGTGAGTCCTTGAGTCAAACTAAACAACCCACTGAGCATGTGCTGATGTGCTGATATTGGGGAAGTCTAAGCTTTCTCCGAGAAACAAACCCAAAACAAGCAAAATATATTATTTTTGCAATTGTGTGCTAATTAGGAGCATCTGTTAGTGGGCAGGAAACAAAGATTGAAGGAAATTGTTTATTCCTTTTTAGAAGGAGAAGGGGGTTGTGGGAGTTGTAGGGTTGGGGGAGGGGGGGCACAAAACAGGGCCCAGGGAAGAACCTGGGTCCAGGCGCAGCTGAGAGTATGCGAGCATCAGCCACTACCTTTCTGTAATGCCCTTAGATAATCATGGTTTTTAGGACTTGGCCTGAGTGAGTGTGCAGGGCTCTGTGCGTCTCTGGGGTGGCAGCTTACGCACCTTCCCCTCTGCATGCTCCTGAACTTTTTTCTCACGGTTAGTCCTGCTTCCAAAAGAGCAGGGGTCTCTTTGGGGTCTGCCACGGAAACAAGATGACCACGGGGACGTCTTCGTTTGGAAAGCGTCGCAATAAGACGCACACATTGTGCCGCCGCTGTGGCTCGAAGGCCTACCACCTTCAGAAGTCCACCGTGGCAGATGCAGCTATCCTGCTGAGGGCAAGAGAAAGTATAACTGGAGTGCCAAGGCGAAAAGACGAAACACCATGGGGACCAATCGAATGAGGCAGCTAAAAATTGTATATCACAGACTCGGGCATGGATTCCCTGGAGGAACAACACCTAAGCCCAAGAGGGCAGCATCCAGTTCATCTTAAGGATTTCAATGATTTGTCACACAATTAACGTTCTGGTTTAAAAAGAAAAAAAGAGCAGGGGTCAGTTACACATGTTGTGATGACATTTAAAATTCAGGTACTCCATGCAAAAATTTCATTTAAAAAAAGAATCTCATGGGGCGCCTGGGTGGCTCAGTCGTTAAGCGCCTGCCTTCGGCTCAGGTCATGATCCCAGGGTCCTGGGATCGAGCCCCACATCGGGCTCCCTGCTCGGCGGGAAGCCTGCTTCTCCCTCTCCCACTCCCCCTGCTTGTGTTCCCTCTCTCGCTGTGTCTCTCTCTGTCAAATAAATAAATAAAGTCTTAAAAAAAAAAAAAGAATCTCAGTTTCAGTTCTGGATAAAGATGGGTAAGCACACCCCCCCACCCTGTGTCTTATACTGAATGCAGCAATAAAACCTGGCCAGAACGTATGGAGCAGTGATTTGAGGAATGTGAAAAGTAAATACCAGCAGGCAGACTGAAGAAGAAGACCAGAATTCGGGCGCCTGGGTGGTTCAGTTGGTTAAGCGACTGCCTTCGGCTCAGGTCATGATCCCGGAGTCCCGGGATCGAGTCCCGCATTGGGCTCCCTGCTCGGCGGGGAGTCTGCTTCTCCCTCTGACCCTCCCCCCTCTCATGTGCTCTCTCTCTCTCATTCTCTCTGTCTCAAATAAATAAATAAAAATCTTTAAAAAAAAAAAGAAGACCAGAATTCAAAGTTCACAGAACCTGCAGTGAGGTCACCATTGCTATTTCTTCTGCGGCCCTCTCTCCTGGCCCCTCCTCAAGGCGGCCACATACTAGAAGTGGGCATTGGCACAGACCAAAGCGTCAGGAGAAGCCCCCTCATTCGGGCTCCAGCAGGGAAGGGGTCTCCTAATGCTCAGAGAGAGTGGGGAAAATCCCCCATCTTTTCCTGTCTTTTTTCTTCCTTTTTGCCATTCTAGCATCCCAGCATCCCACTGCAGTGGTAGAAGCCAAGCAGAGGGCCAGAGGCACCTAAAACTCTGAGGAAAGGGAAGCTTACTCTTCGATCTGTGGCTGTGACCCCAAGAGGATGGGGTGAGTCCCCGGTATTTTCTCTCTCTTTCTCCCACACCTTGGCCTTAGACTCAGGCACAGTTACCAGAAGTATGTAGCAAAGCACAGGCAGAGCAGAGGTAACGAAACCCAACCTTTCCGGCCAGAGGTTCAGAAACCACAGAGAACTGGGTAATACGGAGGAAATCGTGGAAAAGGAAAGCAGCCCCATAAAGTGGTTTATGAAGTCCGGGGCTCACGCCTGAAATGTAGGAGCATGGATCTGACCCCAGTTAGCATATCAAAGGCTCTGGGAACCCAGGTGACAGACCTTTCCAGGATCCCAGACTGGACACTGGGTGGCATGCATGTGGGACAGATTGGAAAAAAAAACATCGCAAAGGCTTTGAAAACAGGACTGATATTGAAATCACAATCCCCAGAAGGTTGGCTGAAATTTGAGGCCTGGATCCAACCAGACTGTCTGGGAAAACAAATATATCAACCTTATCTATAGTATTTAAACATGACTCAGACTCTCATAATATAATATACAAAATGTCCAGGATATAACCCCAAACTACTCAGCACATGGAGAATCAGGAACACCCCAACTGGTGTGGGGGAAAGACAATCAGCAGATGTCAATGCAGGCATAACACAGATGCTGGAATTATTTGACAAAAACTTAAAAGCAACTATTACAGAAATACTCCAAGTAGTAAGAGCGTACATCCTGAAACCAGCGGAAAAATAGAAAGTCTCAGCAAAGAAACAGGAGATATAAAGAGCCAAAAGGACATTTTAGAACTGAAAAATGCAATAACCCAAACAAAAATCTCAGCGGATGGACTCAGCAGCAAAATGGACAGGACACAAGAAACAGTCTGTGAACTTGAAGAGAGATCTACAGAGAGTATCCAATCTGAACAAGAGAGAGAAAAAAATGATTTGGGGGAAAAAAAAAAAAAAGAAGAAGAAGTGAAAAGAGCCTAAGGGAACTGTGAGGCGATATCAAGAAGTCTAACTTCCAGTCATTGGAATGTCAGAGGAGGAAGAGAAAAAATGCAGTGCAGGGGAAAAAAAAAAAAAATATATATATATATATATATATATATTTAAAGATATAATGGCTGAGAGAGGCCCAAATTTGACAACAGTTATAAACCTAAAGATTTAAGAAGCTTGGCAAGCTCCAAACAGACTCAAAGAAATCCACATCCAGACACATCATACTCAAATTATTCAAAACTAAACACAACAAAAGCTGAGTCTATTAATCTTGTGATGGCCTCAGTAGTAGGCCAGGGTCCGAATGGCAAGGTGGGAAAAGCAGAGTCCATCCCACAGGGGCCTCTTACCATGAGGTCCCCTCCCTGTGAAGGCCCAGTCCCACCTCTCCAAGTCTACCTGCTAAATGCCTCTGGCAACAGACAGCACCCATGCTGAAACCCAAATCCAGAGCAGCATTTTGAATCCTTTGCCCATCAATCTGCCACCTCTGCATCATGACACAGAGTGTAGGCCGGGAGGCAAGGGAACCAGAAATCAAATCAACTCTGACAAGAAAAAATGCACTATAATTCAAGCAGGCCCTGATAACTTTTAGGAAGGAATTAAGGACAAGAAAGAATAGATGCTCAGCTCTAGACTTAATCTCTAAGTTATCCCGGTAAGTTGGAAAGAAATGCCAAATAAATTTGAGCTGGGTTTTGTTCTTCAACTGACATCTTTAAATTCCCCACGTTTTCTGTGTATGTCAAAATAGTTCAAGTCTGCATGAGATTGGAACGCACAAGGGAATGGCTAAAAGAATAAAACATAATGTATTTTAGGTTTTTATCATAGACAGTAGAAAGAGAAGCCAAATTCCTGGATAGACCCAATGCAATGCAAAGGTTCTCATTTGTTTCCATGATGTCGAAACTATACAGCATCTGCATACATAGTAGGAACTCAAATGTCAAATCATGTTTCTCACTGTGGTATCACATCAACCAGGAAAGGAGGAAGGAGTTTCATTTGTCTTATGAAAGTAAGATTATATAAGAAAGTTTGCCTAAGAAAGCAAATAGCAACTTAGAAACAACATGAATCACATTTTTAAGGATTCTCTCTCTTCCACTCACTGTCTCTCTTTCTCTCTCTCTCTCACACACACACATACACACATATGCATGCACACTTCCACATATATGCACACCCTATTCAAATCACATAGGGGACCCAGACTTTCTGGAATTCAAAATCCTAGAAGCTTAACATCATCTGAATCAACATCAATCTGCTAAGAGTTCATGGACTTGCTCCAGTTAGAAAACATCTCCCCCAAACATTTACCAGTTCCCGAATCATCAGCCTCAGGATGGAAGGTCTGCAGCACCCCCATAAACCCATTTCAAGGATCCTTGGATCCTGAGTAGCTGCCAAGGCCAAAGGAAAAGTAGAATTAGCAGAGGTTGTGGGGGGCGGAGGACAGGAAAACCACTGGGATGGAGGAAAAGGAATTGAGAAGGGAAGAGGGGAATGGGGGGTTATGAGAGGAAAGAGGCAATGCACCCCCAATCCTTGCACAGCCATCTCTAACCTCCCCACAAGGTCACCTGGAAATCGGGGTTGTCCATAAGGGGTGCCCAAGGCCTCTTTGGTGGCTCTCAGCTCACCTCAGTCCTCAAGCCTCAGGCCAAACCACAGGTCTCCCCATGGGCTCCCTCACTGTGATCCCGAAACTGCCAGTCACATCCACGCAGATGCCCCGTTAGCCTCTTAGCCTCAGAGAGGCTCTGTGGCACAATGTTGCGCAGAAAGTCTGTCAATGGTAAAGCTCAGTGCTGCTCAACCGTTTTACAGGGAAAGTGTTTTAGTTCTAGAGTCTAAACAAGATGTGATTTTCATTACCAAAGAGAATTAAAAATGCGCCACCTGGAGTCACCAAGTGCAGGGGAAGAGGGATCATGGCAGAAAGAATGCATCCCAGAGGCCACACCCAAGCAGCTGAATCACAGAATCTGCAGCCACGCGAAAGGCTGACACGTGGAACAGCAGCGTCATGTGGCACAGCACGTAGGTGGGGAGCAAGACCTTCCCTGGAAATCAGTGGTAGACTCTGGATGGTGCTTGAATAATCTCCTTTGAGAAAGGACATAAACAGGGGCGCCTGGGTGGCTCAGTTGGTTAAGCGACTGCCTTCGGCTCAGGTCATGATCCTGGAGTCCCGGGATCGAGTCCCGCATCGGGCTCCCTGCTCGGCAGGGAGTCTGCTTCTCCCTCTGACTCTCATGCTCTCTGTCTCTCATTCTCTCTCTCTCTCAAATAAATAAATAAAATCTTTAAAAAAAAAAAAAAAGAAAGGACATAAACAAGCAAGACATAAGGTGCTCTGCCATGAGTAGGACAGCCCAGGGCAGGTAGAAGGAAAAGAGCACAGCGGAGCCCAGGATGCCAGCCAAACCACCCACCATTTACCACATGGCTCAAGGGCATCATCAGTGTCCTGATGAGGCTATCACCTCCCATTGAATATAAGCCATCAGTTGCACACAATTACGTATGTATGCGTGTATGTGTGTATGTATGTCTCAGTTTTCAGTGTATTGTCATTCACTGTTAACTCTTTTGTCACTTTCATAGTGTCCATATTGCCACTCTCTGGCCCTTTTGATTGTGATATAGTATTAGGTAGCCTGAGTGAATCCTACTGACAATTAGAGATAAGACTCCAGTTCTGAGACATTCCTCTCATGATTCTATATTTATAGAACATTCTTCAGTCTGAATGCACTGTAAGTTATAGCGCATGACAAGTAGAAGCATCCCAATAAATGTTTCTTTGTCATCTGTGGGAAGCTGCCAGAGTATAAAACAAGGCAGAGCAAGCTTGCTGGATAACTCTGGAACCAAAAGCACTTAAGCTTCAAACCTAAATGGAAGGAAAGATCTACAATCTTTATCACTAAGTGGCCCTTTTCAGGAACACGAAGAATTGCTGAAAGAAGCAGACCTTTTTAGAGGTCAATCATTATTGGGTTTGCCACTGTGGAACTCTCTGGACTCAGAGCTCTCTGATGAATGAGAGTGCGAATCCCTGAGGTTGGAAGTGAAACTGTCAAAGTGGCAGCCAACCCTGGCCCAGTCCCCTTTTCTCACTTCAGACTGGAAATAACAAGAGTAAAAGGGACAAATTGTGCAAATAAATATAGTGGATCTAAGCTGATGAAAATTTTGACCATATGTCTTAATGGTCTGAGAAAAAAGGACGAATGGTCCTTATGTTAAAGAAAAACAAACAAACAAACATCCTGAAAGAGCTTACAAACAAACACGTTATAGAATCCAGAAGACAGAAACTCTTCTAGCTTTAAATTTTACTTGTTTCATACTTGTAGAGAATCACTGTATTCAAAGAGAGCTTAAAAAAATAAAATAAATAAAAATAAATAAATAAGAGAACTCAAGGATGAGCTAGAGCAACTCCTTTATATTATAATTGACGAAAATCAAGCTTGGAGAGATGAAATGGCATACCAACATCACATAGGTAGTAGGAGGTGGGCTGACTCAGAGCTAGGCCTCTAGGCCACTAGTCCAATACTTGCTCTGCTACTCCATGCTGCCTCCATCCCAGGTCTCAGAGTTTTCTCTTCCCCATACCTAGTTTTCCTGTTAATATAGATATTATGTTATTTTAATCCACTGAAATTTTGAGAATGTTTGTTACTGCAGCATACCCTATCCTGTCCTGATACAGGAACCCAAAAGGCACTGGGTAAAAGATGGTTATCATTGTTATGTACCCATCCCCACTGAATCCTCCCAATGCCACAACATCAGAGATTGAATGGTAGGCTAGAAGAGACCGTTGGTTTTATGGACACTCTCAGGGAAATAAGGAAAGAAAAGACGTGGAATCAAAGACAGTTCGCTGCCAAGACTCAGGGAAGTTAGGAGGTGCTCAGATAAAGACCATGATGACCTTCTTAGGATCTTATAGGACCTTTCTGGATTACAAAACAAATCCTACTCTCTGGTCTGTTTCCTAAATGCCTCCTGTCCTGAACATACCTTTTTTGTCCTACCCACAATTCTTTCCTTTATTCACTAGTCAGTTCAAATTCCACTTATTTAGTCCCACATACTTCCCCCAAATTTCCTAACCACCCAAGCCTTTACTATGTGCAAAATAAATTATGCAAAACAGGTTCTTCAACAACAATTATTGCTTGTACTTCTCATTTTATACTTAATCAAATGTTTGGTGTAATCTGTTTCAAGTATGTTGGTCTTGTTTCTCTAATCAGACTACAAACCTGTGAGAACACCAGGTGTTTTACTTCTTTTACAGTCCCCCACAGAAATGATTCCAAGGGACATTTTTACATTGATTTAAATGCCAAGAAGGGAAGAACATGATATATTTCTTGGGATTGAGGACAATTTTTTTATTACTGTGGATGAAAATAGGGAAATACACTAGCTGGGCTTTATAGTAATACTTTAATCTAGCTAAATATAAATACTATTTATTTATTTAGATGGAAATAAGTTATTATCTACCTTAAATGGTTTTTTTTTAAAGATTTTATTTATTTATTAGAAAGAGAGAGAGCATGAGCGGAAGAGAGGGGCAGAGGGAGAGGGAGAAGAAGACTTCCCACTGAGCAGGGAGCCTGCTGTGGGGCTTGATCCCAGGACCTGAGATCATGACCTGAGCTGAAGGCAGTTGCTTAATCAATTGAGCCACCCAGGTGCCCCAACCTTAAATGCTTGATAGATAAAAAGGGTAATAACTATTTACATGCCAGTTATAAAATCTAAGCTAAACCTGTACATATTCTATACCTTGAAATCATCAAGTTAGGTTTTAGCCAAACCTATTTGTTAAGAAGAGCACAGAGCTTTTCTACTACATTGAAAGTTTGTTTTCATTATTCCAAAGAGGGTTGGCAGGTAACCTTCAAACTATAAATACTTGCCACTATAAATTTGATTTGTTAAACGCAGAACAATTAATTGTTTGCATAGAGGTGAAAACTGTTTGTCATAAGGGGCTGATCCCACAAAGCCTTGCAGGGATGCACCTTCTGATCTTAACTGCCCTGATCTAGTTCCCAACATTCTACCTGCACAACTATGCTGTGTATATTCTCTTAAAGGTAAAAAAATGCATTCCTCCTTGTAGGAATTTGTTTTACAAATAAAGTAACTCCAACATACCCTAAAACATGCTGCACAATTTTTATTTCCTTCAACATATATTATAGCAGAAGCACTCTTAACCTCTCTACCAAACCAACCTGTCAGATCAGCTGACACTCAGCATCTTCTCTATCTGTGCTCTCGTGCTGCTACTAGTTTAGTTATATTTTCCCCAGGAGTCATTTGGTTTGTTCCCAAACCAGTTTCTATCAGTTGTACGGGTTACTGAAATTCTATAATTTAATTAAAGTTCAGGTAAACTGATGAAATCTGTGCACATAAAGAAAACCAAGTCAGTAAAAGTTAGACGCTATTTTTAAATGCTGCTACATGAGGTATGAGTGAAGTCACTGTAAGATAGAAGAACAAAATCACTGAATTCTAAAGGTGTTCTGCATGTAGGTTGTTTCACAAAGTGTTAAGTTCTTGCTCTACTTTGAAGAAACCAAAATTGGAAACGAGTGATGTAGCTGAGAAGGGTGTTTTGCAAGAAAGACCAGAACTCCAGCCAGGGGCCATACTCACAACAAAAGACTGGCAAACGAATGTACATGCAGGTTTTGAGTTAAAACAGATGGTGTGTATACCTTTTGTTAATCACTGTTTTAACTACCTTCTACCTAACTGACCAATGACTGCCAACTGGTGACTTTCCATTAGAGGCTTCTACTCACCTTGCTAATTAAATGGTTATAGAGATTCCACAAGCGCACAGAGACAGCGCCCTGTTACTATTAATCAACTTAGAAAGATGCTAGACTAATGTCAGTGTGTAGCTGGAAAAATACAAACATAGAGTAGGACTGTGGATAAGGCAGAAGCGTGGAAGAGATGACCATAACTTCCATTATGTTTGTTTCTCGAGAAGCCATGAAGTTGTCTGCCTTTAAAAATATTTTTTTTAACATTCAACATTTTTATGACATAAAATGAGCACTTATTTACAAATGAAGTAGCATAAAAATTAATAGCAGGGAGGAGTCATTGGCTACTATTGTGAAAACAAAACATGGCTCTTCTCCAAGGTACAGCTTAAGGAGACCAAGGAGGGCTGAACTGGCCCATCAGTAGGAATGTACACCTCAGTACCCCATCTCCCATCAGGCCAAGCCTGGTGTGGTCCCGACTCAACCGGCTATTGGGCTGGACTCCCGGCTCCACCTCCTGAGGGCTCAGCCCAGCCAGCAGTGAGGTGATTCCAGGAGACAAAACCCATCACACTGGGGCAGCTCTCAGTTAACAGCGAACACTAGTTACCGAAGCTTCTACACCACGTTTAGGAATCAGCCATCCCAATCTTAATGGACAAGTCTTACCCCAGCACTCACGCCTCCCTGAGAGAGGGAGGGGTCCTTCGCAGGAGGCCTGGGGTAGCTGAGGCAGAGGTATCTGTATTCTGCAAACTCCTATGACGGATTCTGATCCACTCCCAGATTAAGAATTTAGGGCTCCGTGAGGCCCGCGCTCCCCCTGAAATCAAGCGCAAACAAATGTGTATGCAAACAGAGGTTCACTATTCTAGAATGTCTGTCCCTAGCTTCCATCGAGTTGTTTTCATCAAATTTTGAAACTCCTGTCTACACAGTCCACAGGAAATTTGGGATGAAGCTGAACATAAGAATTCCCTGCACAGAGCCTCCCTGTTGTACTCTCTTTCTCTCTAATTTTTTTCCACCAAACTCCAATCTGCTTCTATTTCTCCACTTCTATTTTTAAATTGAAAAATTTTGGTTTCAAAATAGCTATAATCTAAAAACTCCTCAAATAAAAGACACAGAAAATTAAATTTCCAACCTCCCTTAGCCACCTCTCCCATTCTTATATGGTTTTGTTCTTTAAAAAAAAAATTTTTTTTAATAAGAACCTTAAGAGCACTTTTGATCTGTTTTTCCTATTAAGTTAATGACTTGACCAAACCTATGTGCCTTTATTTTAATTATCCGCATCCTCACTTGCCTATATTTTTTAAAAACAAAATTATACATCGAGATAGTACTCTTTTTTTCCTGTTCCTTGACTCAACGTATCACCATAACAAGGAAGGATACAATGCTGTGTGTGTTAAGCAGGCTCCCATCTATGCTAGTGGTTTGGATTTATAAATAAGAACATTCCCTGTCCAGGAGTAAGGCCCAGGCATTCAGATTTTCCAAAACAATTCTCTGTATCCAGGGTACCCAAATGAAGTCAAACACTTAGGTTTCAAAAGTGGGGTAGCCGTCTGCTCCTGATTGAGGCTAATGTCCTCTTAGTGCACATTAGGTAAACAAGCCATTTTTTTTTTTACTACTTCTGTACAAAATGAATATTCACTATTCAAAAGAACATTCTCTATCATAATTATACAATCAGTTCAAATTTGTTCTTTTTTTTTTTTTTTCAAATTTGTTCTTAAGCACTGTGAGGCATGCTTGAAATTCCAACCTGACAAAAATAGCTAAAATTAACCTTTAAAATAGATTATTTGACTTGGAAGAGATTTAAAAAGCCTTAATATCAAGCCTAAAATCTATAGTAATCAACATATTTTCCTGAGATCCAGATTTCAACATGGATGCTGGTATAGTACAGAGTAGAAACACTACTAAATCTGACCTCAGCTAACCTGGGTTATAATCTCTATTTACTTTGAACCAGCTATTTAACAGGGTCCCTCTTGGTGGAATGAAAATAACAACCATCTCACTCATAAGACTGTTATGAGAACCACTTAGGACACTGACACAGCAAGCTTTTGTAAGCGTGGGAAGAGTTGTTTAAAAGTAAGGTATCGGGGGCGCTTAGTTGGCTCAGTCGGTGGAGCATGCGACTCCTGATCTCAGGGTTGTGAGTTCAAGCCCCACATTGGGCGTGGAGCCTACTTAAAATAAAATAATTTTTAAAAAAGGAAGGTATTGGTATAATTGCTGTTCCCTTTAATACAAATGCTCTAGAGAAGCAAACACATGGATTCCACATTTCTGCTAAATGTGGAATCCCCATTAAATAAGAACATTCTTATTTATTATGTTATATTATATAACATTCCATCCCCATTAAAGAGCACCATCAGGAGGGGGTTCCAGGAGTCTCCCACGGTTAATATATCTTTATCTGAACAGAGAAAAGCATGTAGTTTCACACTGGTCATAAATTCCATGGACTTCTGGGCATTATTTTTAACCGAGATGTAAGTCACGTACTATAAAAGTTGCCATTTTCAACAATTGAGTGGTTTTTTAATATATACAGATTGTACAGCCATCACCACTATTTAATCCCAAAATATTTCCATCCCATCAAAGAGAAGCTCCATTCCCAGGAGCAGTCATTCTCCATCCCCTCTGCCCACCCCCAGTCTCTGACAACCACTAATCTACTTCCTGTCACTATAAATTTGCCCACTGTGGTTATTCCATTAAAATGGAGTGATGTAATATGTCACATTTTGTGACTGTTTTCTTTCACTGAGCATAATGTTTTCAAAGTTCATCCACGTAGCAGCATGTATCAGAACTTCTTTCTTTTTTATATTACACAGTAACATAAATAAGATTTTGTCATATGGATAAACCACATTTTGTGTATCCATTCATCAGCTGATGGACATTTGGGTTGCTTCCCACTTCTGGCTATTCTGAATAATGCTGCTATAAACATTTGTGTACATGTTTTGTGTGAACGTCTGTTTTCAGCTCTCTTGGGTATATACCAAAGAATGCAATTGCTGGGTTATTTTCAGGAACTCTTGAACCCTACTGTTCACATCAGCAGCCTCTGTGTGAACTCATTTCCATGGCAGACAGAAGGCAATAGAGTTCACCAGGAATCCCAAAAGTCACAGGAGGAAATGAAGACATGCATGAAGGAAAGATGAGGTTCTGCGTGAAGCAATACATTGCTGCTCCCCAAATGCCCTAATAATGCATTTCCCCACACCATACAAAAAAAAAAAAAAAAAGCAGTAGCCATAGTTAGGCTGAGGGGACCAACACTGGACCGAACCTGGCATGATTCTCCTAATAATAAGAACAACCAACAGGTAATGAGTGCTTACTATATCCGAGGCACTGTGCTGAGTACATAATATGGATTGTGTAACAGTGAAGAGGATGGGACGCCAGGGTGGCTCAGTCGTTAAGCGTCTGCCTTTGGCTCGGGTCATGATCCCAGGGTGCTGGGATCGGGTCCCGCATCGGGCTCCCTGCTGGGCGGGAAGCCTGCTTCTCCCTCTCCCACTCCCCCTGCTTGTGTTCCTGCTCTCGCTGTCTCTCTCTCTGTCAAGTAAATAAATAAAAATCTTTAAAAAAAAAAAAAACAGTGAAGAGGATGGAGAAAGATGAGTTTTTAAAACAAACGCTGATTACATCCAATTCTGCCTTCCTACCAGAGTGGCATAATTCACCTCTAGGCCAGGCCTGGAAGGAGAGAGGAAAACAGAAGAAGATAAATTGCCTGAGTAAGAAAATGACATGTATCTGGAATTTGTCTGCTGGAAGCTCAAGAGAATAGAGTGGGCAGCGGGGGCTTAAAGCCTTGAAAACAGAAGAAAGGTGGAGCACCTGGGTGGCTCAGTCGTTAAGAGTCTGCCTTCGGGGGCGCCTGGGTGGCTCAGTTGGTTAGGCAACTGCCTTCGGCTCAGGTCATGATTCTGGAGTCCCGGGATCGAGTCCCGCATCGGGCTCCCTGCTCGGCGGGGGGTCTGCTTCCCCCTCTGACCCTTCCCCTCTCATGCTCTCTGTCTCCCATTCTCTCAGATAAATAAATAAAATCTTTAAAAAAAAAAAAAAAAAAAGAGTCTGCCTTCGGCTCAGGTCATGATCCCAGGGTCCTGGGATCGAGCCCCGCATCGGGCTCCCTGCTCCACGGGAAGCCTGCTTCTCCCTCTCCCACTCCCCCTGCTTGTGTTCCCTCTCTAGCTCTCTCTCTCTCTGTCAAATAAATAAAATCTTTAAAAAAAAAAAAAAGAAAGAAAACTGAAGAAAGGAATTGAAGTATAGACAAGAGAAGGCAGGCCCAATGGTGCATGAGTCTAAGAAGAAAATACAGCCAGTAGGAAATCCTCAACAGCCAAGAACACTGTAAGTAATCAATTTTAAGTCGATTTCTGTTTTGAACTGCATTGGTATCTCCCACTATTGCTCTGAGACCTTCAGCAAGGCCTGTGTTGGAGTCACACTGGGGGAGTAAAGAAATGGGCAGAGCAGCGAGGAGAAAGCAGTGGCCTGAGGTGGAGCACTGAGCAGGAATTCAGAGAGAGTGACCTACAAAGGTGAGCCTCAGACGTTACCAGAACATTGGAGGGCAGGGAAAGTGCTGGACCTCGCATAGCACATGGCTCAAGCCATCTTAAGTATTAAGGGCCAGGACCCCAGAAACTGGAAAAGATGGGGTCAGCTGACTGTCATAATATAGTCTGCCCCCAAAACAGACGTGTTAGAAAAGGTGGGTCACCGGCAGTAGTAAACAAACACCAAGATTTAACTCACTTTAACGTTCACTGCATGGCAATGGCCTTAAAACAAAGACCTTGAAGACTTTATGATGACATTCCTATGAATGGTCAGAGAGGACCAAAGCTTTTTTCTCAGTGTCCCTGTTGGAAGGCAAGACCATTCTTCTCATGAAGGTCAGTGGTCATCCCTATGTGGAGGTCATAGTTAAGTGGTCCTGAGCCCACTTCCATAGTAGGGGTCGGCAAAGGTTTTCTGCAACAAGCCAGATAGTAAATACTTTAGACTGTGAGCCAAGAAGCAGATTCAAGGATATTAAGCGCGTACCTACATAACAAGAGAAAAAACAAACTTCCACAACATTTTTTTTTTCAGGCACGCACGTTCTCAGCTTCCCATTTCTTCTTTTTTTTTTAATTTAATTTTATTATGTTATGTTAGTCACCATACATTACATCATTAGTTTTTGATGTAGTGTTCCATGATTCATTGTTTGTATATAACACCCCGTGCTCCATTCAATACGTGCCCTCTTTAATACCCATCAGCAGGCTAATCCATCCCCCCACACCCCTCCCCTCTAGAACCCTCAGTTTGTTTCTCAGAGGTCATAGTCTCTAATGGTTCGTCTCCCCCTCTGATTTCCCTCCCTTCATTTTTCCCTTCTTGCTATCTTTTTCTTTCTTTTTTTTTTTTAACATATAATGTATTATTTGTTTCAGAGGTACAGGTCTCTGATTCATCAGTCTTACACAACTCACAGCTTCCACAACATTTTTACTGATGAAACTCAAAATATAACAATTGTGCACAATTTTTTATCATATAGATCTACTAATGAGAAGAATGGAATTTTGGGGGGATAGTTTTTTGCTTCACTGGGGTTTAAATCCTAACATCAAGTCAGTTGCAAATGTTCATTTATAAGAATCACTCTTAGCTCATGGGCCATACAAAAACAGGTACAGGTTGGATATGGCTTGTGACCTCTGTTCTGTCGTCACCAATGTCTGAAGCAAAGTCAATGCTGGGTGCTCTGTTCCAAGTCTGTAGTGGAATACCCTGATTCACAAATCAGACACCTGGAAGGGACTGTGGAGTAGCTCTTGAAAGATTCAGATGTTCCTCAAACACAGAGGTCTACCACTGCAATGATTAAAATCATTCAACTGGTATTTACTGAGCACCTACTATGTGCTGGTACTATCAGGGTCATGGCGGACACAGTGGTGAGCCAGACATATAAGTGCCCCACCTTCACAGGGAATGAGACTGCAAACAGGAATAAAAGAAAAAGAAGGGCACCTAGTGCCCTTCAGTCGGTGGAGCCTGAGACTCTTGACCTCAGGGTTCATGAGTTCGAGCCCCACGATAGGTGTAGAGAGTACTTAAAACATTTAAAGAATCTTAAAAAAAATAATAAAATAATAAAATAATAAATAATAAAAATTCTAACAAAAACGTATCTGTTACTGTAAGCTTTTATTTAAGATCTTAAATATATACATATCCCAGCTCTCTCTCTATATATATGGCTGAGAATATTATATATGCTTTAAATTTCAAGAATATTGCTATAAACTTCCCTCTTAGAACTGCTTTTGCTGCATCCCAAAGATTTTGGACCATTATGTTTTCATTTTCATTTGTTTCCATGTAATTTTTTATTTCTTTGATTTTTTGGTTGGATCCATTTGTTGTTTAGTAGCATGTTGTTTAACCTCCATATATTTGTGGTCTTGCCAGATTTTTTCTTATGGTTGATTTCCAGTTTCATAGTGTTGTGATCAGAAAATATGCATGGTATGACTTCAATCTTTTTGAATTTGTTAAGACTTGTTTTGTGGCCTAATGTGTGATCTATTCTGAAGAATGTTCCATGTACAGTTGAAAAGAACATGTATTCTGCTGTTTTAGGCAGGAATATTCTGAATATATCCTTTAAATCCATCTGGTCCAGTGTGTCATTCAAAGCTAGTTTTTTTGTTGATTTTCTGTTTGGATCATCTGTCCATTGATGTAAGTGGGGTGCTAAAGTCCCCTACTATTATTGTATTACTATCGATTAGTTCCTTTGTTTTTTATTAACTGTTGTTTTATGTATTTGGGTGCTCCCATGTTGGGTACATAAATATTTACAATTGTTATATCTTCTTGTTGGATTACCCCCCTTATTATATAGTTTCCTTCTTTGTCTCTTGTTACAGTCTTTGTTTCAAAGTCTATTTTGTCCAATATAAGTATTGCTACCCTGGCTTTCTTTTGACATCCATTTGCATAATAAATGTTTCTCCATCCCCTCACTTTCAACCCTCAGAAAAATCTCAAATGATCAACCTAACCTTACACCTTTAAAGGAGCTAGAAAAAGAAGAACAAACAAAACTCAAAACCAGCAGAAGGAAGGAAATAATAAAGATAAGAGCAGAAATAAATGGTATAGAATCTAAAAACAAACAAACAAAACCCAGTAAAACAGATCAATGAAGCCAGGAGCTGGTCCTTTGAAAAGATAACAAAATTGAGAAACCCCTAGCCATGTTCATCAAGAAAAAAAAAGAGAGAGAGGGCTCAAATAAATAAAATCACTAATGAAGGAGGAGAAAGAGCAACCAACACCACAGAAATACAAACAATTATAAGAGAATATTATGAAAAATTATATACCAACAAATTGGACAACCTAGAAGAAATGGATAAATTCCTAGAAACATAGAACCTATCAAAACTGACGCAGGAAGAAATAGAAAATTTGAACAGACCAATTACCAGCAATGGAATTGAATTAGTAATCAAAAACTCCCAACAAACAAAAGTCCACGACCAGATGGCTTCACAGGTGAATTCTACCAAACATGTAAAGAAGAGTTAATACCTATTCTTCCCAAATGATTCCAAAAAATATAAAAGGAAGGAAAATTTCCAAATCCATTCTATGAGGCCAGCATTACCCTGATACCAAAAACAGATAAAGACACCACAAAAAAAGAGAACTACAGGCCAGTATCTCTGATGAACACACATGCAAAAATCCTCAACAAAATACTAGCAAACCAAACTCAACAATACATTAAAGAAAATCATTCACCACCATTAAGTGGGATTTATTCCTGGGATGCAAGCATGGTTCAATGTTTGCAAATCAATCAATGTGATACATCACATCAATAAGAGAAAAGATACAAATATATGATCATTTCTATAGTTGCAGAAAAAGCATTTGACAAAGTACAACATCCATTCATGATAAAAACCCTCAACAAAGTAGGATTATAGGGAACATTCCTCAATATAATACAGGTCTTATATGAAAAATCCACAGCAAACATCATGCTCAATGGGAAAAACTGAGAACTTTTCCCCTAAGTTCAGAAACAAGACAAGGATGTCCACTCTCACTTTTATTCAACATACTACTGGAAGTCCCAGCCACAGCAATCAGATGACAAAAAGAAGTAAAAGGCATCCAAATTGGTAAGGAAGAAGTAAAACTTTCACTATTTGCAGAAGACATGATACTATATATAGAAAATCCAAGACTCTACCAAAAACCACTTGAACTGATAAATGAATTCAGTAAAGTCGCAGGATACAAAATCAATGTGCAGAAATCTGCTGCATTTCTCTACACTAATAATGAAGCAGCAGAAAAAGAAATTAAGAAAACAATCCCATTTATATTTGCACCAAAAATAATAAGACACCTAGGAATAAATACCAAAGATGGGAAAGACCTATACTCTGAAAACTATAAAACACTGATAAAAGAAATTAAAGATGAGGGGAACCTGGGTAGCTTAGTTGGTTAAGCATCTGTCTTTGGCTCAGGTCATGTTCCCAGGGTCCTGAGATTGAGCCCTTCATCAGGCTCCCTGCTCAGCAGGAAGTCTGCCTCTCCCTCTGCCTCTCCCCCAGCTCATTCTCTCTCTCACTCTCTCTCTCTCTCTCTCAAGTAAAAAATAAAATCTAAAAAAAAGAAAAGAAATTAAAGATGACACAAAGAAATGGAAAGACATTCCATGTTCATGGGTTGGAAGAACAAATATTGTTAAAATGTCTATACTACCCAAAGTAATCTACACATTTAATGTAATCTCTATCAAACTACCAACAGCACTTCTCACAGAACTAGAACAAGCAATCCTAAAATTTGTATGGAAACACAAAAGATCCCAAATAGCCAAAGCAACCTTGGAAAAGAAAAACAAAATTGAAAGTATCACAATTCTAGACTTCAAGTTATATTACAAAGCTGTAGTAATCAACTACAGTATGGTACTGGAACAACAACAACAAAAACACCATATAGATCAACAAAACAGAATAGAAAACCCAGAAATAAACCCACAGTTATATGGTCAATTAATCTTTGACAAAGCAGGAAAGAATATGCAATGGGAAAAAGAGAATCTCTTCAACAAATGATGTTGGGAAAACTGGACAGCAACAGGCAGAAGAATGAAACTGGACCACTTTCTTACAACAACACAAAAATAAATTCAAAATGGATCAAGGCCCTAAATGTGAGACCCAAAACCATAAAAATCCTAGAAGAGAGCACAGTCATCAATTTCTCTGACATTGCCATTTTTCTAGCTATGTTCCAGAGGCAAGGGAAACAAAAGCAAAAATAAACTATAAGGACTACATCAAAATAAAAAGCTTCTGTACAGCAAAGGATACAATCAATAAAACAAAAAGACAACCTACTGAATGGGAGAAGATATTTGCAAATGACATATCCAATAAAGGGTTAGTACCCAAAATATATAAAGAACTGATATGCAGCACCTCAGTGGCTCAGTTGGTTGGGTGTCTGCCTTCAGCTCCAGTCATAATCTCAGGTCTTGGGGTCAAGCCTTGTATCGGGCTCCCTGCTTGGCGGGGAGTCTGCTTCTCCTTCTCCCTCTGCCCCTCTGTTCATGCTCTCTCTCTCTCTCAAATGAATAAAATCTTTTAAAAAAAAAGTACTGATACAATTCAACACCTCCAAAAAACAAATAATCCAATTAAAAATGGGCAGAAAACATGAACAGACATTTCTCCAAAGAAGACACATAGATGGCCAACAGACACATGAAAAGATGCTCAACATCACTCATCATCAGAGAAATGCAAATCAAAACCACAATGAGATGTCACCTCACACCTGTCAGAATGGCTAAAGTCAAAAACAGAAGAAACAACAAGTGTTGGCAAAGATGTAGAGAAAAAGGAACCCTCCTACACTGTTGGTGGGAAGGCAAACTGGTGCAGCCACTATGGAAAACTGTGAAGTGTCCTTAAAAAGTTAAAAATAGAACTACCATATGATCTAGTAATCACACTTCTGTGTATTTGCCCAAAAATACAAAAACACTAACTCAAAGGGATACATGCACCCCTATGTTTATTGCAGTATTATTTACAATGGCCAAATTATGGAAGTAGCCCCAGTGTCCATCAATAGATGAATGGATAAAGAAGATGTGGAACATATATACAATGGAATATCACTCTGCCATAAAAAAGAATGTAATCTTGCCATTTGCCACAACATGGACGAAGCTACAGTGTATTATGCTAAGTGAAATAAGTCAGTCAGAGAAAGACAAATACCATATGATTTCACTTATATGTGGAATTTAAGAAACAAAAGAAAGGAACAAAGGAAAAAGAGAGAGACAGAGACAAACCAAGAAACAGACGCTTAACTATAGAGAACAAACAGATGGTTACCAGAGGGGAGGAAGGGGGAGAGGATGGGGGAAATGGGTGATGAGGATTAAGGAGAACACTTATCATGATGAGCACTGAGTAGTATATGCAATTGTTGAATCACTGTATTACACACCTGAAACTAATGCAATACTGTATGTTAACAATACTGGAATGAAAATAAAAACTTAATAAAAATTAAATTTAATTTAAAATTTCAAGAGTAAAAGAAATATTCAATATCCCAATGAATACTGGGCTTTATACCCCACAGACGTACATGCCTATAGCTTTCTGATGCCCAGGGGCCTGCTTCCCAGTCAGCAACACAAGGCTGAACAGAGACCATCTTCATTGACTGAACTATTCCCACAGGCTAGGTGTTTTCACCTACATGCTCTTGTGTTCTCTTCACATCTACCCTGTGGGTTAAGCACCACTGCTTTTCACAGAGGAGAAAACTAAAGTTCAGACCAGGTATGCCACATCCAGTGAGTAGCGGAGCAGAATTTAAACTTCTAACATCAAGTATAAAAAGATGAGCCCATGTCACAGGTGAGTCTGCATCGTAACAAAGTATTTTCATGACATTTGCAAATCCACATAAACAGGTCTCCAAGGATCTCATGTGTTACCTTCACCGGCTTCCCCATATTCTACCCCCAAATCTGCTGGACGATGAGGCCTCCTTCCACATGTGATCTAACACTGTGCTCAAAGAGCATATCGTTAATTAGGATTTTTGAGGGATTTGTTGTGCTCCACTCAAAGTAGATGAAAAATAAACTAAAAACACTTGCTGTCATATTGTGCACAGCAGCAAACACTGTACAACATGAGTATTGCCTCTGATTTGGGGCCAGGTCCTGAGAACAAGTCTTTCAACTTGCTCCAACCAAAAGTAAGCGGTCTCCATGAAGATGGATTTAAACATGGAGTTTGAGTCATCTCCCCAGAGGCCTTCAGCTCATTTAGAGGCATGGCTTTATTTATTCAAAATTTGTTTTTCTTTTCCCCAGGAAAAAAAAAAAAAAAAAGACCTGCAGACCATCATCCCATCACTACTCTGTGCGAGGAATCTAACATAAACAATGTCAATGAGAATCATTGTATTTAACAAACTCCAGGACACTCCACGGCACTGTTTGTAAGATATAAATCGAGCCTTGTTTTATTTCCCTGTTCTGCTAAATTCAGATGTCTGCTTCATTTTAGACCCAGGCCCCCTGAAAAGAGCTTCCCGGGCTTTAGTCAGTACTGTCAAATGTGCATATTCAGTGAGGCGTTCAGAACGGCGAATGAGAAACATGACCTAGACGATGCCCATTTAGATGCGGGTGACTGAAGGGCTACCATACTGTGGTGGCCGGAAGTGGTGCTCATCCAGCATTTCCAGCTCTTGGACTTCTGGGCACATGGCAGGCCTCTGTCCTCCCGTACTGGGTCTCTGGCCCCTGGATTGTGAGCAGGAGTGCTGGGTGTGGCTTCTAGCCAGGACATTTCATAATGCCATGCAAGACCCTCCAGAGCACTCACCCCTCTGCCAAGGTGACTGGCAAGTTTCCAGATGGGGACTGTGCTACCAGCCTGGGATCCAGAGAGAGGTCAACGACAGCACTGGGAGTCACCCCAACCTGGCCCACCAGCAATGGATACACAGCATGAGCAAGAAACACACTGATGTTAGTATGAGCCCTGAGATGTGAAGGTTGTTTGTGATCTCAGCATAAACTCGCCCCTCCTGCCCGAAACTCCAGACAAATGGTGCCATGAAAAAGGGCTTGATGTCTGTCGTGATAAGTTAGCAGATCTGTGTAATTTAGTATCTGAAGCTAAATGTTATTATCTTGTCAGGGAAAGATCCCTCAACCCATAGTTCACTTGGACCCCAATCATCATGTTCTAAAATCTGAATTAAATAGACCAAGCAAAATTGAAGAGAGAAAATAACAGTTGTAACCTTCCAAACTGCCAGTTCTAATTTATTGATCTGTCAAGGTTCTTAGTTGTAAACAATAGAAACCACTCTGACTAGTTAAGCAGAAAAGGAATTGATTAAAGATTTCTTAGCTTACAGAATCTCAAGGGCAGGAATATCACCCTACTCACCAGTGTAGACTACACTGGCCCACTGCTGGGCACAGACACCATGGCTCATTTCACCACCCTGGGCACCGGATACCTCCTCTAGAACCTCGGCCACCATGCCACTCTGTGGTCCTCATGCCACCGACTTCTTCGAATCTCTAAGGTACCAACCAAATTCTCATGCAGGTATACCGTGAATGTACTCAAGGTGCAAGGAAGAGTGAGAAAGTTATTTTTTGGCTTTTTTTCTTAGAAAGGTGGAGAATTCCTCAAACACAGGAGGTAAATTCAAAGGTGTGGTCAAAAAGAATGATAAATAGCCACTACCTATGGGGTCATGAGTCATAGGAAAAACTAAGGTCTGCGATGCTCATTTCAGTCCATAATCAAGTTCCCGGAGCCCTTCTGGTTTCTGCAGCTCTTCCTCAGATCTACCCAGGTAACTCCTCCAATGAATCCCTGTTTTAACCAGTTTCAGTGGACTTCTGTCGCTTGCAACCAAGAGACTCCTAATACAGAAGTAATCGTATGTTAAAGAATCTCAAGCTAGCCAGTTGCAAACAGGGCTGTAAATATTTAGATGCTCTGAAGAATTTTTCAGATTTTTTTTTTTTTGCATTGACAGGAAAAAATCAAAGAACATAAGACTAACTTTGGCTTGAGAACCCTAATTGGGATAATGGGCTGCATACTGATTATGTTTACTTTCTCTACTAAAAGTCCTCACAAATAACTTCTTATTTAAATAAAAAGAAAAATATTGTATCTACAAAGATCTTGTGTGCATGTACCCAACTGAATTAAAAAAATGAGAAATATGGAGAAGATGCCAACTTATTGCCAAATGCTACGTGAAAATAAGGTTATCTATAAGAATATATCTAGGGCGCTTGGGTGGCTCAGTCGTTAAGCGTCTGCCTTCGGCTCAGGTCATGATCCTAGGGTCCTGGGATCGAGCCCCGCATCGGGCTCCCTGCTCGGCGGGAAGCCTGCTTCTCCCTCTCCCACTCACCCTGCTTGTGTTCCTGCTCTCGCTGTCTCTGTTTCTGTCAAATAAATAAATAAAATCTTTAGGAAAAAAAAAAAGAATATATCTAGAGAGATATAGCTAACCAATAAATGAATAACTAACCAATAAAGAAATACACACAGAGACACAGATGGTAGCATATTAAAAAACAAACTAACAAAAAACCTACACTGTGTTTCGAGGTGCTCAGGTTCAAGATCCCTGAACTGGACTAGTTAAAATAATAGAATAAAATATGAGAAAAACAAAACCCTAAGGGCAAAACTGTACAATAATTATACTAAATGGTTAAGGAATGCCAAGGACTTGACTTCTTGGGGTAACTTAGGGAAGGTTTCCCCTTTCTCTAAGAATGGCTTCTGGGACAGGAAGGGGGCTTCTGGGACAGGAAGGGGACTCCTGGGCTCTGTTTCTGGCTGTGGCTAGAGCTGGCTGATCCAAGGTGACTATCTAGAGACATCAAGCTGGAGTTGAGGGAGGCGAGTCTTGTTATGGTCGCACTCTAGGGAGAAGGTCAAGGAGAGCTGGGATTTCCTGAGCAGCCCTGCTCCTTCTCTGCACAGAGTGGTCACTTAACTCTTCCTCCAATTCAGTGAGAAGTCCTCAAGTTTTCCCAATAAATTTCTTTAATTTTTTTTGTTTTCGCTTTTTTTGCTTAAGCTAGGTCACAGCCCATTCTTTCTTGTTTACAACCAAAAGAACATTACATTACCTAAGTATACTCCCCTACAATCTTACTCTCCCCATTATCCAACTCCAGCCTTAAGAAACTCATCTTTCTTTACTAGGAATGACTGAAAAGGGCCTTTGGCTTCTGTGCATCTAGTTTTTGTGTGCCCTGGGGCCATCGAGTTTAGCAGCATTGACCTAACTTGTCACTTCTTAGGAAAAACAATTGTTAATTTTGACATCTGGCTAATGGGTTGCAACTTCAAATGCCTTCGGAGATCAGACAGGCAAAGTAAACGGAGAGAGCGCTGAGCTGGATTCCGTTGGACACTATACGTCCCATCTAATGACATTTATGTTCAAATATTTAAAACACTGTATGGTTCAAACAAAATTCTTCATGGACGAAATCTACCTCCTGAGCCATCCACTAACAACCCAGCTTGCTATTAGTTTAAATTACATATGGTCCTACTCTGTGAGACTCCTACAACTCAATTTTGTTTCAAGCATTTGAACAGGATAAAAATGCTTCTTACAAAGCAGAATTTCCCATCCTCTCTCAGCAGAAAACTCCACAGGCCATCAAAGGGACCCATGTGAGGTCTCCAGAGAACTCAAGGGCTGCTTTTTTAAAAAAGAAGTTTATCAGTGCTAGTAGATTCCTTCTTTCGTGTGTGTCTCACGGTAAATGAAGCAGGCTCCTGTTACTTTCTATGAATCACAGAATAAAGAGCCAAATTCCTTAGAAGCATGAGGACTCCAAAGGTGTCAGCACAGATGGAAAAACCCAAATGCCGACCACCCTTGATAGTCTCCAGTTTAACTACACAACTCTGATTCTCTTCACAGACGAAAAGGGAAATCCAATTCGAGGAAACTGATAGCGTTTTCTTTTCCTTGGAAAATGGACTGGGCCAACTGCACACAAAAACCTAAAACCTCCACTGCCAATTGTTGAAAAACAATGGAGCCTCCATTAGCAGTTCCTTTGCCCACAGAATGCTCTCTGAGGAACTGCGGGGTTTGGAAGGAGTACAGAGGCCTATTCCCCGTCTCAGACACATCAAAGTTTTAATCAAAACCTGCTTTTCTTTCTGAAACCAAGCAACTGCTATTTCACACCCACATATTGCTGGAGCTCATTCAATTACCCTCGACGACTTTGTTTAAAATGAAAATGCTTTGCCTCCTGAGGACAGTGTGAGAGGATTGATTAATGTTGTTCCCTGAAGGACAGAAATGCAGGTACAAGGCAAAAATCTAAGTAGCTGGAAACTACTGCTGGGCCCTATTTTACAAGCCATTCAAACCTACCTGCAAGTATTTTGTAAAGAATAAGGACTTCTAAGGCAGTTGGCTTTATCAAGGGACTAGACTATGCATCTACCTCTTCCCCCTTGATGAAAATCACAGAATTAGAAAACTAAGATGATGAGAAGTGAGGAAGAAAGACCAAATTTTTCCAGATGGTTTTGCAGAAGAGGAAACAGCTTTTTTTTTTTTTCTTCTGACACATTGTTCCAAAGGATCCGTAACTAACAAACCAAACCAGCACATTGCTGGTTTCTGTGGCTCTGTGACTCAGAAGTCACTTTTCTATCCAACATATTAAATGTCAAGTAAAATATCTCCAATAAGAGAGAAGAAATTTCTTTGGGAAGCTTGGTTCCTGTGTTGAGTGCTTCTCCTACACAAATGAGCCATAGATTGTGCTGCTGTCTTTTACATGGTTTGCTAACCTGTAAGACAAACATCTACCCAAGACTGCATAAAGAAGCATAAATCGGGGGCGCCTGGGTGGCTCAGTTGGTTAAGCGACTGCCTTCGGCTCAGGTCATGATCCTGGAGTCCCGGGATCGAGTCCTGCATCGGGCTCCCTGCTCGGCAGGGAGTCTGCTTCTCCCTCTGACCCTCCCCCCTCTCATGTGCTCTCTCTCATTCTCTCTCTCTCAAATAAATAAATAAAATCTTTAAAAAAAAAAAAAAAGAAGCATAAATCGGGGGGGCCTGGGTCGCTTAAGCGTCTGACTCTTGATTTCGGCTCAGATCATGATCTCAGGGTCCTGAGATTGAGCCCTGCCTCGGGCTCCATGCTTAGCAGGGAGTCTGCTTGAGATTCTCTCTCTCCCCCTTGCTCTGCCCCCACAAATAAATAAATAAAATCTAAAAAAAAAAAAAAAAGAAGCACAAATCATGGAGACCGTATCTTAGTCCTCCACAAATGCCCCCCACAAAGAACTTGGCCCATGTAATCACAGTATATGTCTAAGAAAAAACAGAAAGAAACAAGAGAGGAGGAAAAGGAAAAAAATGACAGGGAAATGGTTATGCATGTGTGGTATGCAGATTTGGGAGCCTAAGAGCTCTGACGGAAGGCTTCTGTCTATACAAAAATGCATGGGTTCCAGGGTAGTCCTAATGCAAAAAGGCAGTATTTATCCATCATGCCCCCATTTCACAGTGCTCTAAGGTAACCACCTCTGCTGTGAAAGAAGTAATATTTAGAGCTAGTTCTTGCATGGCTGGGTGAAAGAAGGGGAGGAAGAAAGAGGGAAAGAATTATATGAGGACTACACTTCACTTCTCTTTTTTATAACAGATTATTTTCTTTAAGAGAAGCATAAGCTGTGATTAAAGTGGCAATATAATTGCTGAATTTTTGTGCCTCTAACACCTGCAAAGGAAGCACGTTGACAAGAAACCCTCAGCAACCCAATTATTTCATGCAGGTTTTCATCCACCCCAAACGCCATCCTCAAAATAGAACGGAACTTTTTCTCCTTCGCCAATCTGGTAGGTGCCTTCCACAAAGTAACCAAGAACCTAAATCACATTGTTTACCACTATTCTCAACAAACAAAATTTTAAGTAAAATGAGATCCAAGGTTTTTAACACATAACTTTCAAACTTTCATTATATCAATTATTTAATGGCACATTGAGCTTACATTTCACATCTTGATAGGAGGCTAAAAAAGGAACAAGATTTGTCTTCAGGGAGATAAGAGATCTCAAACTCTGTTCCCAGAAGTGGGAGAACAGATTAGATAACTGGTCTTTTCAGTTTTGAGGAACATTATAATTCAGCTGAAAAAAAAAGGGTAAATGAAACAATTTCAAGATTCCCACTATCTAGGAATGTGAGGAAGTTAGAATGTATATCTTGAAAAAAAGTAAATAGGGGCGCCTGGGTGGCTCAGTCGTTACGCGTCTGCCTTTGGCTCAGGTCATGATCCCAGGGTCCTGGGATCGAGCCCCACATCGGGCTCCCTGCTCAGCGGAAAGCCTGCTTCTCCCTCTCCCACTCCCCCTGCTTGTGTTCCTGCTCTCGCTGTCTCTCTCTCTGTCGAATAAATAAATAAAATCTTTAAAAAAAAAAAAAGTAAATAAAGAGATAGCTAGGGGAAAGGAAATCCAGGGACAATTCTTCCTTAGGAGGCTACAAAATTAAACAATATTTTAAAAATAGCAATAAACTCAGTTCTTTCTTATACATTTTTAACAGAAGACATTTAGAGTTACACATAATAGGCTGAAGTGGTAAGATTCTTATATTTTTTACGTATCAGTGTCTCAGGAGTAAACATTTCCTAGGGGTCACTCTGGGAAATACAATCCTTTCCATCAGGCACAAGTGTGGGAACAAAACATTCAAGCTGAAATGGATTACCAGGTCGTAGCATGTACAGAGCAACTCACAAATCAGAACGCATTTCTATTGTCATTCCCAATTGGGGAAAGATCAGCATGGAAGGAAGTAGGACTGATATGGGAAGGTTTCCAGGCGATGACCCCTGACCTGAACGTTCAAGGATGGAAAGGGCATGAGTCATAGGAAAGGAGGATGGGGGCCCCACACACACACAAGTAAGAGAATCAGCATAAGCCAAAGGAATGGAGATAAGTTACAACAAATAACATTTGGAGAACGACTAAGGCTAAAGACTCAAGACAGATGGGTGAACATTAAAGCTACGATTATTGAGTGCTTATAACATACTAGACTCTAGGCATATATTCCCTTTTGTTTTCTCTAATTTAGTTTTAATAAAACAGAGCCCCAGGGCTCAGACCCAGGTGGCTCATTTCTATTAGCCACCCTCACTCCCTAGTTGATCTCTATAGTCTCATGGCTTTAGTCCCACTTGTACACTGATGACTCCCACATCTCTATCTTTAGCCTCAATGTTTCCTCCAACCCCAGACTCATATGTCCAACTGCCTGTTTGACATTTCCACCTGGATGTCTACAAGATATCTCAAATTCAAAATATTTAAAACCAACCTCCTGATTTCTGTCCAGCCGCCCCCCACCAAAAAAAACAAAAGCTAAACAATAACAAAAACTTCTCCTCCCTCCCTCATCTTCAAAATACATCCAGAATCAGACCACTCCTCACACCTCCACCTCTACCACCGCCTGAATCACAGCAGCAGGCTCCTAGAGGGGATGGACGTGAACGTCCCCTCGAGTCACCCTCTGAGTCTGTGCATTCCAACCCTTCCCATTTGCAGGACAGGCTCCAGTTACAGATACTGTGGCCTGAAGTGGGGACCAAGATTTAAGAGTGATTCTTGGACAGGTGACAACAGAAACAACGGAGGCTGAGGGCGGATATGAGAGGAAAACTACAGGGTAGGGTTGAAGGGACATCTGAGGACATGGAGAGAACCAAAGAACTTGCACTTTTAAGAAATACTGAGCCTTCGGTCAAACGTCCCCTCATGGTTAGCCTTTTTTGACCCCTCAGCCAGAGTTCAAGACTTTAAGTACAGCATTGGTCACATTACTGGAGGCCTAAGCTGAGTGCCTCCGTCAGCGGACTTTGACATCATTTTGTGCCCCCAGCACCTGAAGCAGCACGTGGGACCTGGGAAGCCCGTGGCAGAGGTGTGCTGGTGGCTTAACATGGTGCCATGGAAAGTGCATTAGGAGCATGAAGAAGGGAGTGGAAGACCAGATTAAGACTTTACTTGGGAAGTGAGGTTTCAGAGATAGAAAAAAGTATTTGAGTTTATCCAGGAAGATAACACCGAGGGCCGGGTGGGTACAGCAGTGGTCTGGCACATCAGAGGCAAGGCTTGGGGGAAAGGAAAGCAGGGGAAGAAATGGTGGGGTGTGATACCAAAAAGTAGGTTAGACTGGGAAGCTAAAGAAAGCAGCAGAGTCAAAAGAAGAGTTTTTCCTCTCCCCAAGAAGCGCACGGTGGGGGACAGGAGATGTTTAAAAGAAAAAAGGATGAGCCGCCGACAGAAGTTGCCCTAGAGGATGCAGTTAGGGTTAATGGGTCATGAGGCCCAGGCCAGCTCATAACCTGCTGTTCTTAATCTTTTCATCCCCAAGTACCTAGTAAATTACTGAGCTCCAAAGGAGGGTAGGAAGCCAGAGGCTTAACAACCAACCAGAGGTTAAATTTGAACCACTCACTTGAGGTGTGAGTCAAGAAGTTAATGCGGTAGGAAGAGCAACACTGTCGAGTGCTGTAAGACAAACCTAGGTTATTACTTCAGTCCTCGAGGTTCCCATTCACTTCCCGTCAAGAGGTGCTGGGGCTCGGCTTCTCACCCTGCGCCAGCCACCCTGCCAACATCTGCAGTGGAACTCAAGGGAAATTAGGCTGGAGAGTGGGATCTCCATCACCGCGATGAAGGTAGAGTGGAGAGGCCACTCACAATGGCTACCCAGCCCGCTTCGTCCGGGCCTCAAGGGGAAAACCGGTGGCAAGCACAGAATATAAACAAAACCCCAACACCTTTCTTTTCCTTTCCCTGCCCATCACTCATACCCTCTCCTCACTAAAATGTAAGCTCCTTGAGAGCAGGGCTTGGCCCTTCATGGCGGGATGCGCGCCTAGCAGGGGGCCTGGCACGCAATGGACGCTCAGCAGATATTGGTGGAATACTGAATGGACTCGGCTCAGTCCCGCTTCATTACGTCTGGGCATTGAAGGATGCCAGCCGCTGAGGTGGGAGAAGCGGAAGACTTCCCTGAAAGTCCCAGTGGGGCGGCCTGCGGCGCCGAGCGGCGGGCTCTGAGCGCGTCGGGGAGGGGGATTCGGCTGTCAGGCCCAAGACTGCACCGTTTGCCACTGACCTTCCGGCGGGGACGCCCGCGCGGGACGCAGCATCCCGGCTCCGGCGTCCCGCTCCCGCCGCCCTCCGGAGGCGCTCGGCGCCCGCTGCGCACGTAGGTCACCTGCCTCCTGCTGGCGCCGCGGGGCGGGCCGGGCGCGGGCGGCAGGTGCGGCCCAGGCGGCCGGGGAGCCGGGCCCGGCGGGGCGCTGCGGGCCGGGAGCCGGGGCCCGGAGGGCCGCAGCTCCGCGCACAGTCGCAGGCCGAGCAGCAGCGCGGCGCCGAGCACACACCGGCGCAGGGCGCCGCAGCCCCTCCCGGGCGGCCTCTCCCGCGCCATGGCGGGGGGCCGGGCCCGGGGCTGCGCTCCGCGGCCGGCGGCGGGGAGGTGGCCCCGCGGGCCCGAGCCGCCCACGGTGGGAACTCCCCCGCGGGCCGGGGCGCGGGCTCGGACCCGCCTCCCTCCCCGCGGTCCAAGAAAGCCTCGGCGTAACCTTATCCTGCCCGGCGGAGCGCGCCCGGCCGCTGGAAGGGGCGAGGGGCGCCGGGCCGGGCGGGGGCGCGGGGGCGCAGGCGGCTCGGCGGGGCAAGAACCCGAGCCCTGGGTGGGGGGGGGGTCCCCGAGGGGGCGCCCTCCACCCCGGCCTCCAGAGCCTGGCGGAGTTGAAAAGCTACATGGCCAGAAAAAGCGCATTCCTAACGGGGTCCTGGGTGGTAACTTCATTTTCTAGTATTAGTATTGTTGGAGAAACACAGGAGGATAGGTGAACTGCCAGGTTTTGCTACAAGGAACAAGTTCTGATTGTCAAGCAGTTTGTGCCATTAAGGATAAAAATACTTCGCACTTAGGCTCGGGTTTACAACTTCCCTCCCTGAAGAAAGAAGGGAGGGGGAGGAGAAAATAGCACCCGATACCGAATAATCAAATTAAGAGTTATTCCATTTCTAAATTCTGCCTGAAGCCAATCCATGCTTTCTCTCTGTGTTATGAAATGTGTGGGGGTGAAGGAGAGGGAAAGAGCCAGCGAAGACATCTGACAGCAGGGAGAGAGAACAGAAGTTACCATGGCATGATGTAAATCAAATTAATTTAGCTCCAAACACACACCTCCCTGCTGTCTTGCAGAGATACAGAAGGACAAATTTATCTTTCGGCAAAATGCTCCCCAGCTGGTATTTCCATCACCACCTTGACCTTAATTAATCAGGCTGAACGCTTACAGCCTGAAGTCCGGTGTTGACTGTTCATTTTCAATTGTTAGAATTCTTTCCCACAACCTATTTGAGGTTTGGGCTTGGGGTTTAGGTTTGGATTTGGGTTTGTTTTCTTCAGCTGTGGCCATTCTTTTTATGCTCTACACTTTTATTTTCCATACTTCTACAGGAACTACCCCCCCCCCCCCACCTATCCTCTTCCCTAACAGCCTAAGGCATGGACACAGAAACCAAATATGGAGCCCCCTTCCTCCACTCCCCACATCTCAGGAATTTTCCATAAGGAGCCCTCCTCTCTAAAATCTCTCTAACTTAAGAAAGACCCAATCTATTCTTTGCACTGTACGAAGCACTTGGGCTATTTCTCTACCTCTAACAACCCAATGTAGTCCATTCCCTGGGCCACACCAGTCCTCAGGCTCATGAGTGTTTCTTTACGAGTGACTTTTGGTTTTTTCTTAGATGCAGCCCTCAGGCTGTTGCAGATTGGCTTTGTTTTAAAGAATCCAAGCAAGTACATTGTCCCTGACCCAAATTTTTAGAGAAAACCTCACATCCTGTCACTATTTATTTATTTATTATTATTTTTTGTGAGTAAAGTGATAGAAGTTTATTAAGTGAAGATACAGAAAAAGCTCTCAAGAGTGAGAGGGGTCCCGACAGGGTTGCCAACGAGGGCCTTTAGGGTTGCTCTTTTATAGAAAGCTAACCAGGGAACTTAAATCCTTTCAACATCTCTACTGGTAACACCTTCAATGGCTTACTTCCTTTTTAGGGGCTGGTGATTCTTGTTGGTCACAGTTGATTATCATAAAGACACCCACCCCGCACCTGTGACTATTTAAATAATGAGTTTGGGTGTCAGACTTGAACTATGTGCTGAAGCAGGACTCTGCCTTTCAGAAGCTATGAGACTTTGGACAAAGTACTTAACCTCTCTCAGCCTCCATTCTCTCATGTGTAAATAGACCTATATATCTGGTAGGATACAAAGATTGCATAAAATATTAAAGGTTCAGTACCTAAATTCACAGAAGGTATTCAACTGATGGTAATTACTTTTATTATTTACCATTAAGGAAAACCCTGGATTTTATCATGAAAGATGAAATTTAAGCATTGATTCCCAAGTAGGTAAACATAAGAATGTATAAGAAGTTTTATAAATATCTTATACATTGTCTAGAATTAGGAGTATCCAACAGTTGCAAAAAACAACCATTAAGACTCACAAACGTACCCCATTCAGTTGTATAATGGTGTAAAAATATTTAAGACATGAGGCGTATTGTGCTTGATCAACCTGGATCACCACTGTCTGTTGTAGACTTTGCTAGAGGTTTTATTTTCTATGCAACCAACACAGTGCCGCTAACTAAAGAAGTAATCTTTTTGAAGATTATGATATCACTAACTTATGCCCTCTGCGCATGTGTTGAGTTACCCTCCGGGGGGAATCATGAGAGTATCCTATATTATGAAAATGGGGATATTTAATAAGACTCGACTGGAGGTGGGAGGGGGCACACAGAACAGTGTAGCTCTTGAAGAAAATGGGCAAGATGACCTCATATTTTCCCTTATCTCATTTCTATGGTTCTCTAATAATGTTTCCATTATGAGGAAAAAATCCAAATAAAGTGCAATATTTAAATGCCCTTTCCCCTCATCTTTTACAACTGTCTCTATGTGTTTATTACTAATAGAAAAGAACTGTTCATTTGTATGCAGCATCATTAATTTTCTAGGAAGAAATTTCCCACTTTTAACTTGCACATATTTCCCTGTGTCATGGATGATAATGAATAGTGCAATAGGTTAGTTCGTAGGCTGGAGAGGAAAATCTGATCGCTGCCTTAGCTGACAAGCCATCTTTCATTCACAACATTTGCTTTTCTCATGGAGTTGAACTTGCCATGTTCGTTTCTGGATATGTTTCAAAAATGCAGATAATCACTAACCACTTAGTCATAGGTTGGTTACTTAAATGTGCAGGCCAGTAAACCACAAAAGCGTTTTCATCAGATCACAAATTATATCCTTCTTGAGGTTTCAGCCAGCAAAATGGGTAAAACAGAACATTTTTCCCACTAATCTCCTAGACACCGTACATTTAAATTAGCACACATGCGGTAGTGTAGTGGTTCTCAATTAGGGGTAATTTTGCCTCCCCGAGGACATTTGGCAATTTATGAAGACATTTTTGGTTGCTACAACAGGCAAGGGTAGGAGGAAGATGCAACTGGCCATCTAATGGGGAGAGACCAGGTATGCTGCAAGATAGCCTCGAATGCAAGGAATAGCGTTCCGCAACAAAGAATTATCCAGCCCCAAATGTCAACAGAGCTGAAGTTGAGAAACCTTGCTGTCACAATAGATATTAATATGGCAATTTTTAATGACAGACTGTCCAAAGAGAAAACAGAAGCTGAGAGACAAGGATCCTCACCTCTCCAAAGTGGTTATTTCCCTTTCACTATGAAGTATCCTGCCTGAAATAAAGTAATCAAATTTAGAAAGGACTAGAACCCCACCCCCACCCAATCCATGTAATACATGCTCATTGAGGAAAATGTACACAAAGCAAAAGAAGAGGTCAACAATCATTCATATATCATGATTCAGAGATAGCTATCCCGTAAGACTTTTTTCTATGCATATATGCATATAGTTTGCAAAAATGAAAACATATTATACATATTTATTTATCATCTGCTCTTGTATATGGTACAAATATTTACCTATTAAATCATATGATGTTGGGATTTGGCTAGAGACAATCCGGTGGGGGAGAGGTGGGAAATAGCTGGGGGTATAAATGAAGCAAGAAGAACCTTGAGTTTATAATTGTTGTAACTGGATGATGAGGTTCACAGATCTCTATTATTAAGCATGTTTGAAATTTTCCATAATAAAAATGTCATTGAACAGTAATCTATTAACCTAACATCATTTTAATGGCCACATGTGTTATAATTAAACCAATCTTCCACTGTTGAATAATTAGATCATTTCCAAGTTTTCATTCTATAAGCAATGCTGTGATGGACGTCTTTATAGCTAAATCTGATGGATCTCAGGTGGACTGAAAGGAAAGAAAGAGGTCACGGATGATTCCAAGGATATTCCTGAGTAATTGGAGGAATGGAGTTGCCATTAACTGAGAAAGAAAAGATTTAAAAGTAAGAATAGCTTGGGGTGGAAAATCAATTTTGATGGTTTGATTTTGATGGTCATGTTAAATTTTGGAAGCCTATTAGACATGTAAGTGGAGATGTCGAGTAGGCAGTCTCATTTAAAAGACTGGAATTCAGGAGAGCAGTGAGGGCTGGAAATCGAAATTTTAGATCATGGGCATATTAATGTTGAATAAGGGAGGGAAGAAATATTTGAAGGCTTAGCTCAGGGTCCACCAATTTATGGTCAGGAAGATGAGGAGACATCAGCAAAGGATACTGAAATAAGTAGACAGTAAGGGAACAAAATGTGTTGTCCCAGAAACCAAGTAAAGAAAGTATTTCTCAAAGGAAGACACTGAGAGGTCTAATAAAATGTGGGCTGAAAACTGCCCATGAGATTTGGCAACATGATGCCTTGTTTATTATCAGCTTTCCCAACTAGAATGGAACTCTGTGAGTTCAGGGACTTTGCTTTGGTTATTTCTACAATCCCAGTTCCTAGAACTGTATTTGGCATGTAGTATGTGTTCAATAAATAACTGTTGGAATAAAGAGGAAAAAATGAATCAAATCTGTGTGCATTTGTAATTGGTTATGATTCTTAAGAGTAGAATCGCTAAGTTAAAGCAGAATTGTAGGTCTTTTGATATGAAGTGCTATTTACTAATTTTTCAATCCACTAAAAAAGCCTGATCAATTCCATTCAAAGGCCATCAACTATTGCTTTGTTGGTATCAGTGGGAAACATAAAAAAATAGCTTATTTTTAGTTCCCTCCCACTCTGCCATCACTGCACTTGAACCCACATTTGATTCCCCCTCAAATGCCCATCTCAAGCTGCATCCTACATAGGATTGTGTCAATTAGTTTCAGCCTCCCCACCCTAAGGGTGTAGCTAAGTATTGAGATGCCAGTTCAACATCAGGAGTATCCATGTTAAAGGAAGAACTTACCAAGATGAAAGCTTTCAAGACCTAGAAGAACAAAGTTCTAATAAAATGACAGACCCCTGGAACTGCTGCTTGGGGCTGGGATCCCTGCCTAAAATCACACCACTGCTTAGCCCACAACCTAATAAAGCTGGCTCTGAGCTAGCCTTACAGCAAATGCCTGGGGAATGGCTTAATGCCCTGGCCTGCCTGGCAGAGAGATCATGAGCCTTTCCTGCTTCTTTTGAATCTCCTAACACTGTGTTCTCCCATTCCTGGTGTTTAACTTACTCTAGCATTTGTGGACTTGCTTTATCTTTTTTCTACCTGGGCTGTTTCTCAGACATACAGCAGAGTCTTACCTCTGTATCTCAGCAATGCCCAGCATGGGATGGGTCTCAACCACATCTCTGGAATTGTTGACAAACAGACATCACACCCAACCAGGCTGAACTCAGACCCGACATAGCACATTTCTTCCAACACCTGTTGCTCCTCCATCCTACCAAAAAAAAAGAATCATACTCAAACCTGTATTGGATGACTCAAAGGTACTACCTCCAACCCGGTACAATTTTGACCCAAGGGGCTTGGGAAGAATCAGGGAATGCTTCATGTAAGCTATTTGGGAAAGAGGAACTAAAATGAAAAATATGGGTATGGGGAGAATGGTACATGGATGGGGTGGAAATTATGGAGGCTGATGGCTCTTAGGTAAGGCCTCAATCTGGACAGGAAGTTCAAAAATGACACATACCACCCCCCCCCAACACACACACACAGACTGGATTCTGAAAACACATTTGAGATATTGTTAGATAGGTGTATTTACAGACATTAATTCCCACAATGAGACAGTCCTGGATTTTATGACAATAAAGCAGCTTAGGTTAAGAATTATCAAAACATTGCCTCTTTCCTAAGACCACCTATGGAGCATTTCCCCTCCCTCACCCATGGCTCATCTTATCATTATGACACATGCCAGAAATAATCTCCCAGCTACAGATCACTTTGAAGTCAGAAACATTCCTGGTTGAAATTTTCCCAAAGTCAAGGGCTTAAAAAAACCTCTTAAGGTCAGAAAAGATCACTAGGGAACTGACAGGATAAAGTGAAGCACAGCATGCCCAAAGGCAAAAATCTCCAGGCTCTGTCATTTCAATTTAGCTTGTGAATATATTAAAAATCCTGAGGTCAAAAGCCATTTTACTTTCTCATCACATTACCGCTCTAGCCCTAGAGAAAGCATAAAAAACTCTATGATTTTCAGATCATGATGCAGGGATTCTCAGACTCAAGCGTGCAGGAGAACCACCTGGGGAGCTGTTTAAATGTAGGTCAGAAGCCCCACCTCCAGAGATTAAGTCAGAGGTGAGTCCCCAAAATCTTTATTTTAACGGGTTTCAAGTGGTCCGTGATTAAACTGTGAGAAGTCTTGGCACAGAGGTCCTCCCGCCGTGGAAATGGTTGAGGGTCAAGGGTGGGATGTAGGAAGAGGTTACTACAAGGTGTCCATGTATCCACGGGTGCAAATATTCCCCCTCAAGGCTCCAAGTACGGTTACTAAGAAAGGTTTAAGTATTAACAAAGGGTCTTCATATCCAAAAGTTCAGGAGACCCCTGGGCAGCCATTCTCTTCTTCCCCATGACTCCTTCCTGCCTGCCTGCCCCCTGGCTCCTATTTCTCTAGCACCTGGACATCGGCAGCATTAGCCCGGCTGCAACACCATTCAGCTCAGAGGACCCCAGAGAGCTAAAGACACATGGTCTCAGGAAGGTAGATTAAGGAGCAAAGCCAAAAAGTCAGCGTGAAGGAGAAGACCCTAGTCTAAGCTTGGCTTCCCTTAAACTACTCACTGGCTTTGTAGCCTTTAACCAGTCACCTTACCTCTCCATGCCTTGGTTTCCCCATCTGTAAAATGGGGATAATAATAGTAACTTCCTATGTGATGAGTAAATAAGTTGATCTACTTAAAGAACGGAGACTACTGTGCCTGGCGCATAGTAAGTGCTATCATGTGTATGTCATGTGTTACTACTGTTCCCTAGAAGTCGGAGAGGACATCCATTTTCATTTTGCACTACTTTATATTCCTCTTGCCTTCGTGTTGAAGGGTTTGTTTGGGGCTTGGGCTCACTGGGCCTCAACTCGACTGACCTAAGAGGGGAAATGAAAACCACATCTCTGCTCCTGTTGTTCCTACCCAGCCCACTGCCTTTTTCCTTTACAATCATCACGTGCCAGGGAGTATGTGTCTAAGCTTTCCACTATTTCTGGGAAAGCACCTGATCCAATTTAACTGGTCGGTCTTTTCCTTCCCACTTTGACCTGCAGTGTTCTAAAACGTGTCCTTTCTCCTTCACATTTCTGATTTCTGTGGGTTTTGTGTGCCAGGGAACCACACACCGCTCTTCTCCCTGAGTTTACCTTTTTCATGCTGTGGGCCGTGCTCGTTCACACTTGGCCCTTCAGACCTTGTCAGGGCCATTATGCTGACCTTCGATGGCCTGCCCCTGGGGACAGCGCCAGTCCTGCTCACTTGACCATGAGCTTGCACGGTCTGTGTTAGATACGGAGCCCATTGCAGAGCCTGCATCCCCCGCCACACACACACCTCCCTGAGGAATGTTCCTGGGGCTGAAGCCCGCTGAGAATTTGCAAGGAGCTGTTCTCCGTCCTCCGTCCCCCACCCCCAGCTTGCCCGGTGACTTAGACGGTTGCTCAGAGAGGGGAGAAAAACGCTGTCTGAAAGAATGTTGCTGTTGCCAGGAGAGGAAGGGGGGAAATAGCTCCCCTCACAAAGGGCAGCCGGGAGAAAAGCGGCTCTAAGCTGGACGACAAAGAAGAGGGGACGAATTTCCGTGTCTTGCTAATATTGTGGGTGTGTAGCTACCATTAGCTGCTTCAGCCGCAAAGTATGAGATCACTGGAATAGGTTTTTAATAGCTGAGGTTCTTATTTTAACATCTTTGTGGGTTTTTAAGTCAGCCTTTAATGTGGGGAAATTTTATGTGAAAACCAGGGAACAAATTCCGGTTATTGCTCTAACTTTGGCCCCCAGGTAACCCAGCACCTAACTCTCTGCAGCAATTGTTCACCAGCCTAAGTCCCACAGGAGCTGCGGGGATGGGGATGGGGATGGTGAATTATTTATTTTTGTCTCCCTTCAGTAACCAGTGTCTTGCACAGAGAGGAGCTCGGTGGAATGTACGCAACCAAGGATTTCAAGCACCCTGCAATGCTGGATGTGGTATATATGAACTCAGTCTTCAGGCACCCCCACCCCCATCCAGCCAGACACCTCCCACTGGCTATACCCCAAACATCCCCTGCACTTTCCTGCCTCTAGACCTTTGCTTATGCTATTCTTACTGACTGAAAGGATAGCCCTGTCCTGGAGATGGGAAGGTTGTGGGCAGGTTTGGAAAAGAGCAAGCTGAGATATTTGGATTTTATTTAATGAGCAATGCGGCGGAGTCATGGATGGTTTTTGAGCAGAAGACACTAGTGTGGATTCAAGATAGAACCTGCTTAAGACTTTTATAGACCCTAAAAATGCAGATCACAGCCCCCCCAAACCTTCACCTTATAGACTTCAAAATGAAAATAGTACCAAATAGTAAGACACAAAACATCAGCTATATTGACATTGAAAAAACTTGACTCTACATCTTCTAAATGTAAAATGCGGAATGCGAAAAGAGAACCCTTTGCCGCACCTTTCTCCGCTTTTCCTTTCCACCCCAAACTGCAGTGATCTCTTTCTTCATTCTCCCAGAAATTGACAGAATTTTATAAGGCTTGAACACAGAGATCTAACAAAATTAAGTGGCCACTGCCCACCTATCCATTTACTTCAACAAAATTAGGTGATGGTACAGCATAATTCCTTCAGAATAAATCCTCCCGCTTTGGCTGCAGCCTCATGGAATGCCCTGACAATAGCCTCAGAGCACTGCTATAATATATCCAAAGTTGTCTGGGTTTTTGAAAGATTTTCGTTTTTATTTTTCTATGTAGTTTGTACCCCCAACGTGGAGCACAGACTCACAACCCCGAGATCAAAAGTCGCATGCTCTACCAACTGAGCAAGCCAGGTGCCCCTAAAGTGTCTTTCCTGAAACCCTTAAAAGCTGATGGAATTTTAAGGGAATCTTGATTTTGTATATTGAATACATTAGAGTCCTAAGCTTGGTGGACAATAATGAAAATAGTTTGCAAACCACAAAATACAATCGTATTCCAGCATTCAGTTACAGAATAAGGGTGAGATTACTAAAACTGGTGAGCATTGGCACTGCATGTAACCAGTCAAATCCTTCATTTTGCCTAATTCCAGTTTAGAAGCAAAAGGGTGTGGATTTCACAAGAGTCCTCCAGCCCTAAGTTTTGTTTAGCAATTAAATTAAATACGCAAAGGAGATACCTTAAGGTCTCATTGATAAGAAATAAAAATCAAAACTCAATCCGCAATCTGTCACCATTAGATCTCTTTAAAACAGAGAGACCCTCTTTAACATAAAAGTCTTTATCTTATTGACCACCATGCTTTAATGAAATACCACTATTTCTGTGTAGCTTGTTTCAAATCCCATGTTAAACAAAGGGGAGAAGTTCCATTATCTTTCAGGCTTTAACATCTCAGGATAAATTGGCTGTTCGTCTATTATTCATCCACCACTGTTAGAGATTAAGTCTTTGTTACTGACAGTGGTAAATCTTAGCTGGGCAGATCAATAGAATTATTTCTCTCCTCAGACAACAGAAGTTAGGAAGATAATGATTAGCAATGTCTTAAAAAAAAAAAAAAAATTCTGCCTTTCATTAGCAGTTCATGCTCCAGAAAAGGCTTTTTGAGTTGCCGAACAAAAGACAGCTCCTAAGGTTCAACAACTTCATGTATCAGGGAAATTTTCTGCAACTCTGAAACCTCTCTAAGTGCTTGGAGAGAAAAGCATATTCTATACGCTGACTAGCCTCAGAACCATAGGAAAGCCTTCATAATTAACACTCTTTGAATCTGTTGTCGGTCAATGCTAAGTCCTGAGTTACTGCAAGGAAGACCATCAATAGCCATAAGATCAGAATAAAAAGAAGAAAGCACAGACCAAACAAAATGCTTCAGCAATAAGAATAGCAGCTCTGCTCTCAGAAGACAGACTGCTCTGACTGGCTTCACACTTTAGCCCCACGTGGTTTCTTTGGAAACTACTTGTCATGAAATTTTATGATCTGTTAAAAAAAAAAAAAAGTGTAAGAATATATCTTCTTACCTACCTCACAAGGATGTTGGAAAGATTAAAATTAGATAGTTGTGAAAGTGTTTCTAACCCTCCGAGGAGAGACCGGAGAAATGCTTTGTGGATAAGCTTGTTCTTTGGAACTTTAAAATACCCCTCATGACCCCATCTCGCAGCCTTCTCCCATTAAAGCCCAGGATTCTGCTGACCACGCATTCAGCTTCGTTGTCTCTGAATAGCTCTTTACAATCATTCCAACTTGAAGCCCAGAACTATTTAATACATGAGTGACAAAGAGAAGAAAGAATGGCACCACCCCTCCAAACCCTTCCTGGATTAGTCAGAAGAGAATTCCAGCAGCTCGGCCTGGGCTAGCAGTGGAAATATTCCCATTACCTTCTTCCTTCCTCTCCTCAAAGCACACTCTCCTTTGTCTCCTTCCAAATGTAAGAACTAGCAAATGCATTGCCCACTGTTCACACACCCCTTTCACATCTCTGCAGAGGAGCATCCTCTCCTCTTCCTTAAGCCCTAATAGGAAAAGGCGTGGCCCACCCTCAGCAAAAGGTATCTTCAACATGTCCATGCTCTGCACACCACGCCCTTGTCAACAGACACTTCCAACTCCAGTAGAGACCCACTGTATATGGATTTCCCAAATGTTTCCACCTTCTACTCCACAGTGCTTCCCACCCAAATTCTACATGATCAAAACCAACTCTCAACTGGGATCTGTGTAACATTCGCATTAAGTTGTAAGTCACTAGTCTCTGCTTAGGAAGCTACACCTTCCTAAATATTTTTACCTCCTATTCCTCTTCTTCAGATTCTGATACACCTTCTCTCCCCACCCTGCATGCACATTCTCTCCCACAACCTATTGTCTCCAAGGAGCAGAACAGAGAGGAAATGCCATTACTGTTAAAAATCATCTATAAAGGGGAACCCTCCTACACTGTTGGTGGGAATGCAAGCTGGGGCAGCCACTCTGGAAAACAGTATGGAGGTTCCTCAAAAAGTTGAAAATAGGGCTGCCTTATGACCCAGCAATTGCACTACTGGGTATTTACCCCAAAGATACAAATGTAGTGACCTGAAGGGGCACCTGCACCCCAATGTTTATAACAGCAATGTCCACAATAGCCAAACTATGGAAAGAGCCAAGATGTCCATCAACAGATGAATGGATAAAGAAGATGTGGTACATATATACAATGGAATATTATGCAGCCATCAAAAAATGAAATCTTGCCATTTGCAATGACGTGGATGGAACTAGAGGGCATTATGTTAAGCGAAATAAGTCAATCAGAGAAAGACCATTATCATCTGATCTCACTGATATGTGGAATTTGACAAACAAGGCAGAGGATCATAGCAGAAGGGAAGGAAAAATGAAACAAGATGAAATTAGAGAGGGAGACAAACCATAAAAGACTCTTAATCTCAGGAAACAAACTGAGGTAGAGGGGGGTGGGAGGGAGGCAGTGACTGGGGGATGGGCATTGGGGAGGGTATGTGCTATGGTGAGTGCTGTGAATTGTGTAAGACTGATGAATCACAGACCTGTACCCCTAAAACAAATAATACATTATATGTTAATAAAAATAAATAAATAAATAATCATCTCTATTATAAGAGATGGTCCAACAGGGGTGTGATGCACACAGAAACAGTTTAGAGGGGGGCGAGGAAATGAAATCCTAAGAATGGAATTTCAAGTGAAATTTGAGGGACGTAAACTCAGGGAATAGAGGGCATCCCCTGCAGTCACTCAGCTTAGGTGCTACCTATTCTACCTACAGGATAACCTAATCCTGATTACAGGGCTGCACGTTACCAGGCACTGGGGACTGAGTGATGCAGAACATAGTGATGGCTTCTCAGGCACCAGTGTGGTCAGTTTTACAGCATTCAGTTGCAGACGACAGATGCTACCCTTGAGTTAATGGAAGCAGAAAGGTACTTATTTCCAAATATTATGTGGCTTCCTAAATCATGGAAAAGTAGAGGAACAGGTGCGGACTGAGCTCTTGAGAACAACTCACAACTGCCTCCGCCATTGTTGGGAGAGTAGCTGCCATTGCTTCAGGTGCAGCTGAATCAGGAAGTGGCTGATGTTGAGCCATGAGGCCTCCGCCACCATCTGCTCCAGCAGGAGTGGATGTTTCTGGCCCTGCCTCTTTCCACACTTTACTCGGTTCCAAATCCAAGTTTCATAGTAATGCATCAGTCCAAAAGAACCAAAATCACATATGGAACGCTAACTGTGAGAGAGTCTAGGAAATGTAGTTTTTAGCTTTCAAGACTCTACAGTATAGAAAGGCACATTATAAGAAGGAATAAGCATTGAGCAATTCTACTACATCTACTACATGAGTGAAGTTCCGGTAAAACTGAAGACCAGGGGGCGCCTGGGTGGCTCAGATGGTTAAGTGTCTGCCTTCAGCTCAGGTCATGATCCCAGGGTCCTGGGATCGAGCCCCACATCGGGCTCCTGGCTCAGCAGGGATCCTGCTTCTCCCTCTCCCTCTGCCTCTCTCCCTGCTCATGCTCTCTTCCTCTCTCTCTCTGTATCTCTGTGTCTCAAATGAATAAATAAAATCTTTAAAAAACAAAAAACTGAAGACCAGTCTTGAAGTACTAAATACCTTTATTTAAACTACTTTCTGGGAAACATTTTTTTTCAAGTGCTTTCCACTTTTCCCAGCCTCAGGTAAAGAGAAAAAGGACCAAATTCAATTTATTTTTTTCTCAATGACCCAAAATCATAACCATGAACATTGCTTACTGGGCTGCAAATAGCAGTACACACACACACACACACACACACAAATTATTCATAACAGCATAACAACATAAGGAGGAATACTCATGACTATTTCAGTCTTCATTTCTATAACTGGTCACATGGTTGAAGCTAGTATTTATAAAATTACCTCCTTCCACTATCCATTCCATACTCCCTTTGCCTTCAGCAAGCACCTCAGCTGGTCATGGTCCTTTATCTGGTGGGGTGACCCAAACCTTCATTCATGAAGGGTCTGGGCCATTAGCAGTCCTACCTGGATTGGGTTGTTGTACTACTGACCTTAATCACAGGGAATCATAATAGTCAGATGCCCTAAAGGATCTCCTATATTCCAAATATACTTTTCCCTCCATCCATAGTGGATGACTAGCCCAATTTCCCCTTGGTAGTCAAGATCAATCACCCCAGGCAACACCATAACCCCCTTCTTTGCCTGTTGATTCAGAGGTATAAGTACCCCAAAGTGGTTGGGTGGCAGTCTTTACTTCCAGTTCAAAAAGATCACTGTGTCTCCTGATGGAAGCATTCCTCCTTCTGGAATGACTAAGACTTCTAGACCAGCAGAGGCTAAGCTGTGGGAACAGGAAGCAAAAATTTTGCTAGTGGGTCACTAGGGGTAATAGTGAGCCGTGCCATTCCCACTTCCACCCCTTGATTCCTGGATCTGTGAATCCTGACTATGAGAGAAAGAGCACCATATACTGAATGCTGATTCAGCCTTCTGGGAAACTTGCCCCAGCTCTGCAAGGTATTACCACCTACATAGCACTATAACTGAGTCTTCAAAAGGCCATTCCTCTGCTGTTTCAGGATGAGTGGGGAACTCGATAAGAACAGTGAGTTCCATAAGCATGGGCCCATTGCCATACTTCTTTTGCTGGGAAGTGAGTTCCTTGATCGGAAGCAATGCTGTGTAGAATAATATGACGGTGGATAAAGCATTCTGTAAGTCCACAGATGGTAGTTTTGGCAGAAGAACTGTGTGCAATGAAGGCAAATCCATATCCAGAGTAAGTGTCTATTTCAGCAAGAACAAAACATGCCCCTTTCAAGATGGAAGGAGTCCAATGTAATCAACCTGCTACCAGGTGGCTGGCTGATCACCCCCAGGCAGCGATGTCATATCAGGGACTTAGTGTTGGTCTCTGCTGCTGGCAGATTGGACTTGCAGCCGTCGCCATAGTCAGGTTGGCCTTGGTGAGTGGAAGTCCATGTTGCTAAGCCTGTGCATAACCTCTATCTCTGCCACCATGGCCACTTGGTTCATGAGTCCATTTGGAGATGACAGTGGTGGCTGTGGAAAGAAGCAGGTTGGTATCCACAGAATAGGTCATCCCATCAACTCAGTTATTAAAATCCTCCTCTGCTGAGGTCGCTCTTTGGTGAGCATTCACATGGGACACAAATATCCTCACATTTTTTGCCCATTCAGAGAGGTCTATCCACATACCTCTTCCCCAAATTTCTTTGCCACTAATTTTCCAATCATGTTCCAAGTCCCTGGCCATTCGACCAAACCATTAGCCATAAATCAGTATATAATCACACATCTGGCCATTTCTCCTCCCAAGCAAAGTGAACAGCTAGGTAAACTTCTACCCAATAGGAGGATTTCTCTTCACCACTGTTCTTCAGGAATTTCACAGGAAGGGGCTGTAGAGTGGTAGCTGTTCACTTTCAGGTGGTTCCTGTGTACCATATAGAACCATCTATAAACCAGGCCCAAATCTTCTCTTCCACTGATCATAAGGACCCCCCATCAGTCCATAGGTGCAGGCGGGGAAAGAGAAGGCAGTGTAGCAGGAGTGGGCACTATAGGCATTTGGGCCACTTCTTCATGTATCTTAATTATGTCTTTAAGACCTGCCTATACCCAATCACATCCATTCCACTTAACATTTGATGATGGAGTACTGCTATGCATGCTCAACTTTATAGTTCTGTGGGTCAGATAACACCCAGTTCATGTGGGGCAGCTCAGGTCACATGGTAACTTGGCAGCCCGTATTAAGTCTTCAGTCTCTACTAAGGCTTAGTAGCAAGCCAAGAGCTGTTTCTCAAAAGGAAAGCAGTTATCTTCAGAGGATGGCAGGACTTTCCTCCCAAATCCTTAGGACCTGTCAAAGTTTCCAAAGAGCATCCCTATGCCGCTGACACTTCAAGTATCAGTGGATCTACTGGATCATGTGGTCCAAGGGGCAGAGCAGCTTACATAGCAACCTGGACCTGTTGCAGAGCCTTCTCTTGTTTTTAGACCCACTCAAAACTAGTAGCTTTTCAGGTCACTCAGTAAATGGGCCAGAGTAACACACCCAAATGAGGAATACATTGCCTCCAAACTCCAAAGAGGCCCACTAGATATGCCTCATTTTTGGTTGTAAGAGGGGCCAGATGCAATCATTATCCTTCACCTAGAAGGGATATCATGATATGCCACACTACTAGACACCTAGAAATTTCACTAAGGTAGAGGGTCCCTGAATTTTTGTCAGATTTATACAACCCTCTGACATGCAAAAGTCTTACCAATAAATCTAGAGTAGTTGCTACTCCTTGATCACCAGGTCCAATCAGCATAATGTCATCAGTGTAATGGACGAATATGATGTCTAGTGGAAGGGAAAAGCTATCAAAATCCCTGCAAACTAAACTATGACACAAGGCTGGAGAGCTGATATACCCCTGAGGAAGGAGAGTGAAGGTGTATTGCTGGCCTTACCAGCTACAAGTAAATTGTATCTAATAGACCTTACAGAAAGAAGGATTTGCCAGATCAATAGCTGCATAACAAGTAACAGGGGATGTACTAATTTACTAAAACAATGAAACCACATCTGGTACAGCAGCTGCAATTGGAGCCACCACCTGGACAAGCTTAGAGTAGCCCACTGTCATTCTCCAAGACCCATCTGTCTTCTGCACAGGACAAACAGGTAAGTTAAATAAGGATGTGGTGGGAATCACCATCTTTGCAACTTTTAAGTCCTTGATGGTGGCACTAGTCTCTGAAATCCCTCCAGAAATGGGATATTGCCTTTGGCTTACTATTTTTCTAGGTAGAGGCAGTTCTAGTGGCTTTCACTTGACGTTTTCCACCATAATAGCCCTCCACAGATCAGCCAACCAATGTGGGGATTCTGCTAGCTGCTGAGTAGATCTATTCCAATTATGCATGCCAGAACTGGAGAGATAACCACGGTGTGGGTTTGGAGATCTATTGGGCCCACTGTGAGACAGACCTGAGCTAATACTCCATTGATCACCTGACCTCCATAAGCCCTGACTCTGCCTGGTGGCTCATATGATTATGGAGGTTGAAAAGTCCCACCATCTGCACTCTGCAAGTTGAAGACCCAAGAAGGCCAGTGGTGTAGTTTGAAGGCCTAAGAGCCAATGGTATAGATTCCAGTTTCAGTCTGAAGGCCTGAGAACCAGGAGCACCAAGGGTAGGAGAAGACTGATGTCCCAGCTCAAGCAGTCAGGCAGAGAGAGAGAAAGAGAGAGATGGAGGGCAATTCCTCCCTTCCTGTACCTTTTTTGTTCCTCTCAGGCCCTCAGTGGATTGGATGATGTCCACCCATTGGGGAGGGCAATGCAATCTACTTTGTTGAGACTACTGCTTCAGATGGTAATCTCTTCCAGAAACATCGTCACAGACACAACCAGATATGGTGTTTAACTAGATATCTGGGCATCCCATGATGCTGACTACTAAATTAACTATCACAAGTGGTTACTTTTGAAGGGATGTAAAGCAGGAGGAGCATGAGAGAGCCTTCTGGAGCATTGTAAATATTTTATACCTTGATCTGAGTGATAATTAAATGTATGTGTAGTTTGTAAGCTATACAAGTATGTTTTATACAGTTTACTGTATATAAATTATACCTCAAAAAGGAAGGAGGGAAGGAAGAAGGGAAGGAGGGAGGGAGGGAGGAAGGAAGGAAGGAAGGAAGGAAGGAAGGAAGGAATAAAGGGACAGAGGGAGGGAGGGAGGAAAGAAGGAAGGAAGGAAAGGAGGGAAGGGAGGGAGGGCACAATGAATGTGTATGGGCTTCAGAATCAGGCAGAATCAGCTCAAATTCTGACCATTTGCTAACTGTGTGACCTTGGACATACTATTTCACCTTTGAACTGCAGTCCCTCCAAGTGTAAAATGGGAAGTCTAATATCTCTAACTTGTGAAATGTTAAAGAGGTAGTACATGTAAAAAGCACCTAGTCTATGTAGGTGTTCAATAGATGTTAGTTTCTTTCTCTCCCCTCAGGTATCTTCTTTTCTTTTTTAAGTCACCTCCTAAGAGATCTCATCAACTACCATAGTTTTAAATATGCTGGTAACTCCCAAATTTATACTTCCATTCTGGTCCTGCCCCTAAACTCTAGGCTCATATATCTAACTGCACCCTCAACATCTCCCCTTGGGTCTCTAATAGGCATCTCAAATTGAACACGCTCAACACTTCTGTTTATTTGTACCTCCCACCCTCCAACTAAACCTTCTCCCCGATCAGTGTTCTCCCGAGCATAGCAGCTCCATTCATCCAGATGCTCAGACCACAAACCTTGGAGTCAGTTTTACCTCCTCTTTGATTTTCACATTCCATATGTGATCCATTAGCCAATCCCATAGTTATATATATACAGAATCCAAATATGTACAGAATCTGGCCACTTCTTAGCCCCTCCACCACCCTCATCTAAGCCTCAGATCATTGCAATGCCCCACTGAGTACTGTCTTCCTTTTTGCTTTCTTGGCCTTCCATTCAGTTTATTTTCCACACGGCAACCAGAGTAAAATCAGATCATATTATTCCCTTATTCTCCCCTCTCTGATAGCTTCCCATTGCACTTAGTACAAAATCTAAAATCCTTAACATTTTTGTTTTATTTTATTTATTTATTTATTTATTTTAAAGATTTTATTTATGTATTTGACAGAGAGAGACACAGTCAGAGAGGGAACACAAACATGGGAAGAGGGAGAGGGAGAAGCAGGATTCCCACGGAGCAGGGAGCCCGATGTGGGGCTCAATCCCAGGACCCTGGGATCATGACCTGAGCCAAAAGCAGGCGCTTAATGACTGAGTCGCCCAGGCACCCCAAAATCTAAAATCCTTATCATGGCCCCAGATCCTAAATGATCTGACCTGGGTCTATATCTCTGACCTAATCTTCTCCCACTCTCCTTCTTGCTCATTGCACCCAGCCACACTGGCCCTCTTGCTGCTCCTTACACAGACCAAGCACACTGCACTTCTTCCATGCTCCACTCAAGACTTCTGCATCTGCTCTTCCCTCTGCCTAGAATATTCTTCCCCCAGATATTCACATGGATTGTAATTCCCTCACTTTCCTCAGCCTTCAAGTGCCACCTGCTCAGAGAGGCCTAACCACACCACTCTATATAAAATAGTAGACTTTGATCCTCCCTGTTTAAAAATTTTTTTTTCAAAAAAAAATTAAAAATATAAAAAATAAAATTAAAAATGTTTTTTCTTCATAGTATATAACACCTCTGTACATTAGGGTATGTATGTGTGTACTCTATCTCTCCCAGTTGAGTATAAGTTCCATGAAGGCAAGACCTTTGTCTCATTCCCCATTCTTTCTCCTCAGTTTGGGAGCAGTACTGACATGTTGTAGGCATTTAATAAATATGCCTTGAATGAATGAATGAATGAATGAATGAATTGTGCAGATTTGGGGCAGCATCAATTTAAGGTCACTAACCTCTGAGCATTACTTAGTGATCTGTTTCATGCCCCCATGGACAGATCTCTTCCAGATGCCTCTTCTAACATTTCCCCCCTGTCTTCAGTCTCCTTTCCGGTCCTGCAGTTCCTCACTTGTTATCAGCAAAAGAATTTGCTACCTGCTTTACAGGGAACCAGCAAGGTCACCCAAGGAGAACTCCATACCAACAAACGCACCCACATCTGCTTCCCCCTGTTCTGGCTTGCCTTCTGTCTCAGCGGAAGAGGTCCCGCTACCATCTCCCCTCTCCCTGCCTTCACCAAGGATCTTGTGCATCAATTAACTTTCTGTGGTTGGCTCTTCAGTTTCTCCTGCTCTAGGGCCAGTTTTCCTCCAGCATTTGAACATTTTCAAGTCTCCCATTTTAAACATCCCAGGGCTTGGATGAGGGTGGGCCTCCTGCACACCATCAGGCTTGGCTTGGCTGAGGGACTGAGTCTGAGGGTCCAGGTCAGAGGTCTTTGGGACCTGAGCAGTGCGGGCTGAATTACCATGAGCAGGCCAGAGCTCACCTCCATCTTATGACCTAGTGCAGTTCTCTGCCCTACCTGTGGGCTCAGATGGCTAAAGGGCCAACATGTCTGTGCCCAAGCCCAGCAGGTCAAATATCAGCATGTTCTTGGCATGGCCTAAAGCCTAGTTCTCAGGCCTGGCTGTTCACCAGAAAGCTCCCAGAGTAGTTCTCAAAAATATACATTCCCAGGTCACACCTCCCCCGCCCCCCCCAAATTCTGATTTATTAGGTCTGGAATCTATATCTTTTTTAAAAGCTCCCCAGTGATTGTGATGTACAGTCAGTATTGGAAATCTAGATCTGTGTGTTTCAATCCTGGATGCACATTAAAATCACCAAAATGAGGGTGGAGGGTACTTTTAAAAAATATTGATGCCTGCTATCCCCACCCAAGAGCTTCTAATTCTTTTGGTCTGTGGGTAGACATAGGTATTAAATTTTTGTTTTGTTTTGTTTTTTTCCCATGCACAGTCAGGGTTGAAGACCTCTGGTCCAGACAGTCAAATGGAATTTTTGTTCAAGGAAGTTAACTCACATCTGAGTGGGTGCAAAAGTAAGGGAAGCCATGGGAGAAGACCAGACATACTAAAGGGGCCATCAGCGGGCTCGGTGGACAGCAGGATACAGGGGTCAATGTGGGAGGGGCAAAATGGGACAAGATATCAAGCTTACCCAGAAAGCTTTCTGCCAATGCAGTTTCCTGACACCAGGCCCATGTTTTTTATCTTTCTCTCATTCCTCTCCTAGTAGGAACCAAATCCGAGGCACAACCGGCTGGAGGCTGCAGAGACCACAAACGCAGGGAAGAGACATAGCTTCATCTCTTCCCTTACCAGAGGACACGCACTCCTTCCTGGTCCCAGCCCAATAGAATAATGCCAGTGGGATTTGCGGGCCTTGATGAGGGCACTGACATACTGGCTCCGCTCCTAAGAAAATTTTCTTTGCCCTATGCCTTCTGGCTGCTTAAATCATTCAATTGCCTGAGAATCCAGGCCATGAAAGTATTCTCTGTGGTATACTCAAGCTGCGAGATATTAGTAGTAGATAGACTTTCACAGTTTTTAAGGAAAATCAATTAGAAAGCTAACAAAAGAGCTTGTTGAAGAAGGCTTAGTAGTTTTTTTTCAAATTTAAGCTGGGATAATCTGTCTATAATGTCACATTGATAGTTTACTCACCCAGCGATTCAACAAATGTGTATCGAGTACCAGGCTTGGTGTTTGGAGTTGGGTAGAAAATGTTAAATGAATCAGACATGTTCCTGCCTACATGGAGGTTATAGTTTAGGACAGGGCAAACTGTAGCCCTGATGCCAAATCTGGCCCTCTGCCTGTTTTTGTAAATAAAGTTTTATTGGAACACAGCCATGGCCATTTGTTTACAAATTATCTCACTGCTCTCTGACTATAGTGGCAGAGTTGAGGAATTGAGCGGTTGCAACAGAGACTGTATGGTCTGCAAAACCTAAAATCTTTATTACTAGGCCCTTAACAGGAGCAGTTTGCCAACCCCTAGTCTAGTGGATAGTTTCCCATCTCAAGGATCCACTTATTTTTTATAAGCTGACTTAGATGAGAGTTTTTGGTTGAAAGGAGAGAATCTACTTAAATGGGCTCAAGGAGAAAGGAGGATTATGATAAAGTATTTCTCCATGGAATCCATGGACAGGAAATTAAATACAGGCATTACTCCTACAGCATGAGCTTTTGCCATACAAAATGGCCATAACTCAAGTCTAGTAATTAAAGAACATAATCTGCATTACTAAGAATATCATTGGTTAGGGGCGCCTGGGTGGCTCAGTCGTTAAGCGTCTGCCTTCGGCTCAGGTCATGATCCCGGGGTCCTGGGATCGAGCCCCGCATCGGGCTCCCTGCTTTGCGGGAAGCCTGCTTCTCCCTCTCCCACTCCCCCTGCTTGTGTTCCCTCTCTCGCTATGTCTCTCTCTGTCAAATAAATAAATAAAATCTTTAAAAAAAAAAAGAAATGAATATCATTGGTTACAACATCTCAACCAGGAACTAATAACATATTCAGGAGCTAGCACTAATATAAGAAAAACTGTTGCCCAAGAAACACAGAGCTTTGTTTGGGTAGTTTTGACTTTGTTTATCCTAACAATAGGTGATAACAATGGTAAAGGAGATAAGGATATATAAAATGTCCCCTACTGGTAATAAGAAAGAATGGATAAGATTTTTAGGCAAAAGCTAAAAGTCACCAAATGCTGGATTTGCCCCATGATGTTTAGATTTTACTCTTACAGCCATAAAAAGCATTCTTTTATTAAAATTACTGCAGGAAAAATAACTTCTTTTGGGGAAAATCTGAAACTCTCCAGCCCCTATCCATTCTCCCTCCTTAATACAATGATTTTTAAAAAGCAGTCATTAAAAATGTGAGGTTTCTGAGGAATGCAGAATTGACCGTCCAGTCAGACCTCACGAGAAGTGGAACTGGGTCAGGATCTGAGGTCATTCTCGATGCTTCCCCAGAAGTACATGGCCCCTTGGGCTTCCTCCTCTGCTCTTCTCTGCTGCCTCTCTCGCCTGGCTTCTTCTGTCCTGAACAACCTGGACTGTGGGCCCAAGTCTGCATGTCTCCAGAGCCTGCCATTACCAGGAAACAGTTTTAGAATCCCGTAGTATAAATTCTTAAGAATCTGACTGGCTTAACTCAGTTTATAGTTGGATCCTTTTAGCAGAGCCTGCTAAAACCTTAACCTTTACATTGTCCCCAAGCCAAATAACTGCATTTCCAGCTTCCCTTGAGTCTCAGCGTAGGCCTGAGGCTAAATCCTATGCAATGAGATAGAAGCAAAAGTGTTGCCTGAGTCTTCTGGGACGTTCCCTTAGGGTTAGATATGATGACGTGATGGCCAAGAGCCCAAGAGCCACACCCTTGAAGTAGCAGAGTGTGAGCAGGAAGAGCTTGGGGTACTGACTGAAGTCCCCACGCCAGCCCTGGAATGCCTACATCCAAGCTTCTTTTATGTGAGAGAGAAATGCATGCCCATCTTGTTTATGCAACTATTTGGGGGAGTTTCTGTTACTTGCAACTGAACCCAAACTAATCATTTCCTCTGATCCAATAAGCTGTGACCAGAGAGGCAGGGCATGGGGGATACTGCCCAGATAGTGAACCCCCAGATCTGAGCAGATTTCCCAGGGAAGTGGGCTCGGGCAGAGAAGGAAAACGATTTGGAGTATTTCCAACACTGGCTGAGGTCCATTGCCAGACCACTTGGGTTTGTAAGGAAGGAAAATACTAGGATACATATAAAAGTGGAGGGTAGGCTGATATCCTAGAATTTGCACCAAGGTAAAAATTATAATTCAAGGGAAACAGGCTCTGAGTAGTGGAATTATGGGTAGCGTAGCTGCAGGCCAGGTCGGTGGGTGCCCTGAGCAGATGGAAGTCAATTGTTCTGCTAATAATTGAAGAAACATTGGTTACATTCTTTCAGAGATCTGGTTAACTCATTCCCTTTGGCCACTTAGGGCTGTAATTTATAGGTAGCAAAGTCACTTAGGATAATAAAGCCCCCAGGCCTGGTAGCAAACTGCTGAGATTTTTCAAGAAGAAAGAGACCACTTAAACATCTCCTTGGTTTTTCCAGGGTGAATGATACCCAGAGGAAACAGGTTTCAAATGTGTCTCCATCATTCACACCCTCAAGAAGAAAGATGAGAGGAACCAAGCAAAAATACTGAAAGTGCTACATTCATTTCAAATATCTGACAAGTGAGGAGAGTTCAGGTCCCACCATTATTTTCTTCCTTTTCTCTAAGAGCTCTTAATGGATTGAGAAAAAATTAGTTCAAATATCTGTTGGTTTGAATGCATCTATTCAATAAAAAGAAGAATAGATGTCACTGTTAAAAATAGCCTTTCTTCTATACAAGCATGTCCTACTGGGCTATGGTCTTTCTGTTTAACTTCTTCCTAAGTGAAGAAAAGCCTAAAAGTACGTCCATCACCTCTGCTTGCTGAAGAAGCACCTAGCCTGCAATGCCCATTCCCTCAAAGCCGCGGGGGCCGCTGGGTCACAGGCACAGCCGGTCCGAGCTCGCCACAAACGTCAGACACTTGAAAGCAGAGATTTAAGAAGGAAATGGGTTGTTCTCCATGTTCGGGGAAAAAAATTTAAATGGTCTGTAATAGAAAATGGGGGGCGGGAGGAAGTACTCTGTTCTCTGGCCTTAGCACAGATCACCAAAGAAGACAACAACTTACAGAAACAGGAAATCCTTGTGGAAATGAAGACCCTCAAAACGAGAAAACAACAACGATTGATCCAGAGTTTGCTCTAGCAAGGGAATCGGCCACCGTGGCTCCAAGGCGGGCAGAAGAGTGGGGAAGCTTTCGAGTAGCAAACAAGAGAAGACTTTATGCTCTGAGTGGGGTCTTTGTGTCAGCATGAGGAAGCTGTAAGCGAGCTAACTAGAAGCGGGGCATGCCGGGTGACTGGTTAGGGGTGCGTGTAGGCTTTCTGTACTTGCTCCCAAGTTGACCAGGGGCCAAAAATTAGTGCAGCTGTCAGTTATTAATCAAGTCCTGGCCATTTGGGGCCGATTGTTTCAGAAACGACTGTTTAGCTCTCTGGATTGTTACTAGAGATAGCAGTCTGGCCTCCTGCACGTCTGACAGAGAGCAGGCAGGCTCCCTGGGTGGCTTGTTGTAGACGAGGGGGTTGGTTTCCTGAGCTGGTTGCTGCAGGCTGGGGGTCAGAGTTCTATGTTTATATATGGTCTGGCCATCATCCGTTTGTTCAGTTTCTCATCTTTCAGAAAAAGACCGCTGAGTCTAGGCAGCTGACCCAGAGCCAGCAAGGTAATTCCCAGCATTTCTAGGGAGCCACTTTGGGAGATAGCCAATTCCATAGGCCACCTTGCCCAGAAGTGCCTACACACCACTTATGAGAGCACATCCCTCCTGACCCCATGCGGCAAGATGACGAAGGAGGAAGGGAGGGGTCGTGGTTATGGGAGCTCTGGAGTCCTAGGAGGAGAGGAGGGGAGAGTGCTCCATAGTTCTCAGCTGCCCGCAGCTGTAGGTTAGAACTCTGTGGGCAGGTTTGAGCAAATACTGATGCAGGGGTCCCACACCACCCGCCAAAGATTCTAAGTTAATACAGCAGGCTGGAAATCGGTATTTTTTCAAAACTTCCCAGGTGATTCTAGTTGGTTCTAGCATGCAGCCCAGGTTGGCAGCTGCTGACCAAAATGAATAAACTTTTAAGAGACAGGGGGAGCAAATATTTAACAATTAGTGAACATGGAATCAGGGCATGGAGCCATGATCAAGAAGTCTTCAATCTTTCAGTCTTTCAGTTGGACTAGAAAAATAAAAGCAGACTGACCTAAAGTAGCAAATAGACAGCAGCACGGAGTGTGAGCCTACGTACCTGAAATGGAAACGCTGCAGGATCTAAACCATGGGCATAAGGCGCAAACGAGTACACTTCAAACCATCGTAAACACAACTGAACCATACCTACTTTGAGCGGCCGTCTGGATCTTCATTTTAACCATTAAATGTTTTATTCCCTCTCTTTAAAATGCCATTTTATCATGACTTAGTATTTCTCACAGAATGCAATGAGTACACGCATGTACATGTGTGCTCAGCCTAAGTTTGCATGTTTCTCAAATACTTTACACAGAACAATTACGTTCGTGGCATATAAACTCCAAAACCTGAAAAGAATCACACAGTCACTCCACACAGCTGGTATCCATTTTTTTATTTCTAGTCATTTCTCAATTTTCAGAGTTCCCAACTTATCTGAATTTGATACAATACCACCCCCTGGTGGGAACCTATGGGGAAGACGCACACTGGAGGATTTTTAACACTACAAGGAAAAATTAAGATCATCTAGTACACTGGTTTTCTCTCTCTCTCCTCTCTCCCTCACTCCCTCTTCCAGCCGAATGTTCTCTTTAAAAAAAAATCATATGCAAAAGCTCAGTGAACAAAACAGTAAAATGGCGCTATGCTGGGGGCTTTCTCTTTCCCACCTTCTCTTTGCCAACCTCACCTCCCCCCCCACAACCCCGGGATGTCCAAAATAGAACTTACTATCACTAAACACCAGCCATCTCCTGCCAAAATTAAAATTAAAATTAAAATTACATCTATTTCTCCAAAGCGTCCTTACCTTAGTGAATAGCACCTCCTTTACCATTCACTAAAGCCAAAACCCTCCTGAGCATTCACAATATATATGAACAGATTAACTCTGAGCAGACCTGAGTCAAGAAACCAGGTTAGACTAATTTATTTCAGCAATTCCCAAACTTATTTTATCATGACACATTTCCCCTCCTTCCCGGTAGTTTTTGTTTTTTGTTTTTTGTTTTTTACAGCTTGCAGAAAACTCTTTGGATATATTTCATTCAGAATGATTGTTCCATCCTAATCAGCAAATTAGCTCTTTGGCTGCCCCTGCTACTCAATCCTCAAAAATGCTTAGGCAAAGTCAACCACACAACAAGCGAGTGCTCAGTCATTTGTCGTAAGGGAAAGTACCACCCTTAGGTGACTGACTCCAGACAGCTATTGAGTTGATGCCATGTTCATAGGTAACTTCATCCCTGTCTTCTACCCATCATGACCAGCTGAGGGGAGGAATCGGTCGCCACAAGTACTAGGAGGAACCATGCTTTGTCTTCTATTAAATGTAATAAGCCTGTGTTGCATGATCACCGTGTCTTTTATTTAGAGGGATTATAATGCTCACTTGAATGCAACCCACAAACATCATGGGCATCTCTGCAACTGACAGCGAGGTAAGTGTTTTCCATACATTATCTCTTGCAGTGGACTTATTAGCCAAAAGATGTCAAAATCCCTACAGTTTCCAGCATCCTTGTAAATAAGCACAGAGCTTTGAACACCAGATCTAAGAGAAATCTTATTCTATAACAAGTATTTTTAACAAAAATAGAGTTTTATGCCCTATGTCATTAGTAGACTTAAGCCTCGTTCTACATTGGTACGAGATTAGGTTAGTACCAGTCCTAAGGCTACTAAGGATTCATATTGCATCATTTCTAATTTTGAAAACAAAGATAGATCTAATTAAACTTTCATGCAATGGAAAAGTTATTGGAATCAGTTCTGGTGCTTAGATTGTATTTTGATCAATAGTCTCCGGGGCCATTTGCTGTCACTTCATGTCACCTACAGCTTTGACTTGGAACTGGGGGTCCTGAGGGCTCGGACACACTCGCCCACCAGGCTGGCGGCCTCCAGAGCAGTGCCCCAGTGCACAGAGATGCCCCCACTCCCGTGGCCGTAGTGGTGGACCACAGGCAGCCGCCTACCATCCTGGGCTAGGAGCTCTGTCTGCAGCCGCAAGCCTGGCCTGAAGGGCCTTAAGCCCACCTTCTCCCTGATGTCGCAGGCTCCATGGAGGGAGGGCTCAAGAGCACAACAACGGGAAAAAATATCTCTGCTAATTTCTGCATCTGGGGACAGATTCCAGTCTCCTTTTTGCCTTGTTCCACCCAGGATTACGTTGGATATGCCGGGATAAATATATGTCAGCCCACTCCCATCTCGGATAAAATGCTTCACCCAGGGAGCCTGAACTCTGAGCACTTGGCCCCGCACGGGGAAAATCTTCGAGTCTCCTGCAAGCTGTCTGCTTCCAAGGCCTGAGCAGTTGACCACGATGTCGAAGGATGGATGAAGCTCCCACAGGTCTCCTATTCGTCGGGTGAGTATCAGGACCCCACTTCCTTTTAACCTGGGAAGAACGAGAGAGACCATTAGGTGAACCACCTCAGCAGCTTCCTGCTCAAGCCCTCACGGGAAATGACGGGCAAGGCCACCGCATCCAGGGCCCAAGCAGGCCAAATTCTAGCCACCGACTGCCTCGCATCCTTGGATACTGGGGATTCCTATACTGGAAGCTAAATGAAAACCTGTTTCAAAAATCCAAAACAAAAGAAATGTCTTGTCCTTTTCATGTTTTATAAAGTTCCTATATCATACTAGCTGCTAAATGAATACTAAATCAATCCGTATTTTAAATCCCCTAGCCTTTCTTTTTATGCCATTTATTTAGCACCTAAATTTGCAGCCTTAGGCACTTTGTCTCATATTGTTAACTCTTGCATGTTTCTTTGCTTTATTCTGGTCTCCCTAACTAGATGTTTGGAACAGGGGTCACACCCCCCACTTTATGTCTACCACAGGAATGTTAGCATGAGGGCGCCTGGGTGGCTCAGTTGGTTAAGCGACTGCCTTCGGCTCAGGTCATGATCCTGGAGTCCCTGGATCGAGTCCCGCATCGGGCTCCCTGCTCGGCAGGGAGTCTGCTTTGCCCTCTGACCCTATCCCCTCTCATGTGTTCTCTCTCATTCTCTCTCTCTCAAATAAATAAAATCTTAAAAAAAAAAAAAAAAAAAAAGGAATGTTAGCATGAGACAAATGCAAAATATTTGCAGCTGATGGACTGACAGTTGTGGTTGATAATGACATTTTGGACCAAGTATATCCATAACAAAAAGAAATGGCTTGGGGCACCTGGGTGGCTCAGTAGGTTGCGTGTGGGACTCCTGGTTTCCACTGGGGTCATGATCTCGGGGTCCTGGGATCAAGCCCTGCATGGTTGGGTTCCCTGCTTGGCGGGGAGTCTGCTTCTCTCCCTCACCCTTTGCCCCTTCCTCGCTCTTTCTCGTGCACGTGGGCTTTCTCTCAAAAATAAATAAATAAAAAAAATTTTTTAAAAAGGAAATGGCTTATCTAGGTCCTGTAAATCTTTTTTTTTTTAATTGTGGTAAAATACACAGAACATAAAATTCACTCTCTTAACCATTTTTAGGTGTACAGTTCAACAGCATTAGTTTTAATACATTCACCGATGAATTTTGTGGTGATGCTGACCAACATATTGCAGTGTGTTAATATTCCTTAAAATAGTGAATGTAAAGAAAAGACTTTTGAAAAAGAGTTTAGGAGGGCTCTCCCCTTTACCAATCAGAAGACCTTGGTCAAGTTATTTAATTTCTGTGAACTTTAATCCTCCATCCATAATTTGGAGATATCAGTACTGACTTCATAGGCTCCTTGTGAAAATGAAATGAGACAGCATCTGGAAAAAGTTTGACACAGCACATAACACATTGTAGTTCCTAAGTATTTTTTTTTAATGGGGGGAGCGGTGTGGGAAAAGGTATAGTTGCTATGCTACTATAAAATCCAAAAGGAGTTTGCCTGCTCCCCAAACCCATCTATCACTTACATTCAGTGGTTTAATAGAATGACCTTTGGACTTCAAAAAATGTTTTACGTTGATTATTATTTGAACATTATCTTGGTTTTACTTTTAATAGATTGTGGATTCCACATGTTGATAGTTAACCGTTGTGCTCTGTGTTCCAATTATTCTAATTAAAACTCAGAATTATTTTCCTAATTCAGAGAAATAAAGGAATTTTACCAGCCTGGGGACTTGACCGAACTGAACTTGTTTCCTCAACTATCACCTAAGAATAAGAATGTTGAGTCCACAGGGTTTTTATAAATATTATGTATAAATTCAACAAATGCAAATGTCCTTCTCTTCCATTTCAAGGATCCCCCTCTGGTTGCTACTAATGAAAGTCCACTCTCTACCTGGAGACTTCTGAAATTATCATAGTGATTGGAAGGCCCCCGCAGGCTTTCGGTGCTGAGTGCCTCCCTGGCCTTGACCCCAGGAGGGAACTTACTGAATGTGCCAGGGACCCATCATCCTTGTACTGTTGCGATACAACCACATGGTGATGCCCAGTCACTCTTGTTATCCCACGGGCAATGCATCAGGGGGCACCAGGGTGTAGGAGGAAACCATACCTGGAAGCTGTATGTTGGGTGACCAAGCACTTTTACAACCATACAAGGTAGTTATTTTATTCTGGGGGTTTTGAATGACATGGTTGGGGGTATAAGCTTGGAGACTTTCCCCGTGGGTTTCCTACACCTGAGCAAGACCTCATTCTAGATAGGGGGGATGCCTTGTCCCAACCTCCCATGAGGAAATGCGGAGACGGGGGACTCAAGAAGTTGTGCTCACTAATAGCACCAGACCAATGTCTCCTGGTCATCACGCTAAAACCCAAGGGTGCCCATTTTCACCAAGCCTAAATGTCAGCCCTCTGCAGGACCATGTCAGCCTGAAGCATAAAGTGGGGGGGGGGCGCGGGGGGGTTCAGCAGGAAGGAAATTGAGCACGTATGGCCCTGAGAGGGATAGGACTCCACTAAGCACTTCTTTACACACACACACACACACACACATACAACCACATCCCAGAAGCAAAGGGGAGTCCCCTCATCCTCTCTCTTCTCATGGGACTAGAGGCATCCCTGCACCCCACCTCCCATCACCTGCCTCAGCCTAAGCCATGTAAGAGAGGAATCCTGTGCAGCATGAAATAGGGAGGTGAGTGGGGCTCCTGGGTGGCTCAGTCCGTTGGGCGTCTGCCTTTGGCTCAGGTCACGATCCCAGGGTCTTGGGATCAAGCCCCACATCGGGCTCCCTGCCCAGTGGGGTGCCTGCTTCTCCCTCTCCCTCTGCCTGCCACTCCCCCTACTTGTGCATTCTCTCTCTCCTTCTGCCAAATAAATAAATAAAATCTTTTAAAAAAAAGAGTAAAAAGAAAAGAAAGAAATAGGGAGGTGGGGGTTCAGTGTGGAGACCCACTGGGGGAAAGGGGACACGGGGGAGAGACAGGGCCCTGTGAGCTCTAGTACGAGGGATGAGGCTGCTTTGACCACAGAGCTGGGCCTCTGGGCTCAGGAGGGAGGAACTGGGAGTGGGAGGTCAGGGCAGGATGTGGGGTGCAGCCCAGCAGGGACAGAACAAAGGGTACAGCAGAATCAAGATACTGCCCCGGAAGCCATGTATGCCTGGAATTCACCTGCTGAGACTTAGACCCAAAATTGTTTGCGGAGTCTAATGAGTAGAAACTGGGGGAAAACATCGTTTTTGTCATTTAAAATGTTAAAGCACTTTCATCTGGCCAAATACAGACATTTTGACACTCCTTTGGTAATATTTTAAAGCTTGTACCTTTATTCTGGGAAGATGATCCAAATAGGTCTGTGGATTATACAAATACAAAGTAAAAACTCTCTTCTAAGGATCCAAGATGACTTTGGGGTGAGAGGGTACATGACTGTCTGCGTGAAGGCCAGGATACTTCTCTGCAAACCAGATTGCTTTTGTAAAATTGGTGCCCACCAAGGAGGGTAGAGAGAAGAGGGGATGACATGGTGTCTGTTCCCCAGTTGACTCCTCACACTGGCTAGAACTTGCTTGTTAGGGGGCGAGGGCCAGAGCCCGAGGACCAGAGCCTGAGGGGACTGATTTGAAGAGAACTGGTGAGAGTCAGGCCTGAGCAGTGGAACCCCAGGTGTCAGAGCTGGAAAGAGGACAATTCTCCCCACTGCTGCTATAGTTTCAAGTGCGTTGGAATGAGGAAAACAGCATTGAGTTTTTGAGCCACTGATGAGAGAAAGAGTGAAGAGTTAGGAAGCCATTGCTAGAGATGTAGAGAGATGCAAGGAGGCTGGGAGAGGACAGTGGCCAAGAACCTGGGGGGGTGGGTAGGGCTGGCTTTGGGAAGCATTTTGTGATGTCTTTTGTATGCATTATTAGACATAGTCAATTAAAAAAATTAATCCTTGCTTCAAACCTGAAGCATGACACCTTAATAACAGTGATCAAAAAATTAACTGTGTCCAGTCTATTTGAAAATGAGATTAAAAGGAAACCTAATTTAAAACCTCACTTGGCAAATAGTACTATGCACACAGATTCATAGAAGTCCACTGTTTCCTCAAAAAGTTAAAAATAGAACTATCCTACGAGCCAGCAATACCTTTGGATAGGTATTTATCCAAAGGATACAAATATACTAATTCGAAGGGCTACATACACCCCGAAGTTTATAGCAGCATTATCAAGAATAGCCAAACTATGGAAAGAGCCCAAATGTCCATCAACTGATGAATAGATAAAGAAGAGGTACTGTGTGTACACACACACACACACACACACAAAGGACTATTACTCAGCCATAAAAAAGAATGAAATCTTGCCATTTGCAATGACGTGGATAGAACTAGAGGGTATTATGCTAAGTGAAATATGTCACTCAGAGAAAGACAATACCATATGCTTTCACTCATATGTGGAATTTAAGGAACAAAACCAATGAACACAGGGGAAGGGGGAAAAAGGGAGGGAGGCAAACCATAAGAGACTATTAACTCTAGAGAACAAACTGAGGGTTGCTGGAGGGGATGTGGGAGGGGGGATGAGATAGATGGGTGATGGGTATTAAGGAAGGCATTTGTTGTGATGAGCACCGAGTGTTGCACATAAGTGACGAATCACTAAATTCTACTCCTGAAACCAATATTATACTACATGTTAACTAACTAAAATTTAAATAAAAACTTGAGGGACGCCTGGGTGGCCTGTAGATCAGGGAGTCTGCTGATCAGGGAGCCTGCTTCTCCCTCTGCCTGCAGCTCCCCCTGCTTGTGCTCTCTCTCTCTCTCTAACAAATAAATAAATAAAAGCTTAAAATTAATTAATTAATTAATTAAAAACCTTGAAACAAACAAAAGACTACATCATATAATAAGGAATAAAATAGAGGAAAAAAGAAAAAGTCCACTGTTCCTTCATAGTGACACTTAGTGTAGCTATACCTAAAATAGCTTATAATAGTTAGATTTTAAATATACATATATATGTTTACATATATATGCATATTTTGCATGTGGTAGGAATGTAAACAATTTGTACTCTGAGGGTCAATGGTGATGTTTTCAAGATATATCCACAAATTCTTTGAACCCTTTAAGGCTGAAGCCTAATTCCCCTCCCTTTGAATGCTGGCTGAACCTAGTCACTTGCTTCTAATGAATATATATAGCATATATATACACACACACATATATACACATATATGTAAGTATATATGATAAATATATATTTTTGCAACATATGATATATGATCTTGGATTTTCTTTTGCTGTAATATATATTATTGGGACAATTGGCGAAATCTGAATAAGGTCTGTAGATTTCAGAAATGTACCCATGTTAATTTAATGCCCTCATTCTGCTTAGTTGACCTTGGTTATATAAGAGAATGGCCTTGAGTTTAAGAAATACATATTCAGTATTTGGGGTAAAGCGGCATCACATCTGCAGCTTTCTCTCAAATGGTTCAGAAAGAAAGGCATATATTTAGAGGGAAAAGGATAAAGCAAATATGGTAAGTTTAGGATTTGGGGAATCTGGGTGAAGAATACATGGGATTTCTTGTGTTTTATATATAGTCTAATATTGACCTGACCACATGATCTCATCTGATGGCCATATTCCTCACTCATTTCGTTGCAATGCATATTCTAATAAAATCAACTGCTTTCTATTTCCCACTTCTCAGAATATCCATCCCTGTTCTGACCACTCCATGAACTTGTATGTTCCATTCAGGGGTGCAGTGGCCTCTGGTCCCTTGTGTGGACGAGGCTCAGGGTTTCTATGGGCAGGGTGGTCCTGGCGGGGAGCAGCCGAGCACCCTGAGTCAGACTAGGGGGTGGGGCTTCAGGGAACAAGTCACCTGTTGCGTTGCCTTTAGGCAGTTACTGACGCCCCAGGGGAATCCCCTAAGGCTACCACATTGCACACAGCCTCCATCTATTCCACGCTAACCTTGTTGCCGCCATCAGAAAAACCAAACACCATCATTCTGCACCTGCCTGGCTGGTAACCTCCCACTTTAGCCTTGCAAAGCCAGGCAGAAAACGGGTGCTCACATTAGGCTTGCGTCTGGGACCATCATTTGTCCACAGCTCCTCTGGTCAGAGGCGACAGGTGCTGGGAGGAGGCAGAAATACCTAGAGGCCTGGAAAAGGACAGTTGGGCTCCAGGGGCAAGGTGCGTGTTGGTGTTGGGGAAGCAGGGGTCTGCTGTACAGGAAGGCCCCTTTGCAAGCTGGACATTTATAAGGCAGGGCCCATCTGTCACGTCCTGATGTACAATCCATATTTCTGTCCAACTCCTGGGGGAGCCACATGAGTTTTTTTCCAGAGGCACTGCTGTGAGTCAGGCCAAGTGGGAGAACAGAAGCTACAGGAGATGGGAGACAGGGAAAGTAACTGTGAGGCCTTGTTATTCCGGGGGAAGGAAGTACCGAGAGAGCAGTTCAGTGTGGTCAGCGCCCGCCTTACCCGGGCCACAGTATAAAGCATGGCCTCCTGAAAGAAAGCAATGCACCTAAGTTACAGGGTCCCCCAGCACAGAAATGAGGCACCCAGCCTTCCGGATGTTGTCACAGGCAGGACGATCCTGATCCAGCCGGGATGATTTATTTAGGTAGGATGTCTGGCAAAGAGACAGGCTCGGTTGACTTACTGCCTCTGTGATTCATTTCCTGGACGGGGCACGTAAAAAGCAGCAGAATATGACTCCACTGGCTGAGGATATAAAACATGATCTGCATGGCTGATTAAACCTCTGAGGGGTTTTTGTTCTTTTGTTTGTTCTGGATATTATTGGGCATCGTTTCTCTTTTTGAGAGGGAGATGATCCCTTCTGTTCTTGAAAAAAGCTGAAGATCTCAATTTTGGTTAAAAACATTTTTTTTTTTTTGGTCTTTCCTGAAAGTTTATATTATTTCAGAAGGCTGGAGCTTACGTTGGAGACATGTTTGTGCTGCTTGCTGAGTGAAAAGCCCGTTTTTGAGTCAGAACACTGTAGGCTGAACGCTCCCATTGTGTAGAAGGGGCGCACAACAGACCCTGGGTGCGAGGAACAAGCAGTGATTGTGTGGCTTCCCAGCGGGGTTTGCCCTGGAGAAGAGCAGGTGGCAGCCCACAGAGTGAGGCCCAGGGGTCCCACCCCCTCACCACAATGCCACCCTGCCTCTCACTTGGCTTGAAATCCTTGCCTGAAAGGCTTGCCTTGGGCATGGAGGAGTCCCTGCCCTACAAAGCCTGCCTCGGGAGGAAAGGGGACACGTGGCTCTCTTCCTCCCCCACGTTGGCTTTCTGGCCAGATGTCAGGCCCTGAGGGAAGAGAGGACAGCTGATCTCCACAGAGAGAGGCCCTGTGTGCTATCTGCGCAGGCCTCGCTTTGGGGAGGGGGGTGCACAGGAGGAAGAGGAAGGTATCAGGGACCCAAGACAGTGCTGAAAGGATAGAATGGGGGGTTGGTGGGACACGGGTGTGTGTGTACTGTCTGTCTGAGGCACCCACACCCCAGCCTACTGTCGTGGTGGATGTGTGTATCCAACATATGGACTGACGAAGACCTCCCCAGGACGCTAGGGGGGACAAGAGCAGCCCCTCAGGCCTCTTCTCCTTGACTCTGTCGCCTAAAACCCGACGGGAAGCAGCGTGCTCCCAGGCACGAACCCTAGCTGACCGGTCATCAGGCCAGTGGCACTGCTCTCAGGAGGTGGCTCCCACTGGCACAAAGTACCATTGAATACACTGCATTGAATATATAAATTTAAAATGTAGCATTGCATCAGGTTTGTTTTCAGGAAAAGACAGAAGGAAATATTCATGAAAAGAAAATGTTTTTCTTCTCAAAATTGGAGTGTGTGGAATGCTGTTGTGCCCAAAAGTAAGAAAGTGCTAGAGATGCAGAAATGTCAAAAAGACACAAGAGCAGCTTGAAGGGGCTCCCACTGGCCAAATCTTAGGCAATTTGAACATCAAAATAAATAATAAGACTAATAGATTATAATTCATTGAATAAAATAGGAATCCCCGAGTCCATACTGACATAAATAAATAACTGAATAAATATAGGGGGAAAAAGTTTTTCCTTATAGGAGAAAACAAACTAAATGTGGAAGGAGTTAGAAATGATCACTTGGCAGGGCACCTGGGTGGCTCAGTCCGTTAAGCCTCTGACTCTTGGGCTTCGGCTCAAGTGAGGTGTTGTGAGATCAAGCCCTGCATTGGGGGAGCCTGCTTGAGATTCTTTCCCCTTTCCTCTCCACACCCCCTTGCTCTCCCCTCTAGTCCCTACCCCCTCAAGTAAATAAATAAAATCTCTAAAAAACCGAAATTATCACTTGGCAAATATTATAGTAAAGATTGAGTCAAGAATCATGAATGAGAGCTAAAGCTAGTAGGCGAAAGTTTGATGAGGAGCAGGGTATTTACACAACTTCAAGCTGTACCTTCACAAAGCATTTCGTAATTACAAAGGGAAAATGTAGTAAATTCACACTGGAGATAACTGGCAGGCCAGGTGATCCAAGTTAACGTCACCAGAAGGGGACAAATCAACACGACGTGCCTCCTAATATGACATGCTAAGGAGCCAACATTCCTTCTGTGGGGTTCCACCAAAAACATATAACCTTAATTTGATCATGAGGAAATCTCTGACAAACCCCACGTGAGAGACCTTCTACAAAGCAACTGGTCTGTACTCTTCAAAGTTATAAAGGTCATAAAAGACAAAGACAGACTACAGACTGAAGAGGCATGATAACTAAATGTAATGTGTGACCATCGATTGGATCAGGGACCAAGTGTCTCTATACAAAGGACCTTACTGAGTCCTTTTGGGGGCAAGATATGAATGAGGTCCATAGATTCCAGTATCAATATAAATATCTAGATTTTTATCATAGTACTCTGTTTATGTAAAAGGATATCCTTGTTCCTAGAAAATATACATGGCAATATTCAGAAATCATGGGGCATCATGTCTGCAACATACTCTTAAATGGCTCTGGGAAAAAATGTATATATATATATCTACATTTCTATATATGAGAGAGTGAAAATGACAAAGAAACTATTAGGAATCTGGGTAAAGGGTTATACGAATTCATCCACTTCCCTTATCCCTGTGTCCATTACCATCCCTGACCCCGTGCCATTTCCACACAGAGAAGCCAGCCTTTGCCAGTCTCTGTGATGGGACAAACACTCTGCAGGAGTCTCCCTTCCCTGCTTCTGCCTGATCTGCTGAAGACCACAGGGATCCAGCCAGGTTTTCTATAGACCTTCCTGAACATGGAGAAAAAAGTCCAAGACAAAGGAGCCAAACAATAGATGTGGGGGTAATAATGAAACTTTCCCCCAAGTTATAAACCCCTCTAATGACAACTCACTTTTTAGACTCGACATTTTATACATGTTCTTCCATTTTTTATCATAATCAAACAAAATAGTACATAGTATAATAATGACAGTAAAGCTCGGCCCCTTGTGGCATGCCTAATAATTTCCCTTTATCTGAATTTAATTAAGATAAAGTATGTGATACCTCCATCTCAAATCACTAGCATTAACACTTCCAATTTCCTATTTCCAGTCATTTTTGTACTACAAGGAAAATGTACTACAGAGGGAAAGATCATGATGCTGCTGAAACTTGACTGTTGGCCGTTGGGCAACTTCATCACAGGATGGCTCAAAATGTTTATTTATCAGCTGATATCCACAGGGTCAAATTTAGCATGCAAACATGGTTTAAGGCCCAGTGAACAAGGCATGAAAGGGTGGGTCTAACGAAAACTGGAACTTACAAAAGGAAAATGTCCCGTATAAATAGCTAATATGTAAAAGTGAGAAGACCTCTTATAAAGCTACAAAGATGTATTGTGATGCTCCTGACATGAGCCCGACAGACTTAGGCTCCCTTGTCTGTGCTCCCAATCCACCCTCAAAATCTGTATACCCCTACTATGCGAGTTACTGTAATTGTTAATTAACATGTATAAACACACACGTGCACACACATACACATGCACACCATCACCCCTGTCAGACTCTGAATTTCTTAAGAAAAGTGATCATATTTTATCCTTTTTTTTTTTTGACCAGCTTCTAACACAGTGCCAGGTTCAGACACAGATGTTGAACACAGAATCGTGGGATTAGTGAATTGTAGGAATCAGTCATTCTATGGCCCACACCTGGGACCGGATCATCGTTGCCACTCTTATCCTGTCACTTTTCCAAGGTTTACACAATAATTCACCTTGTCCCTCTTTATCTACCAAATATAAAGATTTGGGGATTGAAAAGGCCAATGTTTCACAACCCTCAATACACTTACAATTTCTAGACTAAAGAGAGATTTATTGATGTGTCTCAAATAAAGATGCTCTTGATGTGTTTCCTAACTAGGTGGAATCAGGAAGTCCCGAAAACCAGGCCAAAATGCAAGTTCAAGGTATTTTGGACTGAACTTGGTGAGGAAGCAATTACCTAATCTAGATAAGATATGACCTCTCAGGTTTAGAGGTCTTAATTATAACAAAGAAAATAAGGAAGGTATTTTCTCTATCACTAATGAAAAAAATTTCAAAAATATTTATAATAAGCTTAAGATTCTCTGTCTAAAGAACTGGAGCAAATCATATAATTTGATAGCTGGAAGCATACTCTCCAAATGTCTCCATTTTACAAATGAGGAAATCTAAGATACTGTGTCAATGAGTGGGTTTTACTTACTGGTGGGCGGGGGACCAAATCATGCAGCATGAATAAGAACCATGCATCATGCACTAGAAGAAGATGGATGTGTTCCTATCGGTGTGGTGTCACTTACTGCTTGTGACACGAACACTGTCTTCAGATTGTTTGACACAGCCCTGGCCATTGGGAGCAACAGGACACACTGCAGGTGAGCTCTGAGGGACCACAGGGAATTTTCCATTTCTATTTTATGAGGAGCTATGAAGTTATATATGGCTATGACAGATAAAGGAAGCAGCGAGGAGCCATTTCAACTGACCTCTTCTCCAACCATGGGAGGTAAGTAGGGCTTTCACATTTCAGAGTTGTGAAAGCATGACCGAACACATGCTGGGGGAATTTCTTCAGTTCAGCCTCGGTCATCTTCCGAAACCCCAGAACCACATCAGCCCAGAATGGCACTTCTTCCGTAGGAACGCTTCGAAATATCTGCCAACTCAAATACGTAAGTGGAAAAATTTCCTGAAATTTTGTGAAATACATTACCTGTGAACCCCACATGACATTCTCTAAAGCATTTTAAAAACACACTTCCTGGGGCGCCTGTGTGGTTCAGTTGGCTAAGGTCATGGTCCCAGAGTCCTGGAATCGAGCCCCGCATCAGGCTCCCTGCTCAGTGGGGAGTCTGTTTCTCCCTCTACCCCCTCCCCCTCTTGTGCTCTCTCCCAAATAAATAAAAAAATCTTTAAAAACAAATAAATAAAAATAAAAACACAATTCCCATACACATAAAAAGAAAAATATCTACTCTTCCATTCTCTTGGGTTCAGATAATTCAGCAGCTAAGTTTGAAATGTTCATGATTGAGGGGAATAAGACATTTAAAAGTTGTGTTTTAAAAATTGGATTTAACGGGTTTTTTTCCTAAAAAGCTATCGCTCAGACTTTTTTTATTGACTTATGATTATGCATTTTTGAGGAAAGGTTTTGGTGTCTTGTAGAACATTTTACGTAAGTTGTAAGCATCCATCAGAAGCTTAAAGGTTGCCCTCAATTCCAAACAAAATGTCTAAACTGGAGTGAGCCATGGTGGGTGTAGAGGAGGCAGAGTGTGAATTATGAGTTAAGTTGTGGGTCATCCCCTCACGCTGTCAGTAAGAGAAGCTGAGTTGTCAGGAGGAGCTCAGCGACTGTTAGGCCAGCAGCATGGCCAGGGTGGATGAGGCTGGAATGATACTGGTTGTTAACAAGCCAGTAATAGCTCTACTAATAACTGCTAAGCATGTGTTTGGATTTGCAAGTCTTGGGCTGTTTTCATCAATAGGAATAAGTGTTATAAATCATGGCTGCTCTAAAATAGCAAGGAAATTCACTTGAGTGCTGTACATAGTTGCTCATGATGTGGTTGTTCACACACCAGAATTTATATATCTCTAAGGAATTCATTCAAAGGGGCCCCTGGGGAAGGTATGAATGCTGTTTGCTGCAGAGCTCCACGCTGGGCCTTCTTGCGGTCTCATTCTGCACACTCTCCCTGGGCTAGATTGCCCCTTCTCTATCTTCATCATTGTCTACAGGCCAAACACTCAGGGGGCTACGCCTCGAGCCCTCTTTTCTCTCCTGAGCTCCACAACCAGACCCAGACCTATGTCGACTTTCTCTCTCTCCCCATCCCACATGCCATCAACTGTCAAGTCTCAAGTCCCATCAACTTCTCAAATCCATCTACTCTCTGTCCCCACAATCAACACCTAATCGGTTGTACCACCATCTCTCTCTCTCCACACATCTGTTCTCCACACTACAGGCAGTATATTTTTGACATGTAAACACGATCAGTTACTTCAATGTGTAAAATCTCAATGGCTTCCCATTACCCTGGATGTTTTTCATTCCCTCCAACACACCACAGTCGCCCTAGACTCAGGTCTACGCGTAGGCGGTTCCCTCTACCTGGAATGCCGCCCCTTGTGTCCCTGACCCTGTCTCTGTCTCCTTCACTTCTACAATGTCACCAAACTAACCTACACTCATCCGGATGGTCTCTGCTGAAACATCACTTTGTTCCAGGTAGCTTCTCAAACTTCCCAGAGCAAGTTTATTCTCCAATGATATACTTCCATAGTACCCTGTACTCTCTTCCGTTGATAACTCAGGTCTTATTTGCAACTAGTTAGATTTAGGACATTCCTTACGGACCATAAGCTATATGAGGGCAGGACTGTGTCTTTTTTTCTCAAAAATTAACTCAACACATATTTATTGAGCGTTTACTATATGCTAAGCAATGTATACTAAATGGTTCCTTATTATATCTCTAATACCTAAGCGAGTACCTGATACTGGTGAATGCTGAATAAATTGTTTTGAAGAAATGCATAGATGAACAGATGAATAAGGCTATACATTTATGCCAAAGATGCTCAAGGACATTTTTGCCCCTGTCTTCACTTGACTGATTCAAATCTCTCTTTTTTGTGTGTGTGTGGAAGCAAGTGGGACAAGAATCACTCATGTGAAAGAAATAAATTACTCTCTTTTAGACCAGCTTGAAGTATATTCCTTTTAATATCCTCGATGGTGGCAAAATCTTAGTCTTGAAAGGACATTTGAATTTTAGACACAACTGTTTTCAAAAATTACTTAGAGACAAAGTTTGTGAGTTAGATATGGTCACATTGGTTTTGGACAAAAACAAATTGTGGCCATAAATCAAGGAGAACAATTTTTCTATGTGACTCATCAGCTGGATTTGGAGTTAGAGTATCAATTCATCTTCAGAAGGTAGAAAAGAAGTGCAAGTTGTTACTTGTGTTGACTGTGGGAAATTAGTGACGTCAACACCCTTAGTGATGGTGAGCAGGGCAAGAAGAGGAAAAAGGTAGAAATCTGCCTGATGCAGATGTGTTCACTAGCAGAAAATGCCAGCGGACAGCCTGAGCAAAGGAGGAGAGAGGACAGGTTTTTCTGTACAAAAGATGCAGTGGTTTTGAGAACTTAGTAAAAAGCAAGCATCTCTCTGTTCTTCAGAAAGCTGTGGGGCATTACTGTGTTATCACATAGGATATCACAGATGACATATGTGTTATGTCATAAATTAAAGACATAAAAGTGACAGAATGATTAGTGATCTCTTTTAAAGAAGCTATAGAAAGATATTGTCATATTCTAAATGCTAGTCTGCACTAGAAATGCCGAATAGGACTTTTTTAACTCTTTCATTTAATTATGCATGTCTCCTGAAATCAGATATTAAGAATCAAATAGAGGGGCACCTGGGTGGCTCAGTCGGTTAAGTGTCCAACTCTTGGTTTCAGCTCAGGTCATGATCTCAGGGTCATGAGATCAAGTCCTGCATCCGGCTCCACGCTGGGTGTGGAGGTTGCTTAAGATTTTCTCTCTCTCCCTCTCTCTCTGCCCCTCTCCAAGCCCCCACTCTGCTCCCACACTCTTGCTCTCTCTCTCTAAAAAAAAAATCAAATAGAAATGTCCTAACCATTTCAAAAATATGGTTCCTAACTAGAGGGTATTATGCTAAGCGAAATAAGTCAATCAGAAAAGACAAGTATCACATGATCTCACTGATATGTGGAACTGGACAAACAAGGCAGAGGATCATAGTGGAAGGGAGGGAAAAGTGAAACAAGACGAAACCAGAGAGGGAGACAAACCATAAGAGACTCTTAATCTCAGGAAACAAACTGAGGGTTGCTAGAGTGGAAGGCGGTGGGAGGGTTGGGGTGGCTGAGTGATGGACACTGGGGAGGATATGTGCTATGGTGAGCGCTGTGAATTATGTAAGACTGATGAATCACAGACCTGTACCCCTGAAACAAATACTACATTATATGTTAATTTAAAAAAAATTTTTAAAAGAGTAATCCCTAAAAATTGAAAATAACATAAAAAATATACTGTGTACCCAGCTGATGTAATAATCATACAAAGTGGTACTAATCCCAATAACTTTAAAGCATAGTTACACTACTGTATATCCTTGTATGTATACACTTAAGAAAAAAATGTAAACAAAAGTTTAACTTTTATAATAATCATATTAATAACAAAAAAATATGGTTCCTAAATGGCACTTCAAAAGGTAACTTTAGTTACCTACAACGTTTCCTTTTTTGGAACATCTCATTCTCCAATATCACACCTGTTGGCTTTCCATCAGCCACATGATCCGCACATAGTCCAAGCTCGGTGTTTACCTGCTATCAGTTTTTTTAGCCATATTTGTAAATCACTGCATAATCCCTGAGGAAACTCAAAATAGTATTTGTGATGAGAAACTGTAATGGCTGTTTAAAAGTCTAACACTATAAGGATGCCTGGGTGGCTCAGTCGGTTAGGCGACCGACTCTTGATTTTGGCTCAGGTCATGATCTCAGGGTCCTGGGATCGGGCCTGGCATTCAGCTCTCTGCTCAGCGTGGAGTCTACTTGGATTCTCTCTCTCCCTCTGCCTCCGTCCCTCTCCCTGCACACTCGCTTTCTCTCTCTCTCAAAATAAATAAATAAAATCTTTTTTTAGAAGTCTGATACTATATATACTAATATATATAATTAATATACTAATAACTTGTCTTTCTTGAGGTCTTTGGAGTAAAGCCTAAAATCTTCAAAATCCTCTCACATCTAGCTCAGCACTCTGCTCACAGCAGATGCTCAACAATAGTTCCCATGTTGAATTCTAAAGTCCGTTAAGATCATTCTAAATTCTAAAATAACTTCAGATTTCCTCTCTTACCCAGATACCAGATGAACACCAGCATCTTCAGCTTCTGCAGAACTGGCAATTGCAAATAGGTGATCAAAGGTCTCTCTAAACCACTGCTTCTGCTTGGGAATGGGTGTGTCTGTAACCACGGGGGAAAGCAAAGCAGAACAGAAAAAAAGTGGTGATGATAACTATGCTTCAGACAAGCCCCATCCTAGAAACTGGGAGAAAATAAAGTGGCAGGGAGGAATATTTAGATAAGGTACTATGTTGCGGTGGAGAATCCATCAGCAACCAGAGTTTTGAATGTTGACATATGCTGTTGACTTCTGTTCATGTAAAGATTAATCATCAGAGGGTAAATTGGCCAATCAGGACAAAATCTGATATATGAACCATCTGGAAGGTGGTCTTTGGCACTAGATAATATTCCAGACCTTGACAGGTCCATAGCCAATCTGAGCAGAAGTTCGTTCAGGCCGGGGGAGGTATATCCAGTTGGCCCCACAGTTGAGACGATAGAAGAAAGAACCTAGAACCTCTTTCCTGGGGCCTGAAAACAGGGCGGGTAACAAGGGAAGATCTGTGGGGCCCAGGGCAACCAGACCTAGAACAGACTATACATCAGTAGGAAGCCCAGGTTCCTTACCCTCTGATACACGGAGACGAGACAAGGTTGGCATTATGGAGCTGAGCTCCTCAGGAAGGACTTGCTGCAGCCCCATGCAAGGTTGCCATTGCCACAGGCCCCCTCCACTCCATGGACTCATGCAATAGCTTAGGGTAGCATTCCCCGGGTCGCTAGAGCACGTAGGGACCACACTAAGCACCACGTCTCTGGCAGAGTCCTGTGGATCAGTGCTCCCTGTCAGCCGGGCATCCCTGCCAGAACACAAGAGGTTGGACCCAGATCCTATCAGAGAGGAAATAAGGGTCATGGTTGAAGCCCCGAAACAGTAGTGTTTAGTGCAGGCATAGAGAGCGAGCGTAATCAGGAGGCGCCAACAAATCCAAATGGGGTGAAGAATTTGGCCACCTGATCCGCAGGGAAAGGTCATGAGGGAGAATCTAGGGACTGGGGAACAATAATCCTGAGGGGTGCTATGGGCGGGGAGCCACAGAGGAGGCGAAGGAATTGAGGCAGAGAAGATGCTGGGTAAGCTCTGCCTGGAGAGATGTCCCTAGACTTCATGGCAGAGATGAAAAGGCCTCTGGAGACAGCCTGCTCCCCAGAGTCCCCAGGTCAATGAGGGCATTTCAGTAGCAGGGTTTTATAACAACTTATAACAAGACTGCCAATAAACATTTCTTTAATGGTGGATCTGTGCCCGTGTGAACTCACCACTGTCTTCCAAAACTGCAGACTGGGCCGCTGGCTTAGAAATAAGGAAGGAATAATAAGCTGCAGAAAAGAGCTAAATTAGACCTCACATGAATTATACCCCAATGATCTAAGCCAGTGTCTGGGGCTGTATTGAAACGCATCCCTCTGTTCCCATTTCAAATCTTAACAACAAAATAGTGGCTGCAACTCACATGCTGTAGGAGTCATCCCCAAAGAATGGACAATTCCAATTCAGCAGTGGATAGCACAAGCCAGCCTGGTGATCTAACTCATGTTCAAGTGCTGCTAAGAGAAAACTGTAGCTGGAGGAATGGTAGTAATCGCGATTGTTGCTACAGCACTTACCAGGCACTGTTCTAACCGCTTTATGTGTATTACCTTTTAATCCCCCAGCAACCCTGTAGGACAGGTGTGGTCCCCATATGGTACTGACACTTATGAGCACAGAAGATATCACTGTTATCACTGGGGTTGGTCCGAAAGAAGCCCAAAGAGAAGACGGAAGTCCTTATCTGCAACACCAGAGAGAAGCACTCTCTGATCTAGGGGCCCCAACCACCTAGCTGAAGGGTGAGCTCAGGCCTCGATGGCCTGCATGGACTCTTAGATGAGCCTCCTTCACAGATGATTCCATGACTATCACGCAGCCTTCTGACCACTCACCCAGGGCTGGTGTCAGCCGAGGGGTTCCTGGACAATGGACACAAGAACTCTGGTCACAAGAAAGGTGTCCAGAAAGCGTGAACTTGCATTCTGCAAACACACCAGGTTCCTGAGCTTATTTCCTGTGCACGTGTAACTCTGATTTAAAAAAATAAAATAAAATAAAAGCTAAAATTAAAGGGGGGGAAGAGTAGAAATGAAGAAGTGGAGACAGTGAGTATAAACCTCATTGGCTGCAAAATGATTTTGGTTTTTATTTACTGCCGTTTCCCTCCTCCTTCTATTTCATGTGAAGAATACAGAATGGAAAGGGTGTGTAAACATGTTTTTAAAAAAATCAATGCGTCTTTAAGCCCGAATACATATGACTGATTGTTTGTATACTGGCTTAGAAGTGAGGATAGTTAGTCTCATTACAAGTAATTTCTGAGCTGGTGGTCATGATTGGTATTGGTGGAAAGCCTTAGAATTACCAGTTGTGGTTGTCATGAGTGCTCTTCACCAAATACTTCTGGCTGGCTGCCTTCTGGGAGCCTTAGAGAAGTGGACTTCCTGGCCCCCTTCAGAGGGGTGGGAGCAGGGGACTAGTGCTGGCCAACGACCTGTCATCAGATGTGGTGAAAGTTGCTTCCTGGCCAGAGCCTTTAACTGCTAGGGTGAAACCCCCTCCCCCAGAGCTGTCTCCCCCCAGGCACAGGTGCTGATGACATCCAAGACAGCAGCTACCCAGCCACTTAGGTCCCAGGTGATGAGCAGAGCCCTTGCTGCTGCTCAATTGACCTGTGGTTCGAGCCAGAAACGGACCTTTGTCTTGTAAGCTAAGGTTTGGAGGTTGTGTTTGTCCTGCAGTGTAACTGAGCCTTTCCTAACAGATGAACCAGGAAGAGGTTAAAACAGCATTACAGGGACATGCATATCCAGCTTTCCTTGTCCACAGAACGTCTGTCATATCTGACAGAGGAGCTAAAATCCCTCTCTTACCTGCATAGACAGGAGGAATAAGCATGCCGGCTGCCACATCGCTTGTGGTATCAGGAGTGAACTTGTCTGAAATGACCGTAATGGAGCATCCCGGGACCAGTTTGGAAACGCACATGGCAGTAGAGAGCCCCACCACACCTGCCCCCACAACTGCGATCCGTACTGGATCCATGGGCCTGGGAGGAGAGAGAGTGTGAGCTATAAACCTTGTTTAAGGGCTCTTCCATCCAGGGCAAAGCCTGGCCCTGAGGACTCTTTCCTTAGGTCCACAGCTTCTCAAAATGAGGTCTTTCCCATCAGCATTTCTCATGGGATAAAGAGAGGCCCCTGTAAGCTCTCTTTCTGCTGAATGTTGGGGTATTGAACAATAAGGTCTCAATGGAGTTTTAGACATTACACAAAACCAGCCTAAAGTTGCCTTTAAATGACACTACAGGTAAATGGGTTTGCACGGAGCCGGTGGGGGGGGGGCGGGGGGGAGGATTTCTACTCATTCTGCCCCTTCTTAAACCACGTTTCCTGTGGGCATAGCCTGGGAAGCTTGGTGAAGTCCGCAAGGTGGACAAGAGATGCCATCTCTTCTCCCAGAAACCTCCTAGGAGCGGCCACTGAGAGGACACGACCCGTGGGGCAAATTTGGAACTCAGCTCTTATTGTTCACAAACTGGTTTTTAGTTATAACGATGAGACAAAAAGTTTGAACAACTGAACCCTGCGTTCCCCTCTCCTGCCCCTCTAACTGGGAACCAACTCTCCTCTCCTCTCCCCTGCCTCTGTCACTGCTTTCCCACCCCACACCCCTCATCCCCCCGCCCCCTAACCCCCGTGCTTGAACCTGGATTCCTTTGTGCAGACTCAGGTACTAATTCAGTAATGGCGGGCGGAGGGGGGCACCCCATGTCCTGCTAGCCTCAACTCCCTCATCTGCAAGCCAGGCCATGTGAATTCTTTATTAGCTCCTTTGGGTTGGAAATAAGAAAGACCCACGGAGGTTATCTCACAAATGCAGCTCCTTCTGAGAGTTGGTATGGAAATGCAGGAGGCGGACATCCAGAAGCCTGAGACTGGCACCCAGCCTGGGAACTACAGGGTTGATGAGGGCCCGACACCCTCCCTCCTCCTCACCACTGAGCAGCAGGGGCCTGCTGAGCCTTGCTCAGCTGTCAGCTTCCCCAACTACTGTTGCTTTCCTGCTTGTCTTTCCACTTCTGTTCCCACTCTCTAACTCTCTCTGTGGGTGTCAGGCTGAAACTCCAGAGAGAGAAAATGCAATTATTCCAGTTGGCCAATGTCATCTTTATCAATGTTCTAGTACCAGGTGAGCTCACTGGGCTAAGCCAGCCTATAAATGTGCCTCTTGGCACAGTTAGTTGCCCTTTCCTGCAGATCATGGCTACCTGCCCATAAAATTCACCTTTCCTCTGGAGGGCGTTGGGCAGTTCTGCTGTGAGCAGGGCAAACATGGCAGAGCTCAGCTGTCAGTGGTTTCTTTCTTTTTTTTTTTTAAAGATTTTTATTTATTTATTGAGAGAGATAATGATAGAGAGAGAACATGAGAGGGGGGAGAATCAGAGGGAGAAGCAGACTCTCCGCTGAGCAGGGAGCCCGATGCAGGACTCGATCCCGGGACTCCAGGATCATGACCTGAGCAGAAGGCAGTCGCTTAAACAACTGAGCCACCCAGGCACCCTGTCAGTGGTTTCTTCCAGCTCTGACAGTCTCTGGCTCCATGATAATTTAAAGTCCTCCAATGAGGTTTAATGTGTGTTATTTCTATGTCTCAAGCAGTATATGCATTTCCTCAGCCGTTAGTTAATCTGCTTCCTCCCCAGTGGGCTGGCTAGCTGAGAAGGAACAGGATTGCCAGGACAGAGGGAAGGGTCTGGGGCAAGGGAGAGACCAGTGGAGGGGTGGGGGCAAGCTGGAAGAGCATAGCCCCGCTCATGTCCCCTGGAGGAAGAAGGCACCCACATATCCCCTTGCTGGCTTTCCTATTTCACAGGCTCCCCTGCCCAGCAACTTTCTCAAAATAGCTCTAATAAATTAAGTTGAGAGGGAAAGCAATCTGTGGCTGAGAACAGCCAGCTGCCAGGGAGGAGAAAAGGGAGCCAGCAAGGTGGGTGCATCCTGGCCCAGTGACTTGTGAATCAGTCACCTGATCCCACTAAGACAGCCCCAAACCCCCAGAGTACGTACAGAATGACCCCTGAGCTGCAAACAGAAGGATTCAAGTACCTGTCTCTGAAAAAGCGGTCTTGGAACCCACAGAAGGCTCTGGCATCAACACTTGTTTTCCCAGTGAGCGCTTGGTCAGGTGCCCTGAGAGACAGAGGGAAAGTAAAACTGCTTCCCATTGGGGAGTTTATTGAGGACATTTCCTCTAATCTTCCTCTCCATTGGCCCATACCCCCGTGTCTCTGTAACTTAGTTCCCTGGAGAAAGGAGGGATTAACTTCATTTTGTAAGCTCCGTGGAACTGTGGCTCTGCTGAACCCCTGGGAGCTGGTCCACCCTCAGCAGCTCTTCTCTTTCTAGTTTACAAACCTCTCCATCTTGCCACCAGTCTGGGACTTCTCCAACTGATTTGTAGGCATGGTAAATAACAGGTGAATCTGTCCAATTTCCAGCAAGTTCTGGCCAGAAGCCACATTGGTTTCCTCATTTGTCTCTTCTGGGTCAGCGGGTTGGGGCAGGAGTGGGGGTAGGGTGAGGGCAGAATAGTGTTGTGGATCACTAAGAAGACGACCTGATTGCAGCTGGAAAAATTACTCAGGAGATAATCGAGGATAAAAACCAAATGATTCTTTAGTCCAGAGATTCAAAAATTTGTTGAGTGTCCACCATGTGGTAGACACTTGAAAATTAAGAAGTTGTTGATGGGGAAGCAGTCTGATGAATCAAAATAATAATAATATTGTAACTAATATGTATTTAGCATTAATCATGGGCTACATGCACATAGGACACATATAACACAACCACCCTCTGAGGTAGTGAGATACTATTATTATCCCCATTCTATAGATGGGTAAGTTGAGGCTCCAAGAGAATAAGGAAGAGCCCAAGGTCTCCTAAGTAACAAAGCCCAGTCTGAGTGTCAGACCCCAAGGCTCAAGGTCTTAACCAAAGTGCACACTTTGGCATCGAGACCTGTCTGTTTTACCTGAGCAAGTCACCTAACTTCTGAGTTTTGATTTCCCCTTTTGAAAATTGAGAGTGAGCTAATTTCTCATATAAGTTGTTGTAAGCATCTGCTGAGTTAAAATATGTAACATTCTTTGTGAGTGTGGCATATATATTTTATCGAGCACCTGCTATAAAATCAACCAACATTTATGGAGCACTTGCTCTGTCCAAAGCATGCTGCAGGGACTACAAGAGATTTAAGGATTTCTAAACTGATGTTTTCTCCCCTCAAGAATGGAAACAAGGCAGAGTAAGACAGTCCTTTAATATGTAGCAGTTACTGTAGGTGATGTGGGGGCTCAGAGAGAGGGAAGCATGGTGGACCCACGTGGCCAGTCCAGGAGAAAGGATGGGAAATGAGGAAGGTCTCAAAGAATCAGTGGGATGTGGATAGACAAAAAAGAGGAGGGAGAGAATTATCAAGAGGGAGGAGAAGGTGAGCAAAGTCACAGAGGCAGGAAGTTTCAAGAGAGCTGAGGAAACAGCATGTGTCTCCATGGGGAGGTATGCGTGAGAGCAGAGTGTGACAGCTGACCAAGATGGAAGACACCATTTGAAAAAGCAATGGGAGCCATGGAGGATACCTGAGAATGCTCCTTAATCCCTGCCCAGGGTAGGACTCTACTTTCCTCTGAAAGCAAGAAGAGGAAACATTTAGAAATGAAACCAAGAACACAAGCTGTGTGTATAAACAGCTAATAGGTCTTTTATTTTTTGCTCCACAGAACTATAACCATATCCCCTGAAAGAGGGGTCATTTGGAAAACTGAGAGGAAAACTGAATTAGGTGTTATTGAGGGTGGGAGTAAAAGGGAGATCAGGGGCCATCCAGTGGGGTCTTGTTTTATCATTTTATAGGCAAGTGGCTGAGGTCCAAAAAGTTGAAGGGACCCCACACACACACCGAGATTGCAGGTGAGCTCAGCATCACACTCCTCCCCAGTAATTTTTCAGAGACTTTTTATCACAGGCTCTAGAGGTCCACAGGGCCTCCCTTGTGCTGTGTATTGGAGCATGGTCCCCCAGCCCCTCCTGCTCTGCTTTCCATGGGCGTCAATGGCTTGTGATGTGTTAGCCTTGCTGGTGTGTTAGTCCGCCAGTAAATAAAGAGCCTCAAACCAACAGAACTTGAATGTTTTAGAAGGATATTAAGGAAGCAAGGCTCATGGGGCCAGGGATTCAGCCATGTAGGCTACAGGTTGGGGTAAGGAAACAGGGAAGGACTGAGCTCAGGGTGACTTGATTCTCTGATACATTGGCCAGCCCTGACTCGAGACACGGGGGTAGGGCAGAATCTATAACTGAACCCTTTCTCTCTGTAAAATAATTTAACTTTCAAGATTCACTTACTGGAACAGCCATGAAAATCTCCTGATGGAGTAGGTAAGCCTAGGGAGAGGCAGGGAATGGATGAGGAAGATGAATTTACTTAGGGAACTAGCAGTTGTCAGTAAATACTGGTGCAATGTGGACTTTAGAGATAAAACAAGCAGCTGTTACTGACTTCTGGCAAATTCAGATAATTCATCTCTGTTGGGGCAAGTTACCATGGACTCTGGCGTCCATGGTCAGCTTAAACAATCTTGAATAAGAAAATATTCCTCTTCACCACCTACAGGAATTTATGAAGTACCCCCTTTGGATATGTCATTTTATAGAATAAACCCTTTGTGTTTAGCATGCTTTCAGTAAGTATTTGATAAGCATGAGAGAAAGGCCACAGAATACATTCAGAGTATATTTTCAATATGAACTTCCCTAACAACACAGTGATAGGAGGAGGGGCAGACTCAGCTTTTGTGGGGCCTAAAGTTTATACAGTTTTTTGGGTTTTTTTTTTTTTTTGAAGTTTATACAGTTTTCAGAGTCCTCTATAAGAAAAAAATTTACAAAATCATTAGAGAAAAAAATGCCTCTGGTCACTTTGATATCATCTGACAGAGGGGAAACGTGACAGAAGGAAAACAGAGCGGAAAGAGACAGTGGTCTTAACTGATTGCAGTGAATTTATCTTACTTTTGCAAAATTTACAAAATTTTACAAAAACGTCTGACCAAATGAACCCATTATGGAGGTCTCTCACAAGAGCCTGTGTGAGGGAGGGAAGCGAACCTGAAGTTCATGCTCTTTTGGCTTCATAGGAGGCATTCGCTACAGCTATTGTGAGCCAAAATCAGTCGCCAGAACAATCTGAATTGCAGAGTCCTCAAGAGAGAAACAACACGTGTTGGAGGGCACAATCAACGCAGGACAGTGACAGCGTGCTGTAGTATTGACGGAATGGACCTCCAACGCCTACTGGCCAAGACCAAGACAGGGCAGGACACCTGCCACACTCCCTGCCCGAGCGGTGGAATCATCTACGGTACGGAGCAAAGAGAAACAGCATCAGAGCTGGATCAGGGTGGATAAGTAATGTGGATATAGTATCTCATCTTCACAGTCCCATGAGGGACATCTTATTTTCATCCTGAATTTTTACATGAGAAGGCTGAGATAAAAGAGAGGTTGATTTGCCTAAGTGGGAGGGCGTTCTTCCCCCCACTAGCCTCTACCACCTCTCACAATAACTGCCTGTTGAAGTCAGGTGGATGCCTAGACCTCCGTTGAACAGATCTGGTGACAAGGTCACCTGCCTCAAGTTCACCTACTTGTGTGTGGCTTGTTCTCTGAGCTTCCCGGTGCTGCGGCAAAGTACTCCTTGAAATATTTACAACTAGAGACAGATCCGATGTGCCAGGACTTGGTTCCAACTATTAAAGATATCTAACATCACTATTTTTCAGGTATAAAATCAGAAGGCTGTGCATATTGAGAAATGCTGGAGGAACAAAGTATGTTTGGCCTCCTGTATGACTAATATTTATAATTGTTATGATGAAAAGCCCAATTTTTTTCCCAATACAGCTTTTTTTTAATCCCTACTGATTTAAAAACATTTTTTTAATCGAGATTGTTGGATATAACAACAACATAGAAAAACCAATCACCTCCCTTGATGCCAGCAATAAGCAGTAGAAAATATATTAGAAACTCAGCACTGCTAGTGAAAAATATATATACCCCAAAATAAGTAGAACAAGAAATGTGCATGATTTGTGAACTGCACTTCATTGAAAGACATTAAAGATAACCTGAGTAAACGAAGACGTAACTCACGATAATGGATGGAAGAGTCCCTACCAGGAACAAGGTAAATTTTCCCTAAATTAATCTAAAAATTCAACTCGATTCAAGTTGAAACCGTGCCGGGCAGTTTCCGTAGCATCGGTGGGAGTGTGGGCTCCTGGGTTCCTGGTCAGCAGCAGAAATGTGATTTCTGCACGCGCAGTGGAAGCCGAGAATAGAGGCTTGGGGGCTCCCAGCCCAGCGCGGGCAATGGCTTCCTGGCCTCTAGCTAACTTCTCCTTCTCCATTTTGTTCCACCAGTCTTCCCCACACTGGTGTAACTAATTCCGGATATTAAATTCTTCTATGCCGGAAATAGCTCGGAGGGTTTCTGTTTTGCTGACTGGACTCTTACTAATACAGAAACACGTACGTGGGTGCTACAGACTGAACGTTTGTAGGGTCCCACGAGGCGGAAAGAGCGGGGTTCTCGTGATGGGGTTAGTACCCTTCCGAGGCACCGGAGAGCTCACTCTCTCTCTCTCCTCCCAGCATAGGTGCACGGAGGAGGCCAAGTGAGCACACAGAGAGACCCTGGCTGCCCGCAAGCCAAGAAAGAGGCCTCAGGATGAAACCTACCTGGCAGGCATCCTGAGCCTGGAGCCTGGGGCTTGGAGCCTCCAGAACTGCGAGAAGTATCTTTCTGTGGTAGAAGCCCCCCAGGCCGTGGTATCTTGTGATGGCCGCCTGAGCAAACTAGTACGGATCGTAAAAAGAAAGTCAAGAAAATATCAAAGATGAACTGAGAGGAAAAACTAAATATCAGTAGAAAAACAGGCTGAAGAGAAAGGAAAAAAGAAAAAGAGACACAGTAAGAGGTGAGAGGAAGGATAAAGAAATATCTCCCTCTCATATCCTCTTGTTGATTTGTTTTCTTTCACAAAGGGAGAGAGGTATGGGGGGTTATTTTTTGTTTGCCAAGTGAAGAACTGAGGAATTATTCAGGGAACTGAATTAATATAAAAAGCCTAAATAATTCAAGTCAAATCCCTTTTTTCCTCTTAGTAATGCTTTTTATTTTTTATTTTATTTTTTAATAAATAAGAGCAAGACAGAGCAGAGAGAGAGCACAAACAGTAGGGAGGGGCAGAGGGAGAGGGAGAAGCAGGCTCCGCACGGAGTGGGGAGCCTGATACGGGCGCTTAATCCCAGGACCCTGGGATCATGACCTGAGCCGAAGGCAGACGCTTAACCGACTGAGCCACCCAGGCGCCCAATAATGCTTTTTAAACAATTGTATCTATATAGTTGTCTTAATCCTCCTTTTACTTGCCTCTGCTCCTGACACTAATACTTCACCAATTCTAATATATTAGACATGGGCATATCCAACAGCTAAATTTCAAGAGCAAAGAAAAAAATAATGATGAAACCATAGGAAAGAAAAACCCCAAACCTATGGCACACTTGTCTGAAATGTGTTCCTCTAACAGGTAAGGTAATGCCATAATTTTGCTGTTGAAATATTCAGGATATTAAAGTGAACATATGTGCAAAATACGGTTTTAGGTGAAGTTGGGGAAACAAAATTTAGTACTTAAAAAAAGAGTGAAATCTTCCTGTAAAAAAGATTTTTCAAGGCAAAAATACTTATTATTTTTTTTTTACATTGGTAACAGATCCAAATGGTACTTAAAGTCAGTTTCCTGGATGATCTGCAAACAAAAATTTTGCAATGCACTAAAATGCCACAGCTTCTCTGTACTGTGGAGGAGACTTAGGGAGAGAATTTGGCAACTTTAGGAAAGATAAGAATGTCAGAATAGAAAACTCATGCCTGAGATGAATGGATAAAGAAGATGTGGTATATATATACAATGGAATATTATGCAGCCATCAAAAGGAATGAGATCTTGCCATTTGCAATGACGTGGATGGAACTGGAGGGTATTATGTTGAGTGAAATAAGTCAAACAG
>NC_138376.1:83895797-83956849 GCF_054177405.1 Leptonychotes weddellii
TGGTTTGCTCTTCCGCCTTCCCCACCACACTGGACGGACGTTTCTCAAGACAGAGGCTGTTTCTTTCATCCCTGCTCCATAGCACCTAACAAGGAGTTAGTTCAAAAACAACACTCAGTAAGTCTTTGCCAAACTCACTGAAGAATACAAAACTGATAGGCATTAGTGTCCGCTTGTTTTTTAGATTACTCAAAAACCATGGTCGATAATAAAAGCATCAGAATGAGTGATTTTCACGTGCTTCTTTTTGAAAGAAAAAAACACGAACTTATCTCCTAGATCAGCATTTCCATTCCTCCGAATGAAAATATTGGCTCCCTAGGAAGTTTGACACCCATAAATAAGCTTAATGAGAAATTTTATAATTTATTTTCTTACTCATTAAAAACAACAAGCAACATCTGTTGCATCCAGAGGAAGGATATTCACAGAGTATCTCTGCAAATATACACAAGACTCTGCTGACAGAGGTTGTCTTGGGGAAAGGGGACTGGGGCACTCAGGGTCAGGGTGGAGGACCTTATTTCTCTGCATTCCCTTTTGTACTGTTTGTTTAACCTGTGTGAAAGGCATGGTATTTGGGTTTGAATCCAAGTCTGTCACCTCCGTGACCTTGGGCTACTAATTACTTTCTACACATCAGTCTCCTCATCTGTAAAATGAATCTGCATTCTATGAAGACCAGTTTTTGTAGTTTAGCATAACAAGTGCTATTTAAGTACCTGTTAAATAAAACTTAAAGTCCCTTTTGACTCCATAGCCCCTAATTGACTATTATGGATGTCTTTTTTTTTTTTCAAAATCTTTATTTTGTTTTAGTATTTTTATAGCAGTTTGCTTTTATGGATTTATCTTCTTCTGTGTGTTTCAGCTTATTGGTTTCAAAAATGCCTTTTCCACTTTTATCTCCTATTTATTTAATGAAGAGCACAAAGAAGATGCTTCTAGAAAAGCCCATGCCCTAAAAAGGATGGTGGACTCTTCCCTGTGCAGGCCAGACCGCACATATCATTTCTCAGCCTCAGAGTCAGCCCCTGAGAGATGCCGGCATCCCAGCACCGCAATTAAGCAAACTTGACCGAGTGCCTGTTACTGGGATGTGAGAGAGATCCAGGCTAAGCCAATGATTCCCAAAGAGTAGGTGCACACCACCTGTGTGTGCAAGGTGATTTTTAGAGAGCACCACATGCTTTGTTCTATGGTGAACAAAGTATCTCGTTACTTTACTTTAGAAAAACATACGACTAGCATAACAGCCATGATTTCGCTGATGATATTGCTGAAGACAAAGCTAATTTTAAAAAGCCAGTCTATTTGATTTAAAATACCAATTAAGTGATAACATTAGCGGCACACAGAGAGAGGGAAATGCTTTGCCGGATGCGGTTGGGATCCCAAGTGCCCTGTCCTGCCAGAGTCCAACAGCTTAACTAGGGGGACAAAGACACATGTGCAGACCATAAAGCCGGACTGTGGCTCCACGTGGGCTGGGAAAGCAGCAGACGAGAAATGCTACACAGATAGTGTGGAAGGGAGACGTGGGGGCGTGCGATCCGGGTGTCTTTCTCAGAGAAGTGGGGTTTGCTCTGTGTCTTCAAGATACGTGCAAGTTTAGCAAGGGCAGTTGGGAGAAGGCTTCTCTGCAGAGGGGATGAGGCACAGGAGGAGGGCGGTGCAGCGGAGAAGGAAGTGGGTGAGGAAAGGAAAGAAGACGGGCGATTTGTAGGGGTTCCATCTGGAAAGGACTTCAATATCCAGCAGAGCTCGGATTTTCTTCTACCCTGAAGGTGACGTGGCAGTCGGGCCAGAGCTGTGGTGTGGCAAAGTCTTCTGATGGGGTCGGGGGACGCGCAGGGAGAGGATCTGGGAGGCAGAAGGTGGGGGCCATTGAACTGGAAGCAAGCAAGCTGGGGCGGTTTTGAGAAGGAAGGTGAGGGTTTGATGTCATGGATGGGGAGGATGGGGGGATAGAAGAACAGGGCAAATAAAACGCAGATGCTCAAGTGTCATGCTGCAGGCTGCTGACTTCTATTCCAAAGTGGGGGGCAGAGGACAAGGGCATTAAGGCACAGACCAGTCCTATCTGGGAAAACCTGACTCTGTCGTGAGATACTCCAGGAGAGTATCCATGAGACCAGGGGAAGGATGGGTTTGCAGCGTGGAACGGAAGTCAGAAAGGAAAAGAGGTTATCCATGCAGGGACTGGGGAGGACAGCCCGGATGGCTCTCAGAGAATGAGTCTAGTTAAGGGAAAACCAGAAAAAGAATGAGGAGCACTGAAGACGAAAGAGGACAGCCTAGAGACAGTGTGGCAAAGAAGTCCAGGAGAGGGCACGTGGAGGAAGTCTCAGGTAAGCTGGAGCCCAGACCCCTAAACCTCTCCATCCTCCAAGCAGCAGGCAGCCTCCAGAATTCACCTTGACCGGCAGGCACAAGGTGGGAACCCAGAGCCCACGGCGGGATGGGCCAGCTGCCTGGGAGGCCACGGAGACCTGAGCTCTCCCTCCACAGCTTCAGGAGCTGGGCGGCCAGAGGTCCTCCCACAGCAGACACAATTGCACTTAACGGCTCACCAGAGGCCAAAGGCTATTGCCCAACACAAAACAGCAACCACCGCCCTCCTTACCGACCACGGAGCTGGTAATAAAAGTTCCCATAAACCTCCATAAGTGAATTATAAACTGGCTTCCAAGAAGTACAAAGACAGAAGGCAGTTAGCTGCTCTGCCTCTCTGCTGTCTCAATTCTCTGATTCACACCTGTGGTAGGAAGGTCCAAGCGCTGGAGAGAGAAACCCAGAACGGGGCCACGATGCTTCCCACACGGCTCACCATGCTGCCGCTTCCCACGGCCAGCGACCTGCAAACAGGAGGAACATTAACACGGCAGCCAGAAGGAAAAGAAAAAGAAAAAAGACTGCAGCCGGATCCGAAGCCGAGCAGAGCCCAGGTGCGCAGAGGGGGGGGGGGGGGCCGCCTGCAGCCCCGCCCACACTCCCAGCAGAGAAGAAACATAATAAAACTGAAGCTCGGCCCAATATACTAGAAAATAATTTTACACTAAAGTTTCGAGAATCACTTGTGACTTACATCCACGTTCTGTGAAACAGTGGTATATACAAGCATACGGATCGTTCAAGACACTTCAAGACCAAAAAAATAAAAATAAAAATAAACCATTCTTCCTTTGCTATGCAGATGAGGCCCTTATGTATATTCATTCAGTCTAACATTGAGAACAACATTGGTCTTCTAGAGCAGGAATTTGTTTGCTGTAGGGCATGGACGGAATGGGGAAGAACGAAAGATTTATATCTATGGAACATTCTATTTCAACTTTTTAAAGACAAGCAGTATCTTAATGTGCTTTTCTTTAAAAGCTATATAAGGGAGCCTTATGGAATGTCTAGTAAGAAGGAAAGAATGTGCTTTTAATGTGAATGAGTATCTCTCTTTAAGCCAAGGAGAGAGGCCCCACACAGGAGAAACCAAATCAGCCAAACACCTTGATCTTGGACCCCTAGCCTCCAGATATGTGAGAAAATAGATTTCTGCTGTTTCAGCCACCCAACCTCTGGTGTTTTGTCATGGAAGCCCTAAAAATTAAGACAACGGACATCAGAACATTAAGAGACACATCCTAAGAAAATTAGCCTTGAGTCATATGGAGAGTCAGTGTAAGTCAATTGTACTTGAGATTATAGAGTGTGATTTCACAACAATTTCTTTAATATCCTTGCTAATGGGGTGTAGACAAAGCCTCAGATTCAGAATTAGCATCATCGTGTGACTTTCCCATATCTCAGAGCTCCAGCAACTGCTACAGAAAGAAAGCATTTCTACTCAAAGGTCAAATATAATGAAACGACGTGTAAGCAAAACACAACAAGAAAACAAAAGAAAAATAAGTAAGTCTTACCTTACCATGGTTGGATACAGCTCTGCCGTATAAAGGTAAATGAGGCCAAACGATGCCCCTATGGCAAATTTTCCAGCCATAGTCACCACCACAGTCCAAACAAAGTAATCCTGAAAAACCATATGTTTGCAAAATAGACCATCATGAGTAATATTTTTAAAAGAAAATATAAAATCTTAATTATTATTTAAAACTTTCTAATTATCCAATATTGTTCAGAACAATGAAAAGTTTTATCTCTGTTTGAATTTATTTTGTTATCTCTACTCATAGTCTGTAAAAGCTTTTCATCTCCCTGAAATTTAGAGAAAAGTTTAATTGTGCCTCCCCTCCAGCCTTGGAGATGTCAAATGACCCAATTAGAAAAGCCATTTGCAGAGACTGCTATGAAGTGAGACACGCCCAGATGGTGCTGGTTCCAGTAGTAATCGACCCACTCCTTCTGGAATTGATCCAGGCAGAATGAATCAAAGAGCCATAAAAACAAATTGGGCCCTTTGTGACAGTAATCCTCTAGCTTATAAATTATTTTCAGAAAATAATTGGAAAGTGATAACTGAGCTATTAAAACAGATTTTTTTTTTTTGTCAATGCACCTCAACAGTGATACTTCTCTGCGACTCCAACTCAGTTTCTGCTGTCCCTGATGTGCTCCACGTCCAGCTGTGGCTCACACAGGCCTCCCGCATTCCATCTTTCCTCTCCTCTCCTGTCTGCCCGCTGGATGTGGAGACCCAGGGGACCCTGCGGTTCGTGTGTTGAGGATGGCAGCCCCTTTGTCAACCTGAACCCCTGAATGACTCCGTGGAGCCAAACACCCCCTCACCACTCCCACCACTACCAACCAGGTACACCCACATCAAACTTTCTATGAGCAAGAAATAAATATCTATTATGTGAAGTCCCTGGGACTCGATGATGTCTCTAATAAAGCAACCAATGTCACCTTGTCATCCTGATTCCTGCGTGTTTGTTGGATGAATCTGTTGACAGTATCTGTTGTAGACAGTGTTTGTTGAATGAATTAATGTAACTTGAAAAACACTGAAGGGTGTTTACACTGCCATTTGGGGAGAAACTTCATTAGAAGGAAGAAATTTGTGGTTAAGAGTTAGTGCCGTGTTTCTAGAAATCCCCATCAGCTACTCTCCCGTTTTCCCCATTATCACAGGGGCTTAACCACTATCGAACTCAAACGCTCTGGGGTTCCCATAAATATTCACCAGCTAGCTTCAGAGACAGCTGCCATCAACTCAACTAGTATACCTGTAAACCACTTTAAAAACAAACAAAAAGAGGTATGGATGAAGTTCCCTCAAATTGGCAGCAAACCCCCTGGCCCTGAGTAGTTTTACTGCATTCATATTAGTTGTGCATCAATCAGCTGGAAATCTCAGTTACATAAAACATATGATTTGCCAACCTTGAGAATTAAGTGAAGTATTACTATAAAAAGAAGTCACTGGTTAAAGTAAATTTCAAACAATATGCAAAACTTAACATGCCTTGCTCTAAATGGTGAGATACCATTACTGAATAATTATATAATCCTAGAGAAAATTATAGAAAGTATTTTAAAGTATTGTTAGAGTGACCGTATTTTCCAAATCAAGAATGAAAACACAGGTTCTGATAACATTTTGCGGGGAGAAAGAGGAGGCGCACTTCTGGATGCAAGAGTTACATAGGAATATAGGAAAATATAGGAATGGGAAAGTGGGTTCAGTAGTTTATGGCAGTATCTCTCAGTAGGAAACTGCATTTTTAAGAACAAGCTCCTTGAGGGATTTAGGCATACTCAAAATTGGAAACAACTAATCTACTGCAATGAAAAACAAGACTATTTAAATGGAAACAGTCTTGAATATAAAACTCATTGCATCCTTCAGATGTCTCTATTGGCTTCCTCCCTCCTTCAGGTTTCTAATCAACTGTCACCTTCTCTGAGAGGCACACCAGCCTCGATCATCACCCTGGATAAAATAAACACATGTGTTACACACACACACACACACACACACATTCTCCATCCTTCATCCTGTTTTGTTTTTCTTCATACTTATAGAAACTTGATTCACTGTGTGTCTTCAGCACTTAGGACAACACCTGGCACATAACAGATTCTGGATACATATTTGCTGAATGAATGAATGTTTAAGATAATAATAATCACTGGAAGACATGATCAACTTTCCTCATTCAGGACCATTGTGTTTACAAAATACAACATTGGTCATCCCTGGGAAGTGGGATTATGGGCTTTTTAAAAAGAGAAAACACTTTTTTCCTTAATTTTTTTTATAATGAACATGTATTACTTACATCACAGGGAAAGAACAGTTTTTAAAAAAATATTTTAAAATATTATGTATATACTCTGTCCATATGTCTGAATTGATCTTCATCCTTACTGTCATAGTATAACTAACTAACCATGCCTTCAGTAAAACATAAAAATAACTCACCTTGGGGATCACCATAACCACACCACAGAGCAGTGCTCCTGAGATAAGGGAGAAGACCAGAATGTTTCTTCTCCCTATACTGTCCATCCCCCAGCATATGAAGACGTAGGCAGGAATTTCCACTGCACCTGTCATTGAGCAAAAGGGCTCTCTATAAGCCATGGCAGCCAACCACACAAGGGGACCTCGCCTTCTCACCCACCACCCGAAAGGAATGATCAGCCCTCTTCCCACTTCCAGGAGCCCCTAAGAGCTACACAACACCTGCCTTACAAGCCCGACCCCTTTTAAACTCCCTGGAGTGAAGAGGGGGGCGCCTGGGTGGCTCAGTCGTTAAGCGTCTGCCTTCGGCTCAGGTCATGGTCCCAGCGTCCTGGGATTGAGCCCCGCATCAGGCTCCTTGCTCAGCAGGAGTCCTGCTTCTCCCTCTCCCACTCCCCCTGCTTGTGTTCCTTCTCTCACTGTGTCTCTCTCTGTCAAATAAATAAAATCTTGGGGCGCCTGGGTGGCTCAGTCGTTAAGCGTCTGCCTTCGGCTCAGGTCATGATCCCAGGGTCCTGGGACTGAGCCCCGCATCGGGCTCCCTGCTCCGCGGGAAGCCTGCTTCTCCCTCTCCCACTCCCCCTGCTTGTGTTCCTGCTCTCGCTATCTCTCTCTCTCTCTGTCGAATAAATAAATAAAATCTTAATAAATAAATAAATAAATAAACTCCCTGGGGTGAAGAGGATGTGTCCTGTTAAGTGCACTAGCGCTCCCTCAATCCGCCTGGCACTTATCACCTGTCCCGGGGATCTTGCCACCCACTAGGCTGTGAGCTCCCCAGTATACAACATGGGGCCCAGAAGACAGGCCTGTTGGATGAATACATGAGTAAATTCATTGACGACATTGATAATTTCTGATCTTTGGTTTCTCGCACTTGGCAGAACGAGAGAAAATTCTACATCAGTAACTTCAAAGTTAGGAACTGAAGTAGAAAATTCACTGTTGGCTAAGTACACAAACTAATGATAATGCGTGATGGATTTTTAAATCTAAAAGTAAACATCTAAAAATCTAAGATGAATCCCCTACAGAACAGAAACTGCCTCGGGCCTCTTTTTCCTGCCCCACCACAAAAGTAAAGAGCTGGATCTCCAAGTCCATAACTGACTTAAAAGCCCTTCTCTTGAAAAACCAAAGTGAGATCCAGAGCCAAAAAGCTCTATGTCTACCAGCCAGAATCAAACAGGAAGCAAGCAAGAAGATCTTTTGGCCAAACTGAGCAACCCCAACCATTTCTTTTAGGAAACTGCCATGGTCTACCAGGCCAGATCTTCCATGTAATTCAGTCTGGAGTTCTCCCCCCATCTGCAGCTTGCCTAAATCTCAGGGTGCGCTCCGCCCCCACTGCTCAGGAGAGACCTGCCCTTGCCCATCCAGCTGCAGAATGCTGCAAGCACCTGGAGAGACTGGTCTGCCTCTCTGTCTCCCACAGCTGCTGAACACATCATAGGGGTAGACACCTATACTCCCGGTGAACATTCTCAGCAGTACATCAGAAATGTACACAGCTGCTGCTGCTCAAAAAAAAAAAAAAAAAAAAAGTGGCTCAGGCAAAGGCAAAAAAGAACATTCCGAGCTGCCTTTGAGAGCTGGTCTTGCTCCCTTTCATCGACATGGAAAATAGTCAGCTCTGAAGGAAATGCTCCCTTGCACGGACCCTGCAGTGGTAAGGTCCATGCTTTCGGGCCAGATCAGGGTATATATCTCTTACTCTACTCTTTTTTTTATTTTATTTTATTTATTTTTAAGAGTTTATCAAGCACTTTTCAAGGCCCAGGGTCATGACCCTCAAAAGAATCGCATGGGAGTAAGCCCGGCTTCGTGTCCCCACTTTACAATGGAGAGTAAATGTTTTGAGCCGAATGAGTAAGGGACACCTCAGGGACTGGAAGCAAGGTCTTCAGGAGGCACGACTCCTTTCTTGAAGCCTCCCTCCCCCACTGCCTCCCTCCGTGCCTCAGGACTGGGTGCTGGGCCACCAACCAACTTCCTGGGGTCTAGCCAAGCAGGGCAACCACTGTGAAATGGCTGTAGAGACATTTAAAGTATCCTACACTGGTTTTTCTTGAGTTGTCGCTTCAGGATATTGATACCCCATCTAATTTTTGGTGTGACTGTGTATAGGATAGAAATGGTGCAAGCAATGAGGTCCACGCCTCTTTGGATTCGGACAGTCTGCCATTACTTTCTTCACTCTATAATATAGAATCTCCAATCACCCAGACCCAGTTCCCCTCCTATCCCCACATAACCCCAAGGGTATGTCTTGAAGCTGCTGAAGCATTTATCACTTGCAAGTGGCACAAAACCTGGGCTGAAATCCCCACCAGCCCCAACCCGTCTCAGGAGAGAAAAACTCGTTCCAAAATGTCACAGCATAGAAATGTTGACTGGAAGCGCCTGTCAGCAAGAGGACTTCTGGGAAGGGGAATGACATGAAAAATCCAAGACAGTAGGGAATAGAAAACCATGTATATGTATCTTAGACACATTTTTATATTTATGAGATGTCCCAGTTTCTTGAGAATTTATATCTTCATTAAAACAAAGAAACTATGTCATAAAGATCTAAGACTCCAACTTCCCAAAGCTTCCCCACGTCACACCCCACCCCACTCGGTCCTCCCGTCACCTCCTGCTCTGTTGTAGGAAGACCACATCATTTCTCAAACTGACATCTAGAATGGGTTTGAAGCCAAGATGGTCTCTGCAAACTTGTTGGTTTGCCCAAAAAGAGAATAACAGTGTTTTATTTTTTCTTAAAATGACTTCTCTGGTAATTCCTGCTGAGCTATAATAAAAACAGATGTGACATCAGAGCACTTTAATGAGAAGGGATGCTATCTATGTGTAAAAATGTAAGAGCAAGATTTTTCTGAGGATAATAGCAAATGCAGTCAGCCTTTGTGAAAATGACCAGGAGTTAAGACTAGATGGACAGATATCGATTTCTAATATTTCTCTCATGTTTGGTGTGAATTTGGTTGGCCATCAGAGTCACGCCTCAAGACGTCAGTATCTGGGGCCATTTTAACCTGGCACTAAAATGAAAGAAGCACGACAATGAAATTATAGTTGCATGGATTTAAGTGATCTTACTGACTGCAATTTCTAAATTAGGGGCTTTTGAAGGTAGAAAGATACCAGAAGATCTCCAAGACGTATTAAATTTTAAAAGGAAAGCCACTTACAAAGAACAATAGTTACCTACAAAGAGAATGATCTCTTTCTCTGCACAAATGTATGAAAATGCATAGAAGGAGATCTAAAAGAGTACAAGCCAGATATTATAGACATCACCTCTCAAAGAGAGTTCTGAGATGGGGGTGGGCTTACAGGAAGGAAGGAAAGAGCAGAGGCAGAAAAGGAAGGAGGAACTAAATTCTTCTGACTGTTGGCATTGTTTTAAAAGAAAATATATACCTGTGTTCCAGCATAATAACACTAAAAGAGACTGTAATAATATAGTTGGCAGTATTGTTCCTGGTAGAGAAAAGACAATAAAAACACAAGAAAAACATGGTGGAAACATCACCTCATTGCTATGCTTAAATATAATTTAACTACTTACCCATGAGGAAGAGGTTTAAATATTCATTGCCTCCTAAATTAACAGAATTCAAGGAGAAGAAGTAGAATCCCAAACACCCAGTGAACCAAATCAGCCAAACAATAAATGTCCTTGTTCCAACATTCCAGTCATAAAACAGATCTAATAGGTTGTGCTTCTTAACTTCAAAGGGTGCATTACCGACAGGACCATTTAGATCTAGTGACAAAAGTTCTGACAGTTTACAGGAGCTTGCCCTATTCCACTTGGCCATCGCATCAACTACTCTTTGTGCTTCTTCATATCTTCCCTCTGAGAGAAGCCAAAAAGGTGTCTCTGGGAGTATCCAACAGCACACGACAAAGGGGACAGTCACTGTGGAGAGGACTATCTGATAGGTCCACCAGGTCCTGACAAAGTAGCCTGTCAAAGCCACCACCATTGTTCCAATGGCAAAAAAGGAATGCATCTGGATGCATGCCCACGTCCGAGACTTCATGCCAATAAATTCCGTCACATAGACAAACACCACCACGAGATAGCCACTTCCAGACTGAAAAACAAAGCAGGGAGGGTGGTCCAGATTTAAGGTCACATTTACAACTGCTCAGGGGTCTGATCTCTCTGCATATCACACATAGGCAAGAAAGAAAATGACAAAATTGTTTTCTGAAACCCTTACCACATTTCGAAAATGGCATTTAATCCAATCCATCCTTCTTCTTTAAATGGTTCTTTTCATCCTTCCCCCACCCTCGCCACCCTGAACGGCCAGACTCAGATGAGAGGACATGTATGATATACGTTAGGCGCTGCCTTTTGCTTCAGGTAAGGATTCCTCTGTAGTGTGCCTTTCTTTCTCAGTTAATGTAACTGTAAACATGCATACCAATTACTCTATAGATAAGAGGTCCTTATTATTAAATCCTAAATTGTTAAATGGGGGCAAAAAATAATGATATCTAATGTGAAGAAAAAGATTTGATTGAAACTTTATTTTAACAAGCAACAAAAGAAAAAATAAACAAACTGGGCTTCATGGAAATTAGAAACTTCTGTGCATCAAAGGAGACTACCAACAGAGTGAAAAGGCACCTTGTGGAATGACATATTTACAAATCATATATCTGATAAGAAATTAATATCCAGCATATATAGAACACTCCTGAAACTCAACAACAAAGCAAACAATCCAATTCAAAATGAGCAAAGAATTTGGATTTTTCCAAAAAGATACACGAATGGCCAATTAGCACACGAAAAGATGCTCAACATCACTAACCATTAGGGAAATGCAAATCAAAACCACATTGAGATACCACCTCATAGCCATTAGGATGGCTACTATAAAAAAAACAACAACAACAATAGAAAATAACAAGTATTGACAAGGATATGGAGAAACTGGAACTCTTGTGCACTATTGGTGGGAATATAAAACGATACAGCTGTTATGGGAAACAGCACGGGGATTCCCCCAAAAAACTAAAAATAGAATTACCATAAGATTCAGCAGTCCCACTTTGGATATACATCCAAAATAATTGAAAACGAGGCCTCAAAGAAATACTTGTACACTCATGTTTGTAACAGCATTATTCACAATGGCTAAAATGTGGAAGCAATGCAAGCATCCACAGACAGATGGATAGACAAGCAAAATGTGGTCTATACAGATAATGGACTATCATTCAGCCTTAAAAAGGAAGGAAATTCTGACACATGCTACAACATGGATGAGTCCTGACAACATGTTGCTAAGTGAAATAAGCCAATCACAAAAAGATAAAATACTGTATGATTCCACTTATATGAGTTACATAGTGTAGTGGAAATCATAGAAATAGAATGTAGAATATGGTTGCTAGGGGGTGGGGGGAGGAGGAAATGAGAGTGTTTAATGGGTATAGAGTTCCAGTTTTGCAAAATTAAAAGAGTTCTGGAGATGGATAGTGACTATGGTTGCACAACAATATGAATGTACTTAATATCACTGAAATGTATACTTAAAAATGGTTAAGATGGTAAATTTTATGTTATGTGTATTTTACCACAATTTTAAAAATTGGGGAAAGTAACTTTATTTTGAAAATAAGCTTATCTTTAATAAAATGTAGACTATAATAGCGATATGTGATCATTCTTGGAATAAACAAAGAATGAATCAAATGATGGATTTTTTTGTTGGGGGGGGTGATGAAAGGATTAGAATTTTTCCTACAAGAGTATTTCACATTTGACTTCTGTAACACAAATCATAAAGTTAATTTTTGCAAAATTATTCAAGAGCCAAAGGCCTCTCTTAATCCTTTGATATTCAAATCATACTCTTTTGAAGACTCATCATGTCATTGTCCTTGTGGATGTTCATTTCTTCAAAAGTTAGCTGGTCTAGCTCTACCACATCCCAACTGGCCCAGGGATTTGGGTAGGATGATTTAGTTTTCCCCATTGCTCTCAAAGACTTTTTGTAATCAAACATCTTTTGTAAGACCTGCAATTTCTCCTTGCATTGGAGAGTCAGGAAGAAGCTAACCTACAAGCTGTAGGTTTCCTGTGACAGAGAGCATGACACGAGTAGTAAACAGGGATGTGGGTGGTGGGGCCTCTACTGCATTAATGTTCAGTTTAATATTTTTGTGACAACAGCTTTCACTTCTCCATACAACCTTATAATTGCAAGACTCAGATAATGAACCCTGCTAATGAGGACTCCCACACCCAAGAATCTAGTTGTTTGGTAATGTTTGCTGTTGTTACAGTACACAAACAAAGATGGTGAGGACCGCCAAATACTACAGATTTCCCCCATTAAGTTAAGCGGTAACATCAGTCCCTGGCAGGTTTTTTTTTTTTTCCCATAGTCATCCTGAGCGCACTCCCACTTCCTACTGGTTACTTCTGTCACTGGGTTCAGTCAAGCCATACACAACTCTGTAATTCCAAAACGCTCCTTGGATTCGTTCACACCTGTCACCTCCACTGAGAACGCTGTTCTTCATATCTCCCCTGACCCCACCCCCACATAGCAGCCAGAACAGCCACTTCGCCCCCACCTGAACCCCTTCAGGACATTCCCATTGCCTCTAGGAAATCAAGCAAACTCTTGATCCTCCTCCAAGGCCCTGGCTAATCATCCCCATCCCTTCAGCCTCATCAAGGTGTTTTACCTCCTCTCTATTCTCCAGACATCCAGACCTTCAATTCCTTCTCATCTTAGGGCCTTCTTACTTGCTGTCTCTACCTGGAACATTCTTCTCTTACCCATTCCTCACTAAAAAGCCCCTAATTCTCCAGACTCTCCACTCTCCCAACTTAAGATCCCCTCCCCCGCACTGTCACGCCTCCATTGTCAACACTGAATTTTCCAAAATGGCCCATCAGTGTCTTGCCTTCCCACTACACTGTAGGGTTATTGAAACAGTCTGGTCTGGTTTACTTAGCATCACACTCTGTGGGCAGATTCTAATAAATGTGTTGAGTAAATGAGTCTGCCGGCATCTTCCCTCCTCAGAATTCAACCCCAACTACATTTCTCTTGAAAATCAAAGACAGAAAATTAAGGCCACATTTACAAATGTATTCAATGAGTGGCTGTCTCATTTTCTCAGTTCTGGAAATAAACACATGGTATTTCTAAGACTGAAACAGATATTTTCAGAATGCATCCTCTTAAGCCTTCCAAAAGAGGACCTTCACACTCTCTCCATCCCTGTGCCTCCGTTGAATCATCATTCCCACCAAGGGCTCATCAAATCTCATTCTGCAGTCACAGAGCCATTTCCTCTCATTCTGTCCTCAGTGGACACAGACTGCTGCTTGTCGTCTTTTGTATTAAAAACTCTTTACCTTCCTAAATATATATAATTACTTTTTTTAAAGGGGCTACACCTCCAATTCTCCCCAATTTTTTTCTTTTTATGCATCATCCCTATCCCTGGCCATCCACGTGGCTTCCTAGGAACCCTGTCCAGCCATCAGTGAGGACTCCAAAACTGAAAACACCAGCCTGCTCTGTGAGGGCTGGGACCTCCCTGAGATTGCAGTCCTTGGCCTCTCCCCGGAATCTTGGCTCATACGTACGTCCTGGTGAATGGGGATGCATACCCATCCCTGAGTTTAGCAAGGTCACAAGTTCCTCCCACAGACAGAAACTTCACTCCACTATCCTTGACTGGTGACCTCCAACAGGATTCACTGCTGCTGTCATTTGGCAGCTTAGACCCTGTCCCCAAGTGTGGGGACACTTCGTCACTGGCTGGTCCACTTACAATGATAGTCCCCACCGGAAGGACGGCCTATGTCGTGGCCGGTGCCCTACCGTGCAAGTTAACTTTAATCTCATTGGCTCCTGATAACAACCCAGTGAAGCAAGTAGTATTTTCTACAGTTTACAGCTTAGAAACTAAGGCTTGAAGAGAACACCGTGTTTGCCCAAGGCCACACAGTGAAAAAGCCAAAATATGACAAGGCTGGTATTCAAACTCATGCCCTTTTCCCTCCATGTCCTTGTTCCTCGCAACAGAAAAGCCCAGCGCTTTCTTGTTTTCATTCCTACTGCACAGTATACAAATGACTTTTAACAACACACCTATGGCTCATGCATACAGGGCCTGACTCGGCCGCTGGAATTGCTCAGAAATGAAAGAATGCCTTAGTAATTGTGGAATGTGGACCACGTGCCAAGCATGGCGTCAAACAAAAAGTCTCTGCCTAGTAAGCAACCATTTTTCACGTTAATGAGTTTCACTGTAAACACAGGGCACTGCTGTTCCACAGAAAGACTTCTCAGGGGCACGGACAAAGATGAGTCCTTGCCCTCTGTCACCGCATTCGAAATGACCCAAACTAAGACAGCTAGGCTCGGTGTGAAAACACTGCAGGAGAATTAATGAGGTTTTTTGTAAAAAAGCACACACACAACTCACCATGGCTAGAAGAAAGCGTGCGATCATGAAGCCGTAATAATCAGATGAGAAAGCCGCTGCTATGCCGAAGAAAAATAGGCCAATGCTTGTGGACCACAGGACGAGCCGTCTTCCTAGCCTACAAGATAAGAATGGCACAGCGGGACAAGCAAAGTAGGGTCATAACAGTTGAAGCACCCACTCCAATTCACGACAGATGAGTATTGCTTATGTACTGATTGCTGCTATTCACTCATTTACTGGGGGCAAGTTACGAGTTAACACATGCAAGAGGCCAGTCTTTCGGGGGAGAGGCCTCTACCCAAGCCACTAATAGACACACATGATCACCCGGGGTGATCCCCCAGAGGACTTGCCGACCCAGGACTGGTGAGGGAGAGGAGGGGGGATATGTGCCCATCCTTCCCTCTCTGTCTCTCCTGCCTTCATTTGGGCCTTCACCATTTCCTCCATCTCTCATCCCAGCGGCCTCCCAACCAGCCCTCCTCATGTCACACCAGCACACCCCCCTCCCACACTTCCCAGAAATAAAAACAATCCCAGGTGTAGTTTTGCTTCACTTCTTTTATCCATCCTATGCTTCTGCCAAATGCGCCTCCCCACAATTCCCTGAAGGTGCCAGCCTCTCTCATGACAGGAAATTTTTCCTTCCCCCTTAGAAACCCTTCCCTAGTGAGCATTTAAAACCCAGGTCAAATGTGCAGCCTTTTCTGACCATCCTCTGGGGTCTTGAGGCAGAAATGAAGAGACAAGGCGATGTAGTAATCAGGTGTTCAGGCCTGGGTTCAAGTCCCAGCTCCACTGCTTACTCTCCAGATAAACTTTCCGTGCCTCCTTTTCTGCACCGGTACTTAAAATAGGGCCAATAGTGCCTACCTCCTAGATGTCTTTAAATAATTAAATGAGATAGGGCGCCTGAGTGGCTCAGCCGGTTAAGCGACTGCCTTCGGCTCAGGTCATGATCCTGGAGTCCCGGGATCGAGTCCCGCATCGGGCTCCCTGCTCGGCGAGGAGCCTGCTTCTCCCTCTGACCCTCTCCCCTCTCATGTACTCTCTCTCATTCTCGCTCTCTCAAATGAATAAATAAAATCTTTAAAAAAAAAAAAAAAAAAAAAAAAATTAAATGAGATAATACACAAGACATTTAAAACAGTACCTGGTGCATAGTAAATGGTGCATAAATGTGAGCTGTTATTATTTTAAAAGCATTTCTCACATTTCATTGAAATTATCTATTTAAAAGTCTTTCTCCTCCACTGTTAGCTCCATAACGATGGGATCAGGTCTTATTTCTTTGCTTTTTTATTATGATATGTCATACATACATAAGAATGCATAAAAATACATATGCATTCGGAGAATAATAAGACTCAAACATCTATGAAATCACAACCCAAAGTAAGAAAGAGATCATTGCCACCCTCCCAATAGCTTCTTACACCTCCCTTTGTGATCCCAAACCCCCAACTCTTTGCTCCCTTTTTGGAGAGACCATTATCCTAATTTTGGCAACCATCAGTTCCTTACTTTTCATTCCATTTTACCACATTTATAGGCAGCCCTAAACAAGATAGGTTACTTTTGCTAGTTTTTTAACTTTCTATCATCGAACAGTACTGTATGTATTATTCTGTGTCTTGCTTCTTTTACTCAATCCTATTTTTGGAGATTCATCTCTGTTGTTTGTGTAGCTACGAATCATTCATTGCATGGCCGCACATCCCACAGCAAGAAATATTGCAATATGTGTGTCTACAATATGGCTGAAGTACATTTGGGTTGCTTGCATGGCCAGGCTGGTAGCAACAATGCTATAGGAGCTTTTTGATGCACATACCCATGTGGACACGTGCAAGGGCATCTCCAGGGTCCAAGCCCCAGGACATGTGAGCTGTGCCCATCACCAACTTTTCTATATAATGAGAAACCATTCTTCAAAGTTTTCCTGATTTGCATTCTCAATTTGCATTCACACCAGCAGGGCGAGAGATCCTATTACCCCATATCCTCACCAACACTTGGCATTACAAGACTTTCTACTTTTGACAACTGGTCAAAAATAAATGGTATGGTTATAGATCATTGACACCCTTTTCATCTTTCCATTAGCCATTTGGATTTTCTCTTTTATGAAGTGACTTCAAATCTTTTTCCCAGTTTTCTATTGGGTTGTCTTTTTCCTATTGATATAAAAGTCCTTTAAGTAATCTGGATTCTAATCTTTTAGTTATATGTAAAGCAAATATTCTGTCTCTCTTTTTCTCTCCTGCTTGTCTTTCTTCTCTTAATGGTGTCTTTTCATGGACATCAATTCTAGTGAAGTCAAATTTAGTGCTTTTTGTGTCTTAATAAAGATCTTTCCTTCCTTCAATTAGGTTCTGAAAATATTCTCCCCTATTATCTTTCTAAAGTTATATAGTTTTTCCTTTCACGTATGTACCTTTAATCCTTCTGGATTTTAATCCTTCTGATGTTTGTACTGTAAGGTGTAAGGAAGGGACACCAGTTGTATTTTCTTCCGTACAGCTATACAAGTATCCCAGCACCATTTATTAATCCTTTTCCTGCTGATGTTCGATGCCTTATTTGTTCCATAGTTATATCTATAATTGAACTACTCTCTTTCAGGGTCCCCTAAGGAACTATCAACTGTTTGTCTAATGATACATCTATTTATCCTAATGATTTGATTCTTGAAGTTTGTCATTTTCTCCATAAGTGCTTATACACTTTTTGATTGATTTATCCATACATATTTTATATTTTTAGGTTTTTGCAATGGCATTTTTTTAACTTTTTTTAAATTGAAGTATAGTTGACATCTGTTACATGAGTTTCAAATGTACAACACAGTGATTCAACAACTCTATACATTATGCTATACTCACCACAAGTGTAGCTACCATCTGTCCCACACAACGTTATTACAATACCATTGACTATATTCCCTGTGCTGTACCTTTTATCCCCATGACTTATTCATTTCATAACTGGAAACCTGTATCTCCCATTCCCCTTCATTCTTTTCACCCATCCCCCAACCATCTCCCCTCTGGCAACCATCAGTTTGTTTTCTGTATTTATTGGTCTAGTCCTGTTTTTTTGTTTATTTGTTTGTTCATCTGTTTTGTTTTTTAGATTCCACATATAAGTGAAATCATCTGATATTTGACTTTCTTTGACTTATTTCACTTAGCACAATACCCTCCAGGTCCATCCATGTTGTTGCAAATGGCAAGTTCTTGTTCTTTTTCATGGCTGGAATATTATTCAGCCATATAATGCTATATATATCATATATATTATGATATATATCATATTATACATTATATTATAATTTATTAATATTTATTGTTTTAGTCTATATTATTAGTTATTATATAATATTTATCGCATATTTATATTTTTATTAATTTTTGTTTTTATTTATATTACATATTTTATATAATTATATAATTATTATTATGTTATGTTATATATTTTTAACATATTGCATTTTATTACAATTTATTAATATATAATAAATAACATTTTATATGTAATATGTTAATGATAATAAATAAAGTATATTATATTAATATATATTTATATATCACAACTTCTTTATCCATTCATCTATCAGTGGACACTTAGGCTGTTTCCATATCTTGACTATTGGAAATAATGCTACAATAAACATAGAAATGCAAATATCTTTTCAAATTAGTGTTTTCATTTTCTTTGGGTAAATACTCAGTAATGGAATTACTGGATCATGTGGTATTCCTATTTTTAATTTTTTGAGGAACTTCCATCTATTTTTCCACAGTGATTGTACCAATTTACATTCCCACTAACAGTGCACAAGGGTGCCTTTTTCTCTACATCTTCACCAATACTTGTTATTTCTTGTCTTCTTTTTTTTAATTTTAGCCATTCTGACACGGGTAAGGTGATATCTCATTGTGGTTTTGATTTGCATTTAGTGATGTTGAGCATCTTCTCATGTATCTGTTGACCATCTGCATGTCTTCTTTGGGAAAATGTCTACTCATGTCTTCTGCCCATTTTTTTAATCAGATTGTTTTTTTGATGTTGAGTTGTATTAAGTTCTTTATAGCTTTTGAATACTAACCCCTTATGTATATATCATTTGCGAATATCTTCTCCCATTCACTAGACTGCCTTTTCATTCTGTTGACGGTTTCCTTCACTGTGCAAAAGCTTTTTATTTGGGGGCAGCCCTAATAATTTATTTTTGCTTTTGCTTCCCTTGCCTGAGGAGACATCTCTAGAAAAATGTTGCTAAGGCCAATGTCAAAGAGATTACTGCCTATGTTTTCTTCTGTGCGTTTCATGGTTTCAGGTCTCATATTTTTTTTTTTTTAAGATTTTATTTATTTATTTGACAGAGAGACACAGCGAGAGAGGGAACACAAGCAGGGGGAGTGGGAGAGGGAGAAGCAGGCTTCCCGCTGAGCAGGGAGCCCGATGCGGGGCTCGATCCCAGGACCCTGGGATCATGACCTGAGCTGAAGGCAGACGCTCAACGACTGAGCCACCCAGGCGCCCTGCAGGTCTCATATTTAGGTTTTTGATCCATTTTGAGTTTGTTTTTGTGTATGATGTAAGAAAGTGGTCCAGTTCCATTCTTTTGCATGTAGCTGTCCAGTTTTCCCAGCACTATTTATTGAAGAGACTATCTTTTCCCCATGACATATTCTTGCCTCCTTTGTTATAGATTAATTGACTATGTAAGTGTGACTTTATTTCTGGACTCTGCAATGGCACTTTTTAATTTTTATATTTACTACTAGTAGATATAAAATAATTAAATTTATATGTATTGATGACATATCCAGCAACCTCATTACATGTAAGTTCATTAGTTCTAACAATTCATCTGCTGGATTTTCTTCAGACAGAATTGTAATGGCTAAAAATAATGACTTTTTGTCTTCTTTCTGCTTATGACTTTCTCCCTCCCTCTGCTTCTCCCTCTCTTTTCTTTCTCTGTTTTACTTTATAGTACTAGAATCTCCAGTACAAAACTAAGCAGAAGCAGTGTTTCATACATCTTTATATATTCCTGATTCCAAAGGAAAACCTTTTGACATTTCACAGTTTATATGTTCATGGTAGATCTTTTTGAAGATACCTGTTATCAGGTTAAGGACATTCTTCTACCTTTAGTTTTTGTCATGAATGAATTTTGAAATTTATCAAATGTTTTTCCTATATTTATTGAGTTGCTAATATGAGTTTTGTCCTCTAATCTGTTAATGTGGTAAATTCCATTGATTAGTTTCTAATATTAAGTGTATTTCAGACCTTACACCTCTGCTTTCATGAATTTTAATCTCTCATATTTTCCATCTGTCTCTCTGATGTTTATTATTGATAAGTTTTTCTGAGCTCTCATGCATTTTACTCATTCTTTCTTTACTTTTATATAATGGGTTGTTAAAACTACCCAGGAATTTGTCAGTCACTTATTTTGGTTTGTATTTCTAGATGTTCTAGGCAGTTATTCCTCAATTTTACGTCATTTTAAAATACAATTTCCAGGGGCGCCTGGGTGGCTCAGTCGTTAAGCATCTGCCTTCGGCTCAGGTCATGATCCCAGGGTCCTGGGATTGAGCCCCGCATTGGGCTCCCTGGTCCACAGGAAGCCTGCATCTCCCTCTCCCACTCCCCCTGTTTGTGTTCCCTCTCTAGCTGTCTCTCTCTGTCGAATAAATAAATAAAATCTTAAAAAAAAAAAATTTCCAGGAGGTGCCTGGCTGGCTCAGTTGGTACAGCATGAGACTCTTGATCTTGGGGTCATGAGTTCAAGCCCCATGTTGGGCATAGAGCTTACTGAAAGAAAGAAAGAAAGAAAGAAAGAAAGAAAGAAAGAAAGAAAGAAAGAAAGAAAGAGTTTATTTTTAAAAAAAAATGTTAATAAATAATTTTTTAATAAAATAACAATTTCCAGATTTTTATCAATAATTTTAAGCTTGTCTTCTATTCCTTTAAGAGCAGTAAACATAGTAAATTTATTACCTATGCCTGACAATTCTAGTATTTGAAGTCTTTGTGCATAAAGGCTGCTTTTGCTGACTCTCACTCATGGTGCCTTTTAATCATGTGTTTTGGCTTTGACTGACCTAATTTCCACACCTTCCACACAACTACCAGGAAGGCAGTTATGGAACAGAAGATTCTTAATCATAGAAACATAACTTTAGCCACCAAATAATAACTAGACTCCACTTCTCTAATTTCATTACTCAAACGGCACCTCATGGGATGTGAGTTAGAGGTGGGGAGACCTGGGCACTCCTCCCTTTAGGCCTCCATAGACTTTGCCTCCATTGGCTTTCACTTCTAGTATGGCCCCAGCCACAATAAAGCCATTATTTTTATTTTGGACATTTGTTAGCCCCATTAGACGAGCATACCCCAAGGGCAGGGATTTTGACCTAAGCTGTTGCCTTCAGGTTCCCAGGGCCCAGCACATGCCTGTAAAATTCCCAACTATGGGGACCAAATAAATTCATCTCTGTGGGTTAGCACAGGTACTTAAAGCGCAGTCCATGTCCACACAGAGATGAACTTTGCTTTATTTAAGTGCTATGTATCCATTTTAATGTGTGTTTTTTAAGAAAATATGGCTAGTGTATCAAATCCACAATTTCATAGATATTACTGCTTAGAACCAGGTTACATCTATTAAAAAGCAAGTTTATTTAAATATATATATATATTCAAATAATAACCAGTATTTATTGAGTGGTTATATGTCCAAGGTACTTTTTCTGCATTAATTTTGCAATAACCCTTTGAAGTGAGTGCTATTATTTTCATCACCAGTTTATAAACTAGTTTCTGAAACACAGGTTATGCCATTTTCTCAGGGCTCATGACTAGTAAGTGCAGAAACCAGGATCTGAACCAGGTAGGCTGTCTTCAGAACCCATGCTCTACCCACTACGGTTTTTGTGTATCCCTAAACACAATCAGCAAAGAGGTAGGTATTTAATAGGAGGTATGAACATGACTAAAGTTTTGAACATAATTTCCTGACCTCTAAGAAAATCAGATAGGAAAATGAACCCTACACTGATGCAACAAACCTAAATACTTCATTTTACCTGTCAGAAAGGTAGCCAAAAATCATTGCCCCCAGCAGGACTCCCAACATAAATACGGGCTGGACCATCTTTGCAAACCATTCTCGGTTACACACCAGATCCCACTGAGTCACCACGGTGCTGTCCCACTTGCTCTTGTCATAGATGTAGCCATCCAAACAAGGAAAGCTGCTCTTCCGGCCATTATAATCAGAGTTCAAACCAGACTTTTCATCCCTCCGGAATCGGTGACAACTTGTGAGCTCCCAGACCTCACCGTTCTGTAGCTGCACTATAATCTGATCTTCATGGCCTGTGAAAAACAGGATCCAGATGTCCTCCAACCTCCAACTAGAGACATTGTGGAAAAGAACCTGACTCACGTTGCCCGGAGGCCGGCAGGTATGGTAGGGGGACACTGTCATGAACACAGATGCCAAGTAGTGGATACCACAAGAGATGTTCTGGAAGGCACATATAAAATAGAGGACTATCTGAAATCTGCAAAGAGAAGAAAAGCAAGTTACTATATCTGGCCTATGGGCTCAAAAAGACTATAAGTACATATGAAGGGTATTCATTACATTTAGCTTAATATATATACAGATGTATAAATACAGAAATAATTACAGATGTTTCCATATGTGTGTGTGTGTATTATTTGTTAGTATATATACATAGCTCTGTTATGTCACAAGCAATGACATTGAGACAGGGAAACTAAAGGGACCCCATGAAAAAATACTTTTTTGCTCCTTTTTCTGCTTCTTCTCTTGCTAGGAGCTACACCCCCACCTTACACACACCTTATAGAACAGATAATATATGGCCTCCTTATAAAGGCCAAGGAATTCATGATTTCTTTGGAGACTTCCAGCACAGTATATAGCATCTAAGGAGTGACCAGGTGGGGTCATCATGAACATTTTCCAAGACCACTAACTCATCAAGACCCCTGGCTTCAGGGCATAAGTAACTTATGGAGGACACCTAAACACTCATCTTTGTTCCCAGATGCCTGAGAAGACACTGCACCAGACCACCATCCCCAATAAAAACCCCAGACTCCAAGCAAAGATGAAACTCACTCTCCTTTCCTTTCCGACTCCCCCAGAGGTTTTGTCTGTATCTGCTCTCTCTGTGTCTTCAATAAACTGCTCTCCTTTCCTCTTGGCTCACATTTGATTTCTATCCTGTGCAAAGCCAAGGACCCTCCTGGCTGGTCCTGCGGGACATCCTGTGGGTTCTCGAACCTGGCCAACCTGCATCAACATCCCAATAGCAACATGCACATCCAGTGCCCAGATCTTGTTTTCTAAATACATTCTCCAGTAAAAGGGACCAGGAAAAAAGCTGATTTAAGACCAGGACAGGGAAAATTAAAAATATGCCTAAAGCATCTTGTGGAATCAGAAAGTAAAGAAGCACTCAAAATACAAAAGGTTGGGGGCATGTCTAAGGGACACAGGAATCAATCCGAAAAAGCTCCCAGTGGGCAAGGCTGAAACAATTTGAGCAACAAAATAAATAGCATGGTATATCCCAAGGTATAAAATAAATATACAAGTCCATAATGTTTTGTTTAATTTTATGTGTCAACAAGACTGGGCTAAGCCCAGATAGCCGGTAAACATTATTTCTGGATGTGTCTGTGAGATTGGCATTTGAATGGGTAGACTGAGTAAAGAAGATTGCCCTCACCTGTGGGTGGGCATCCTCCAATCCACTGAGGGCCCGACTCGAGCAAAAGGTGGAGGAAGGGCAAATTTGCTCTCTCTGCTGGGGCTGAGACATCCACCTTCTCCTACCCTTGGACATCAGAATTCCTGGTTCTCAGGCTTTTGGACTCAGACTGAAATAGGGAAACTGAAAAACTCCATAAAAACCTGCTTTTTGCTCCTTTTCCTGCTTCTCTTCTTGCTAGGGCCTGCACCCCCACTTTATACATGCCTCAGAATGCAAACAATATGTCCTCCTTGTAAGGAACACAGAGTTAATGATTTCTTTAGAATAGATAGTACCTAAGGAAGAACCAGGTGAGAATGACCAGATGAAGCTCTCGTATGCATACTCCAGACCACCAGCGCTAGGCAAATATCTCGAAGGCCCCTGCCCCCAAGAACAACACCTGGGCTCTCGTCTCTGTACTAACCGGTCCCTGGATGCCTGAGAGGACACGTACACCAGACCACGAGCCTCAGTAAAAACCTCCAGACCCTGACCAAAGACGAGATTTCCTCCTTTCCTTTCTGAGTCTCCCAGAAGCTCTGTTTGTACTTTCTCTCTACTTTCAATAAACTCTGCTTTCCCCTCCCGCTGGCTCAACTTTGATTTCTATCCTGTGCACAGCCAGGGACTCTCTTGGCTGGTCCTGCGGGACTCCTTCTGGGTCCTCGGACCCAGCCTGCTAGCAACTAGACCAGGACTTACATCATCAGTCTCCCAATTTTCAGACCTTCAGACTTGGACCTCACAAGAATACCACCGACTGCCCTGGATCCCAGCCTCCAGACAGCACATTGTGCAACTTGTCTGCTTCCATAACTGTGTGAGCCAATTCTTATAATACATCTCTTACCTAGATCTCTATATATATCCTATTTGTTCACAGGGTGCCTGGGTGGCTCAGTCGGTTAACCGTCTGCCTTCGGCTCAGGTCATGATCCTAGGGTCCTGGGATCGAGTCCCACATCGGGCTCCCTGCAACAGAGCCTGCTTCTCCCTCTCCTTCTGCCTGCCACTCTGCCTGCTTGTGCCCTCTCTCTCTCTCTCTGTCAGATAAATAAAATCTTTAAATATATATATATATATATATATATATACACGTGTGTGTATATATATATACACTATTTGTTCTGTCTCTCTAGGAGACCTTGATGAATAAAGATTTTGGTACTAAAGTAGTTCTAAACAGAACAGAACTTTAAGAATGAACTTTCTGAACTAGTTCTGGGGTTTCTGGAATTGGCTGTCTCATCGGATTAGATTTAGAAGCACTACTGACTCCCCTCTGGCCCCTGTATCCACCATTCTGGTCTTTGATTTTTATGAATTGTACTATCTTAGGTACCTCCTATAAGTGGAATCACGCAATACTTATCTTTTTGTGTCTGGCTTATTTTACTTAGCAAAGTGTCCTCAAGGTTCATCCATATTGCTGTGTATTGCAGAATTTCCTTCTTTTTTTAAGGCTGACTACTATTCCATTGTAGGTACACACCACATTTCCTTTATCCGTTCATTTGTGGATACACACTGAGGTTGTTTCCACATCTTAGTTATTGTGACTAGGGCTGCCCACGGAATACCCATAACCATGGAAGTGCTAATATCTCTTTGAGATCCTGGCTTCAGTTCTTCTAAACATACACCCAGAAGTGGGATTGCTGGATCATATGTGTGAAGCCTCCATACTGTTTTCCATAGCGGCTGCACCAGTCTGCGTTCGCACCAGCAGCACGCAAGTGTTCCAGTTTCTCCACATCCTCACCAACATGCGTTGGCCTTTGTCTTCTTTTAATAATAGCCACCCTGACAGGTATGAGGTGATATCTCATTGTGCTTTTGACTTACATTTCCCTGATGATTAATGACAAAAGACTTTTTTTCATACACCTATTGACCATTTGTATATTTTCCTTGGGGAATTGTCTTTTCAAGTCCTAGGCTCATTTTTTTAAACAGGTTGTTAATTTTTTGGTTGGGAGTTGTATGCATTCCTTATTTTGTTTGGAAATTAGCTCCTTATCATATCTATAGTTTGCAAATATTTTCTCCCATTTTGTAGGTTGCCTTTTTACTCTGTTGATTTGTTTCCTTTGCTGTGAAAAAGCTTTTCGGTTTGATGTAGCCCCACTGGTTTATTTTTGGGTTTTGTTGCCTGTGCTTTTGATGTCATATCTATGAAATCAGTGCCAACATCAGTGTCAGGAAGCTTTTCCCTGTTTTCTACTAGGAGATTTACTGTTTCCGGTCTCATGTTTAAGTCTTTAAGCAGCGCCTTCTCTCTCCCAGCTTGCACCACTGGCCTCATGGGAGCTCCCTACAGTCAGCTGACAGAGTAAAAGACTTGGGCCTGATTTTACAGCTGGTTCCACACAATATGCAGGCACCCCCTGAAAGGGGACAGTTGAAGCACTACGGCCCCTCTTTGGGGCAGGTCTGAAGGACAGTCATGTAAGGAAATCCTCCCAGTGAACAGAACTTCAAACAATTTACCTAGTTGCACACTTCACTTGGAAGAAGAAACGGCCAGACATTGATCATATATCAGCACATAAGCTGTAGCCGATGGTTTAGTTGGATGGTCAAGGACTTGGAAGGCACATGATCAGAAAATTGGCATCAAAGAAATTTGAAGAAGAGGTATGTGGATAGACCTCTAGGAATAGGCAAAAAATGTGAAGATATTTGTGTCGCATGTGAGTGCTCACCAAAGGATGACCTCAGCAGAAGAGGATTTTAATAATCAAGTAGATAGGATGATCCATTCTATGGATACTAGCTGGCTTCCTTCCCAAGCCATCTTGTCATTGCCCATTGGGCTAATGAACAAAGTGGTTATGGTGGCAGGGACAGAGGTTATGCAAGGGCTCAGCTTCTCAGTGAGCTGATCTGGCTACAGACACCACTGAGTACCCAATATGGTACCACTACCCAGCAGCAGAGACCAACAGTGAGCCCGAATATGGTACCACTCTTGGGGTGAGTGTCTGCTTATTGTGCAGAACCATCTGGACAGCATTTTGTCCTTACTAGAATAAATACTCTGGATATAGATTGGCCTTCCCTGCACAATGCTTCTGCCAAAACTACCGTACTTACAGAATGCTTTATCCATCATTGGGGTATTCCATATAGCATTGCTTATGATGAAGAAACTCACTTCACTGCAAAAAAATATGGCAGTAGGCCGCTGTTCATAAAACTTACTGATCTTACCATGTTCCCCACTATCCTGAAGCCCCTGGTTTGATAAAATTGTGGAATAGCCTTTTGAAGATTCAATTACAAAGCCAGCTAGGTGGCAATATCATGTAGGGCTAGGACGAGATTCTCTAGCAAGCTGTGTATGCTCTGAATCAGGGTCCAATATATGGAGCTATTTCTCTCCTGGTCAGCACTCATGAGTCCAGGAATCAAGGGGTGGAAATGGGAGTTATACTTAGGGACCCATTAACAAAACTTTGGTTCCTGTTCCCACACCCTTACTCTCTGCTAGCCTAAAGATCTTAGTTCCAGAGGGAAGAATGTTTCCACTAGGAGACACAACAATGATTCCACTGAACTGGAAATAAAGACTGCTGCCTGGCCACTTTCGGTTCCTCAGGCCTCTGAATCAAAAGGCAAAGAAGGGAGTTACAGTGTTGGCTGGGGTGATTGATCCTGACTACCAAGGGGAATTTGGGGGGGCCTGGGTGGCTCAGTCATTACGTGTCTGCCTTCGGCTCCGGTCATGATCCCAGGGTCCTGGGATCGAGCCCCGCATCGGGCTCCCTGTTCGGCGGGAGGCCTGCTTCTCCCTCTCCCACTCCCCCTGCTTGTGTTCCCTCTCTCGCTGTGTCTCTCTCTATCAAGTACATAAATAAAATCTTTTAAAAAAAGGGGGGAAATCGGCTCCCCAATGACAGTAAGGAAGAATATGTCTGCAATACAGGAGATCCCTTTGGGTGTCTCTGAGTATTACAGTGCCTTGTAATGAAGGTCAGTGGAAAATTACAACCCAATCCAGGCAGGACTACTAATGGCCCAGACCCTTCGGGAATAAAGGGTAGGTCACTCTATCAGGTGAAAGGTCCATAGCCAACTGAGATGTTTGCTTAAGGCAAAGGAATATAAAATGGGTCATGAAAAAAGGTAGTTATAATAAATACCACCTACAACCACGTGACTACTTACAGAAACAAGGACTGTAATTGTCATGAGTATTTCTTCTTTATTTTGTTATGTTTGTGTGTATAGACATATATGAAGCAAATATCTTTGCTTTCTTCCTTATTCTCTTCTTATATAACATAAGATGTACTGACTTTATATCAGTATTTAAGTAGTGTTACATCATAATATTTAAGTTACAGAATATCAGAAGAATAAACATCATCCAAGGACTTTACGTCCCCTTCTGGGGGAAGGATTAGTGTAGTGTGCATTTATTCAGGATAGCTGTATCAAGTCAAGTGGAATTAAGACCGTGCTATTGTCTTTACTTAGAGATTAAGTTTGGTTTAAGGAGATCCATATGGGTTGCAAGTTGACAAAGGGTGATTAACCTGTGATGGTTAATTTTATGAATCAACTTGACTGGGCCACAGGATGCCCAGACAGCTGGTAAAACATTATATCTGGGTGTGTCTGTGAGGGATCTCCAGAAGAGATTGGCATTGGAATCAGTAAACCAAGGAAACATCATCCTCGCCAATGTGGTGGGCATCATCCAATCAGTTGAGGACCCGAAGAACAAAAAGGCCAACGAATGACTAATTCATTTTCTTTGCTTGGGCTGAAACATCCACGTTCACTTTCTTTGCTTGGGCTGAAACTTCCATGTTCTTGTGCCCTCAGACATTGGTGCCCCTGGTTCAGACCCTGCCTGGGACTTACAGCATCAGCCCTGCGGTTCTCAGGCCTTTGGATTAGGACTAAATTACATCACTGGCTTTCCCAGATCTCCGGGCTTGCACATGGCACATTGTGGCACTTCTCGCTTCTATAATTGTGCATACCAATTCCTATCCTAAATCTCCTCTTATCTATCTATTTATATATCTTATCCATTCTGTTTCTCTGGAGAATCCTGACAAACGCACTATCTGGTTGAACAAACAAAAAGGAGAGAAGAGACAAATCTTTTTTGCCAGGAGAATTCCAACTATTATCTATAAACATTCCCCCTCTACAAGAGATGGGAGCTTAACTCCCACTCTCTACTCCTGGAGGGCAGGCTGAGACACAGTGACTCCTTCTCAAAGAATATAGGAGGAAAAAGGAAAAAATAGTAACTTTACAGTGGGAGAAATCAGACATATGCTATCTTCACCAAATGTTGAAAGTTTAACATCCCCAGTGATGTTATGTGGATGTCATGTACCTCCTCATAGGATGTGATGAACAAGCACTTACCCCTGTGGCACCTTCTAAAAGCCATAACCCCAGTCTAACCATGAGAAAAACAACAGATAATCCCAGACTGTAGGACATTCTACAGGTTGCCAGGCCAAAATGCCTAATGATGGTCAAGGTCATAAAAACAAACAAACAAACAACAACAAAAAAAACAGGAAAGACTGAGAAACTACCACAGAGTAGAGGACAGTGGGATAATATACCAACTAAAAGCAGTGCGGTACCCTGGGTTAGATCCTGGAACATGAAGAGAGCATTAGTGGAAAACCTGGTGAAACCTATACAGAGTCTGGAGTTTACATAATAGTAATATACTAATGTCAGCTTCTTAGTTTGGCAAATGTGCCGCGGTAACGTAAGGTGTTCCCAATGGGGAACACTGCGTGAGGGACATACAGGAACTCTCTGTACTATCTCTGCAACTTTTCTGTAAATCTGAAAGTATCCAAAAATATATAATTGTATTCAAAATTTAAAATGTAGAGTCTCCAAATTCACAGACTCAAACTAACATGGACTTATTTTCTGAAATAAAAATTGCCTCACAAGGACAACGGTGCCCACTGGACGGCAGGGTAGAATACATAACATTTGGACTGCCCCACTCATTTCAAACCGCTGGAATAAAGAGTCAGAACAGCCCCCTTTGGGCAGATGGTTTCAATATCCAATTTTAAAAGGATCAGTGCAGACAATGAAGAACATTACTATAAAACCGTCATGACAAGAAGTAGAAAATAGGTCCCGTCAGAGCACACCCACGCCAAATCGCACTGTTGACACATGTGATCTTCATCTCGCTGCCTACTTTTCAAAGCGGCCCACCCCCCTGGTCCTGGCGTCCCCCTCACTGGAAGGCCCTCCTGACCATCCTTTAGCTCACTTGTTCTCACACTTTTTGTTCTCAGGAGCCTTTACAGTCGTAGAAATCTTGAGGATCCCAAGGGCCTTGTCTTTATGTGAGTTGTCAGTATGCATTAGAAATTAAAATGAAGAACATTTTAAATATTTATTCACCCACTTAAACATATTAATAAGCCCACTGCGTGTTAACATTAAAGAACGTATAGCTATAGTTTTCAAAACAAAATGAAACAAAATTAGTAAGAAGAATTGTGGTGTTTTACATTTAAAACTTAGATTTAAAAAAACAACAAGAACAACTTAGATTAATAGGGGCACCTGGCTGGCTTGGTCAGTGGAGCAGGTGACTCTGGATCTTGGGGTTGTGAGTTCAAGCCCCACATTGCATGTGGAAGTTGCTTAAAAATAAAATCTTAAAAACATGCGTGCACACACATACAACTTAGATGACTAGAAGACAGCTAGTTTCTCCAATCAGTGTCTGCATTTGATCTGATACATTGTTACATGTCAGCTAGGCTCTGGAAAACCCTATTGTATATTCATGAGGAATCAGAGTTCAGACGGCCACCAGTGTCTCTATGTTACTATGACAGCAGTTTGGGCCTTGCAGACCCAAAGATGGCACAGGGCACATTGTGAGAATTGCTGGCCTCACCTGTTCCTGCCTTGGTGTTTCCTCTCCACACCGAACACCTCCCCGTTCAGCCCCTCTTCACCCTTCACTGCCTGCTTGTCCCAGGTCCAGCCTTCCTATTTGCTTGCCCTGCATTTTCTCTCCCATTGCTTCCTTTCTCTTCTGTGGTGGCGATAGACAGCTGAAGTACCCTTCTGTTCTTTATGTTGGTTTTTTTTTTTTTTTTAAAGATTTTATTTATTTATTTATTAGAGAGCGAGCGAGAGAGAAACAGCATGAGAGGGGGGGAGGTCAGAGGGAGAAACAGGCTCCCCGCCGAGCCGGGAACCCGATGTGGGGCTCGATCCCAGGACTCCGGGATCATGACCCGAGCCGAAGGCAGTCGCTCAACCGACTGAGCCACCCAGGCGCCCCTCTTTATGTTGGTTTTTTAAAGAACACCAGGTGAACGTTTTCTATTTCTCTACCAAATCAACGACAACAACAAAAGTCCCATGAAAGGCTGAATGAAAGTCCCACAAAGGTAGAAACTGCACTGCAGTCACTCTCGTGTCTCCTGTGGTACCTAGCCTGGTGTGTAGTGCGGCGTCTATAGAATGTCCCAGAATCCCTCAGGGTTAAAATGAACTGCGCTGAGGTTAATGCACACTCAGTGCCTCTGGTCAAGAGAGGTGCTCAAGAGGCCAGTGTATAAAGAATTTTGAAAAAGTATTTTTTTGACTGGGTTCTCCATCAGCAAAAAAAAAAAAGAATGTGTGTATGTGCACAGATGTAGAAAATGAGCATATATGGATATGCAATATTTATATACTGAATTAAAATCTTATGCATGTTGAAATAAAAACTCATATTTATATTTACTTATATACACACATTCATATGTAAAATAGGTGTTTTTTATGGTACTCCAAAAGATGATCTTTGCCCACCACAGGGGTGAACACACCCCACTTTGAAGACTATCACAAGTTGGCAAGGCTAAGCAAAGTTGCAGAAGTGGTGATGTGAAGTTATCAAGCTGGCAAGCCCCCCAAGTCCTCAGGGATGACTGCCAAGATGGTACGGGGCCCCCATTCCTCACTTCTCATAGAACCCTGTGTAGATAAAGAAGTAAAATGGAGTCAACTGAATGGGTTGTGGTTATCAGGACACCACACGCTGGAGCTGGCCACAGTTGCAAAATTCAACTCTGTATCTGGCACTGGCCCCGCCGGCAGCTAGTTCAGAAAAGAAATACACAAAGCTAAAAGTAAGCAAGAATCAAGTGACCTTTTTCTAGCAACAGAAAGGGAGGGAGAACACGCAAATGCTATTCTCAGGGTCTTTGGGGGATGGGCAACCAAGAGAAGAGCCTAGAAGCCCTGAAGCTTGAGTGCTTGTGGCTAAAGGTGAGCCAACTCTGTTTTTCCAGAAAAGGTGCTCCTGCCCAAAGAAAAACTATCAGAAATCTGCCTCAGCCTCGTCCACACAGAGGGGCTGGGCAGGAACAGCAGGTGGGGAAGACAAGCCTGACTTGCTGTGACTCAAAAGATCCCAAGAGGCTAAGATCACAGCTTGGAAGGGTGGTGCTGGAACCCTCAGCCCTGCAGGTCACTAACATCTAGGCTGCTAGATGCCATGGTAGAGCCCCGGGGTCAAGGCTCTGCCATTGGCCTGCACACACTGAGCTACCTGGGAGCACCTGGCAAGGCTGGTGGGTCACTCCAGGCAACAGGCTTGTGAATTCAGGTTTTTCTTCCCTCCCTGGCAATCTCTCAGGAAGCATTTCCCAGTCTGCAAGGATGATCACTAGCTCCATCCGAGTGGTTCTGCTTCCGTCAGGCGGATTCTAGATGGGCCTGTTCTTGCACGGCAGACGTTCCCCATTTCCCTCCCCCAGTTTACACCTGTTGCTTGTGCTGTACATAACACCTTATTCGGCCTTGTCCTGGGCAATGTGTGTTGGATCATCACACTAAAGATGCACTTTAGCGTCTGGGTTGGTACCTAAATAGTTTCATCCCCTGGAATGGCTCCACCATTGAAAAGTTCACATTCTGCTGACCATAACCTTCCACCCTCCCAGCTCTCCCAGTCCTTCCCACTGACCCCATCCCCAGCACCAACCAGATGCCCAGTCTCTGGATCCCACCAGCTTCCCTAGTTCATTGCTGCCTTCCTGGTTTCAATTCCTTCCCCAGCCAGTCTGAACCCCACAGTCAACACTAGAACTACCTACACACACACATACACACCAACAGAGCACCCACCCTGGCAGGCCTCCGAAGCTAGGATTTGTCTTCTCTGTCCCACCCCTAGTGATTGTGGTTCAGGAGGTCTGAGGTAGGATCCAGAACTCTATACAAGCTTAAAAAGTTTCCTAAGAGATTCTGAAATGGATGAGAAACACTACCCTAGGAAATCAAATTCTCTGGCTGAACAATCTGTTGGTACAAGGTTTGACATTCGGAATATTTAACAATTGTCGTGGAGCAACTGGAACTCTCATAAACAGCTCATGAGGACATAATGTGTTATAACCACTTTGCAAATCTGTTTGGCAGCTGACCACAGGCACACTCAGCAACAGAGTGATTCCTCTTCCCTGTATGTACCCAACAGAATGTGGGTACAAAACTCCTACCCTTCCAACGCACCTTCCATTCTGCAAAGTGACCTTCATAATACCTGAACTCCTTAGCATGCCATACCAAAACATTCTTGGGGAGGACTGTGAGCTTACCTCTCACCTTCCTTCTCTCACCCTCATACTACACCTTAAAAGATGTAGACAAGAAAGACTATGCACGATAAGCCCAACCTGGAGACGATCTAAATGTCTACTAACAGGAAATGAATAAATTGTGGAATATTCATGCCACGACATACTATACACCAGTGAAAACCAACAAAGTACTGTGACATATATTATGGGTGAATCTCCCATATATGAGGTTGAACAAAAGAAGCCAGACCAAAAGTACATGATTTTTCACTCTGTTTATATAAAGTTTAGAAACAGGCAAAACTAGGGACGCCTGGGTGGCTCAGTCGGTTAAGCGTCTGTCTGCCTTCGGCTCAGGTCATGATCCTGGGGTCCTGGGATCGAACTCCCTACATCAGGCTCCCTGCCTCTCCCTCTTCTCTCCCTCTCTGTCTGTGCTCTCTCTCTCTCTCTCTCTCAAGTAAATAGATAAAATCTTTAGAATCAGGCAAAACTCACCTATGGTGGTAGATATGAGGATGTAGTGAGTGGGGGAGAGGGGTAGTACTTGGGAGAGGGCATGAGAATGGGTGGTCTGGTGGTGGTAATATGGTTGTGTTCACTTTATGATGATTCATCAGGTTGTAGATTATGGTGCAGACTTTTCTGTGTATAAGTAATATATCAATTTAAACATTTTATATCTACAAGCCCCAGAGAGCGGGAAAAGTATTCACCATTGCCCTGCTGAAACATGATTGGAATGGGTACCAAGTCACACCCAGTCTTTCCACCTGGTGCCTACCAGCTGGATTTCAGCCCTGAATAGTCACCCAATCCATACTGACAAGGAGGCATCTTGCTGAGCAATACATCATTTATCCAAATGCCTATTAAATGTCTCAACCTGGAATTCCCACGAGGAACTCAGTACACTCTCAAATTGATCCAAGCCCCAGGCCTGCCCCACCTGGAGTGTAACTGTTTCTGAGTTTCGGACCCCATCATCCACACAAACCAGAAATATGACCGACAGATCCTTCCCACTTCTCCTTCATAACCAGGAGGTCCCTTCAATTCCACCCGTTAAAACTGTCCAGTCCTCCCTGTTCACACTCCCCCTTGCTTCAGTCCAGACCCTCCTTATCTCCCACCTAGGCTCTTACTAGGTCTTCTCTGGGCTCTGCCCAAACTCTTGCCCTTTCAACGCAACTTCCATTCTGCAAAGCGACCTTCCTAATACCTGAACTCCTTAGCATGCCATACAAAAACATTCTTGGGGATATTCTTCTCTCACCTGCATACTTCATCCCCCAGGAATAATAAGCCACCTATCAGTCTCCAAACAATCCATGCTAGTTCACATAAATATGCTTTTCATGTGCCAGAAAGGTCCAAAGTATCCTTTCAATTCAAACTTCCCTTTCCCTGTTGCAAGGATAACTTCTTGAAAAAACAAGACCCTACTTCCCTAGGCAGCTAGCATCGTGACATATCACTCTCTCCCTTACAAAGACTATTGTCCATCAGGTGTTATCCACAGGCCCAACCTAAGGCCCCTCCGGGATAATACTTATAGATACAACACACCGCTGCGTTCACAGCTAGAGAGACACACTAATGGAAAAAAAATCATACAGACACAATAGGCAGAAAACTCAGAAGCAAAGAAAAGCAAAGATGACCAGAACCCCTAGAAAATGGGCCCATGTAATCTGGGTGACAGGTGAAGAAATTACTTTCAGTCCTAGATCTATATCATTCTGTACAAAGAAGCATAACAGGTGGCATCCCACTGTGATTAAGAGCATGGACTCCAGAACCAAACTGCCAAGATTTGAATCTTGTATCTGTTACTTACAGACTCCTTAAACTTACTCCTTAAACTTTCTGTGCCTCAGTTTCCTTATCTGAAAAGTGGGTTGTTCTGGGAATGAAAAGAGTTCATACATGTACAGCACTCTGGCACACTGTAAGTACACAGGAGTGCTAGCTCTTATGATGTTCTTAAGGTGAAGTCAAAAAGGAAGAACCAAAACAGCTTTTTATGTTGAAAAACAAAGCAAAGCAAAACAAAGCTACCTATGTCCATAGGTGTAAATCAGCTGTAGACTCCACATTCCAACTCTGAGATTTTAAATCATTCCTCCCTTTAAGCCAAGACAACTCAGGGATCCAGGGTCTTAGATTATCCCAGCACAGATACTGGGGTGTGTCTCCTCAGTTCCCTCTCACCCGGACCATAAGCCATGAATTTATGGAACTTCAGCATGGCTGCAGGACAAGACCGAGAATGCCTTTTTAATTCCAAGTGTCCTGCTTTCCTCTCTTAAAGGTGATTAGGATAGTGCTTCCTCAGCCAAGAAATGACTAATGAGAAATGAAAGAGAATTAGGGTTCTCTACTTAACATTTTCACTAGGTTTCCTTAAAAGAAGGCTAAATAACAAAACCCAATGACCTCCCTTTCTATTTATAAACAATAAAGAGCATAATTAGAGCAAACATCACCGAAAACTGGGGTTCCTGTGCTCTGGTCACACTGTTTTCACCTTCTCCTGTAAGCATTAGCTTGTTACCCTTCCCTTGCTACGTGCTGCTTTCACAAGCCAGCTGTTCCCACCAGGATGAGGACTCAGGTAACAACAATAACCAGGCTTTATTGAGAACTTCCTGAATGTTAAGACTTTCGCTCACATTATTATAGCCGGCCAAGAGTTGTCTCCCTCAATCCATTCTCCTCTTCTCCCACCATGGAGAGCTTCATTTGACCAATGTGAGTGAGGACAATGGGAGCAGATGCCTCAAGCACAGGGAGCGAGCCCCATGCTGTGGATGGCGGAGCTGCCTCACCCACGTGGGTCCCTGGATGATCCCATGGGACAGAACCTACCCTGAATAGTTACTGGAGAAGGACAAACTTCCAACTAACTGAGGGATCTCTTTGTTAGCCAAACACCAGCTGATATAATGACCTGAGTTAATCCCTAAAATACAGAGGGAAAGAATGGTATTTGTACCTCTTACCTTCTAGGGCTACTATAAGGATATAATGAGAGGCTGCATGTGGAGTCCTTATAATAAATATTTGGAGTACTATTATTATCCCCATTTTACAGATGAGGATGTAGTGAGTAAAATGCTAAAGATCATACAGTTAGTATGTGGTAGAGCCAGGACTGGAATTCAGACATCCAACCCCAGAGCTGATCTTATAATCCCCACGCTATCCTGCTTCAAGAAGGACAAAACGAGATAATATATAAAGAGCCTTGTGGAGCCACGGGGTTGGTACCTAACTGTGCTCAAGACAGCATCGCCGTTGAGAGCATGGGCTGTGGAAGCTGATGGACATCCAGCGACATCCAATCTTGCCCTGCTATTACTAGATCTGTGACAGGCACAGGCCCTGGTTTTCTCATGTGTAAAATGGGTGATGCCACCAATCTCATGGAGCTATAGTGAGGAAGGAAGCTACCATGTACAAAGAGCTTCTGACACAGCCAGGCACAGACCCGTGTTCAATAATACAGGTCTCAGGAGGAAGCAGGAGAGAACTGGGGTCTCTTGCCCCTCCTCCAGCCGCTCAACCCCTTTTTTGGGGGCTGAACACAAAATAATAACCAACATTTGTGCAACTTTCCAACTTGGAGAGCAGCACCGCATCATCTCTTCACTATAAGCCCAGGAGGGAGGTAAGGCAGCAATGACTGTGATTCCCATTCTGTGGATAGGAAACTGAGGCACAAATATTCTCAGAATCATATTAGAAGTAAGAGGCAGGCCAGGATTCAGACTCAGCTCCAAACTCGGATCGTCATGCTATATAGCCCCTCACCCAGCTGCCTCTTCTCCCAAAACGTTCTGGGTCAGACAGTGGAGCGTTTCTCCACGAATGAACGAATGAAATATTTTTAATGTCTTAATCAATTTAACAAATGGAAGGAGGGTGTCAAGTGGCTCAATCGGGGTCCCAGTGCAGGGTGTCTGTGGGTCCCTGGCCCCACCAGCCTCAGTTTCCCAATCACTAAAATCAGGTTGCCAACACCTCCTCTGTAAGGACATCAAATGAAGCGCTGCATGTGAATGCAAATGAACCACCCGACACAATGTACCAGGCACATGAGGTTTCTATAAATGGCAACAAAATCTGACTAACCGTTGTTCCTGGGCAATACCTGCCAGGCACAGAGGGAGACCCTACGGGCCGAGCTGGACAGCAGTCGTCCGGGAAAGTGAAAGAGGATCCGGTTTGGCGGACCAGAGAAACGGGCCTCCAGGGACAGGCACTGCTCTACTAGGGTGACCCGGCGGCGTCTCCGGCCGGGCCTGGGGACTCCGGCTCCCGCAGAGGGCGCGCCCCAAGTCCCACCTGTCGCAGCAGGCAGGCCGGCCGGGGCCCGCACCCACCACTCCCGAGGCCAGCCCCGGGGCCCCTCTGCTCGCTGTAGGGGAGATCCCGGCGCCAGAGTCCGAGAGGACACGGCCAGGTCGGAGCCAGGAGTCTGGACGCGGGTCTTCCGACTTCCCCACGAAAGTAGGGCGAGAGGTTTTCGGATGGCTAGCGCCGCGCGAGAACCCCACCGCAACGGAAAGAAACAGACCCCACCGGCGCCTCCTCCACGTGGCTCCCGCTCCCCTCCGCCAGTCCTCCCTCCTCCTCCCCACCCCCAACTCCCTACCTGCCGAAGTGCCCCACGCGGTCAAAAATCAGCTCGAAATTGTGGGACCGCATGGTGCCGCGGTGCACTGCGCTCCCAAGCTGGACACGCCGAGCTCGCCGAGAGCCGGGGGCCCGCGGACAGCGCGCCCCGCCCCGCCCCGGCCGTGCCCACCGCGCCACGGGGGGCCAGCCCGGCAGTCTGAGTCCCCCGCGCGCCTTAGGGCGCGGGCCGCGCGCGGGGGCCGGGCTGGTTCCTCCCTCCGAGGCGCCATCTCTCCTCCCCGCCAGCGCAGTCTCCGGCTTCTCCCCGCCGCCGCGGCCTCGTCCCGCTGCGCTGTGGTCCCGGGAGCCCGCCGCCGCGTCGTCGCGCCTCTCTGCCTCTCCCTCCCTCTCCCTCTCTCTCTCTCTCTCTCGCTCTCTCTCTCTCTCTCTCGGTCGTCGCAGTGCCTCGGGACAGCCCGAGGCAGGAATGAGAGGCCCGGGTTAGGTTTGGGGGCTGCAAGAACCTAGCATCTTTGAAAAGCCGCGCCTTCCAAGCGTGGCTCTCCAACTTGCGTGCTGAAGGGTGTCCTGCAGAATTTGGTTTTCTATGTACGTTTCTGGACTCCACTTTTTTTTTTAAGATTTTATTTATTTATTTATTTATTTTATTTGAGAGAGAGAGAGAAACAGCATGAGAGGGGAGAGGGTCAGAGGGAGAAGGAGGCTCCCCGCCAAGCCGGGAGCCCGATGTGGGACTCGATCCCCAGGACTCGGGGACCATGACCCGAGCCCAAGGCAGTCGCTCAACCAACTGAGCCACCCAGGCGCCCTCTGGACTCCCCTCTTGACCAGGACAAATACCGCTTTCTCAGAGAAGGCCAACGGTTTGAGGGCCAGGACAGGGTCTCCAAGAGCAGAGCATAAAGAAGGGATTCTGATGAGCCTGAGAAGTGACAGGCTCTGGCAGGGCTGTGTTCAAGCTTGTATGTTTCCCAAAGAGCAAAGGAACTCTCTGGGTAGAGACTCAAGCAGAATTAGTACCAGCAAGAAACTTGTGCTTGAACAGAATTTGAAAAACCGAGGAAAGTGCCCTCCCAAAGTACTTCCCTCACCTACTGGTATATTCTAGATACCTCTCCTCTGTCAGTTAAAGGTTATGAGACATTGTATTTTCAATCCATTTATGGTGTTTTTCAATGATCAGAAGTGGTATTTTTTATTTTAATGAAGTCAAATTCATAAATATTTTCCTTTAGAACTTGTGATTTTGTAATTTGTTTAAAAAATTCTGCTTTACCATGAGGTCACAAAAATATTCTGTTATATTTTCTTCTAAAAGTTTTAGCTTTTGGCTTTTCTCATTTAGGTCTTAAATCCACTGGAAGAGATTGTTTGGTTTAAGATGGCGATCCAATTTTGGGTTTTTCCATGCAGATAAAAAATTGTCCCAGCCCCATTTATTGAATACTCTGCATTTTCTCTGCATTGCCACCTCGTCATCTATAAACTTTCTATTTTTGTGTGGGTTTGTTCTGGGCTCTCTAAATCTGTTCCATTGATCTATTTCTTTTTCCCTGTGCCCATGTGTCTTTATTATTATAGTTTTATACAGTCTGCTCCAATCAATCTTTTATTACTACTCTAAAATACCTCTTATCAAAGTCACCATGATCTCCATGTTGCCAAAGCCAATGGTCAATTCTCAATCCTTATTTAATTCCCACTGTTAAAGAAAAATTATTTTAAAAGGTATAATCATGGAGCGCCTGGGTGGCTTAGTCAGTTAAGCATCTGCCTTTGGCTCAGGTCATGACCCCAGAGTCCTGGGATTGAGCCCCACATTGGGCTCCCTGCTCAGCAAGGAGTCTGCTTCTCCCTCTCCCACTCCCCCTGCTTGTGTTCCTGCTCTCGCTGTCTCTCTCTCTGTCAAATAAATAAATAAATAAATCTTAAAAAAAAAATTTTCCCATCTCAAAGTGTTTGACAATGTTTCCTGGTACCATAATATCAGTTTGTCTTTCTTAAAACATCTTGTGTTTTAAGCCTGTGCTTCCCCAGTCCCATGATTTTTCTCTTACTTTCCAGCTTGCTGTTCTCTGTCACTTAGATCCTCCTCCTTTTCCCATTTTCTCTCAATGTTGGAGTGCCCCAGGGCTCTGAGCTCTTCTCTTTTTACATTCTCCCTCAGTAGCATAACGCAGTCCAACTACAGTCCATGGGCGAAATCTGGTCTGCTACCTGCTCTAGCAAATAAAGTTTTATTGGAATACAGTCATGCTCGTTCCTTCATATATTGTCTATGGCTGCCCTCATACAGCAATGCCAGACTTTAGTTGTGACAGACTGTGTGGTCAACAAAGCCTCAAATTTTACTATCCGACCCTTTACAGTAAAGGTTTACTGACCCATGATCTACTCCTATGGCTTTTAATGACTCCCAGATCCACATGTCCAAGCTGACCTCAGCCCAGTACTCCAGACTTGTAAATGCCACCACCTCATCCACAGGTCTAAAAGCCACCTCAGACTTACCATGATCACCTTCATTCCCACTCCTCTCCAGCATTTCCCATCTCAGCAAATGGCACCTCTTGCACCAGTTGCTTAGGCCAAAACCCCTGGTGTCTCCTTTTATCCCTCTCCTGTTTTCATACTCCACACCCTTTTCCATCAGAAAATTCCAGGTGCTCCGCCTTTATGACAGAGCCTGATTCTGTCTACCCCCGCTGCTAATCTTCTTGTCCAAACTATCATCTCCAGCCCAGATTATACAACATCCTCTTAACTGGTCTCCATGCTTCCTCCCTTGCCCCACACAGCTCCTTAAAATATAATTCCCGGTAAGACATTCCCTTGCTTGGCAGCTTTCTGTCACTGTTAGAATAAAACCCAAAGTCCTGACATGGCCCTGTCTGTTCCTCTGACTCATCTCCCACCTTTTTCTCAACCACTACTCTACTCCAGCCTCCTTGCTCGTCCTAACCCACATCCCAGTCCCCGAACTTTTACACTTGCTATCCCCTCTACTTGAAACTTTTTTCCACTTTGACTTTCTATTTATTTTTCAACTTAAAAATATGCCCCCCCCCAATAAAATAGCCACAACAATAAAAACAAACAAATCATCCCCACCAACAGTCCGGAACTTTTCCTGGACCTTTATGTAGATAAAATTGACATATTACATTGTGTCAGTTTAAGGTGTACAATTCGTCTTATCACTGGAAATCTATACCCTTTGACCACCTTCACCCATTTCTCCCAACCCCACCCTCACCCCTGGAAACCACCAATCTACTCTCTGTTTCTATGAGTTCAGTTTCCTCTACTTAAGACTTCTGTCTCCAAGAAGCCACAGGGCTCATTTCCTTACTTCAGTCAGGTCACTATTCAAATGTTGCTTCTTCTGGGAAGATTTCTCTGCTTCTCCTATAACATCAGTCCTCATCACTCTCTAGTCCCTTACTAGGCTACCCTGCTGTATTTTTCTTCAACCTGAGATGTATACATATAATTTGATATCACTGCCATAAAGTATAAACTCCATGAGAGCAGGGACTTAGACATATAGTAGATGCTCAGTAAGTATGTGTGGAATGAATGAGTAAATATAATCCAAATGGGGGAATATTGAAACAAAATTTAAGCAATTTCCTAAGAGCACCAGTTTCTCCACACATGAATGGAAGAGGACAAAGGGCCTAGCTCAAATCCTACCCACAGCTTAGGCAAGTCTTGGGATTTCCTAAAAAGGAATCCACTAACAAAACACTTGCCCTCTTAGAAATCCAGTGAGATAATTCTAACACAAATACGGGGCAGATGTATTTCTTCGAGTAAGTGGAAATGGGACGGGGGAATAGAGAGGGGAGAAAGGCAGGGACCCAAGAAAAACAACATTTGTGCATCCTTCTAAATCTAGATGGATTAGTTTCAATTGGGTGACTTGGAATCCCCCACATGGGAGTAAATATTCTGATGCCCTGTGGCCTCACGGCTTCCAGGTCCCAACCCTCATCTCAGCCTGGACTTTCTGTTCAAAGTTTCCTTGGAGCAACATCTAGGTCCCTAAGAGGTATCCACAAATTGGAGAGAAATCAAAGAGCAAATGGTGATTAAGTTAATTGATGGGCAAAGGGTGACCCACAGTGGTGCCTGGGTGGCTCAGTCGGTTAAGCATCTGAATCTTGATTTTGGCTCAGGTCATCATCTCAAGTCCCCTGTCAACTCCTCACTGGGTGTGGAGCCTGCTTAAGGTTCTCTCTCTCCCTCTCCCCCCGTCTCTCAACCCCCAAACTCATGCGCACATGCACACATACCCTCTTTCTCTCTTTCTCAAAAACAAAGAAAAAAAACAGTGACCAAGAGCCTTACTTATAAAAGGCTAAGTATGCATCAGATTATAAGGTTAGTAATAAATGTATGGAAATGGGTTTTCTGCCCATGGCTAAGAAATCACCAACAGAGCAGGAACGGGATTTGGTGTGTGGGGGTGGGGTGGGGGGACAGGTAGCAGCCCACACAGCTCCTGCCAGAGGAGGTTTGCAAGCCAGTTCTCACAGGCTCTGTCCCACTTTGTCCTCCCCATGCCCTAGACAGACTGCCACATGCTACTGAACTGAAGTCCTTCCTCAGCAGAGCCCCGGCAGAGCCTGCCTGAGGGGAAATTCTGGAGGAAAGCTTTGTCTTGGCACCCTCGCATTTCCCTGACCACACTTCCCTCCAACTCCAGGGACCCCATCACCTCTGTCCCCAGGGGCTCCAGGTTGGGATTGGTCTCCAAGTGCCACTTCCACTCCCACCCCCACCTCACTCTGGGTCCCACCCAGATGAAGCTTCCCAGCGAAAACTACCTCTTCTTCCTCGGTCAAAGCTCTACTGCCCAGGGTTTTCTTTTTTTTTAATTAGGAAAATACCTTTATTATTTTTGAAATGTTCCAATACTCAATGGAAAAACCATGAGAGTGGCTTTTTCACAACTTCACCAATTACAGAAAAATGACTTTCCACCTTCTTTACAGAAATCTACCCTCCAAATCAGACAGGGCTCCATGATGGCTGAAACAGGGCAGGACGAAGGGCAGAGAATCAGCAAGGAGAACTGCAGCTGCTGGGGCAGCCTGAGGGTTTCTCTGCACTTTGAAAGCCCAGGTTGAGTCCCGAAGGGCTGTGACCCCTCCAAGGAAGGCTCAGTCCAAGCACATTTGTGGCAGACTGAGGCGGGCTCTGTCCTGATGGCCAGCAGGCCACGGAAGGCCTGAGGCGTGGCACCTATGGCTCGGAGGCCTCAATCAAGGCCGCTTCGTGAGAACGAGAACAGGACGCAGGCCTGAAGCTCAAATCCCTTTCTCTAAAACATGGCCAGGAAAGAGACTACAGGCACTGGCCAAACTGTGCTCTAGGTTTAGAAATCTCCCCTTTTACTCAGCTCCCGAAGATGAATTTGTCAAATAGCTGTTAAAAACAAATCATGGGCGCCTGGGTGGCTCAGTCGTTGAGCGTCTGCCTTCAGCTCAGGTCATGGTCCCGGAGTCCTGGGATCAAGCCCCACATTGGGCTCCCTGCTCAGCGGGGAGCCTGCTTCTCCCTCTCCCTCTGCCTCTCCCCCTGCTTGTGCTCTCTCTCTCTCTCAAATAAATAAATAAGTAATCTTTTGAAAAGAAAGAATTCAACATGAGATATTGTTAAGCATCTGCTCGGTGGCGAGTCTGCTTCGGCTTCTCCCTCTCCCTCTGCCCCTCCCCCTGCTTGTGCTCTCATACTCTCTCTCTCTCAAATAAATAAATAAAATCTTTTTAAAAAATAAAATAAAGCAGAAAGCAAACATGTGTTTCCATTTCAGCTGTAATCAGCAGTTGGCAATTTTTAGGAAAAGATGACCTGAGTCGCTCATTGTCAAGATTGTCTATTTTATTGGGTCTCTGGCTCTTCCTTTCTCATCCATGGCTGGGGCAGGGGGGTACAGCAATAACAGAAGGCTGTTTGTGGATTTGAGAAATCATGACTCTAGATAGAATTTATGCTAACATTGGGTCCTCTGTCAGAAAAAATACCTTGGCTCCTCCACCGCCTTTGAATGATGATGTCCCTGGCATTTCTTATCCTTGGACTTCTCTTCTTGCCCTATATTCTCTCTTGATTGAGCAGATTCATCAGTATTGGAACCCAAAAAATACCACCAAAACTACTTGATAAAGTCAAGCAGAGACGCAACAAGAGAGAGCACTGACTTGCCAGAGTCCCAGTAGCGCTCAGAGGGGAAAGGGCAAGGGCAGGTGAGGTCCTGGAGTTTGGTTTCAGGCAGGTCTTTCTATGGGATTGACTGGGGTTTGGAAAAGGATCTTAACATATGAGTTCAGGATTGGAGAACACAGAAAGGTAAGGATTTTGAGGCAAGGTGTTAAGAGTCCTGGGAAGTAAACAGTCCTCTCATGTTTTTCATTGAAATGTTGAAGAGTTTGATGTTCATTTAAATGCATTTGGGAAATTCCTGAAATGAACACTAAGGTATTTATAACTTTTCCTTGGCAAGGGTTTTCTGGAATAGTAAAGGCATGTTAATAAAAACAGTCAACTAGTAAAATTATGTCAATGTGGACAGTCAACCATATAAAGGTAAATGGTTTCAGTTCTCATCACCCACCTACGGGCTGCTCCAGCCTACTCCTCTCTTAATGAACTCTAGACCCTTATCCCAACTCTCTACTGGACAACTTCATCTGGTCATGCCTCAGATTACCAAATTAAGCTCTAAAATCCCCAGGTAAATAGGTCCCACCATCAGTAAAATCCTTCTATGACTCCCTGGCTTTCCAAATGAAGTTTTATCTCCTCAGCATGGCCTCCAAGGCCCCCCAGGACTGGCATACTCTTACCTCTCAGGCATCACCTCTAATCATGTTCCTACACAACCCCTTTGCTGCAGAATTGCAGGCCTCCATCAGATCCCACAACACAGGGTGCTCATTCACACCGCCATACCTTTTCCCATGCTCCTACTTTAGCCTCGAAATCCCTCCCCACCTCATCTACTGGCTAAATCTCTTAATTCTTCAGGACGCAGCTCAGCTGCTGCTTGATACCTCATCCTTGTTGACAAGTGAATGAAGTTCTAGCTCCTTTCTCCAGTTTAAAAAGGTGGAGTCAGAACCACCACTTACCACCTATGTGATCTAGGGCAAGTTATCTAACCTCTCTAAGTTTTCTTTTAACAGTGCTAAGTTTTCTCTTGAAGGAAATAATAGTGCCTACCTGGTCATGAGTATTAAATGAGATCAGCGTCTCCCCAGCTTTAGCATCTAACCATTGGTGACCACCTTCATGATAATTGCTATATCTATACAAATTTATAAATGCATTTTTAAATGAACTTCAAATCACCTCACATTTTTTTAAAACGATTTTATTTATTTATTTGAGAGAGAGAGAACCTGTGTGAGCATGAGCAGGGGTGGGTAGAAGCAGAGAGAGAGGGACAAGCAGACTCCATGCTAAGCGTGGAGCCTGTTGCAATTCTCCAAGAAAATAAGCAATCTGTTTAAGGTTGCCCACCCTTGGGTTGCAGAGCCAGATTCCAACCCAGCTCTTTCTTACTCCAAAACTATTGCTCATAACCATGACACTGGCACCGTTTGTTACAAAAAGTGCAGAATTGTGCACAGTTACCCTTAAAATGACTGGAGTGGAAATCTGGTGACTTCAAACCACCACTTTCCCCAACCTCCCTAAGAAAGCCTACAAGTAAGTTAGTATGCCATTAGCCCTCAAAGACACCCATCTGGCCGGGTGTTCAAGTCAAGTCCTTAAAACTCAAAGAAGGAAGTAATTGCTCCTGGGTGAGGTAACCTTGAAGACTTGCAGAATTTAGTATTTGATTCAAGATTTGAAGGATAAAAGTAAATATCGCCAGGCAGAGGCAAGGTAGAAAGCGTGTTTGAGTGGAGAAAATAGCCTGATGAAAAACCCAGACGTAAAAATCTAGGCATGCGTGAGGCCACAGTGTGAAGCAGTGCAGCTGACGGATGAGGGCAGGCGTGGTTTGCGCTCCGCCTCATGCCTGGCACACAGAAAATAATGGGGACATTTACCGGAACGGCCTTGGAAGGCGCCGTTAAGAGCTCACGCTCTGCAATTGACAACTGGTCGTAAATTCCACCTTCATCACTTAAAAACCTCGACACCCTGCCCAACTCACATCTCTCTGGCATCGCTACCTGGTCAAAAGGGTTGAATTCGTTGGTGGGGTCAAATGAGCCTCAAGTGCTCCAGCCACCTTTTCAGTTGCAAATAGCAGCAGACCACACTCAAACTAAAGTAAGAAAGGGACTTTTTTGACTCACTGTGGGAGAAGTCCAGGGGTAGAGCTAGCTGCATGTGTGATGGGATCCAGAGGAACAATGTCTCGGGTTTCCCTTTCTCTCATTCTCCATCTCTTCTCTCTGCTCTTCTCTGCTTCTTTGTGTAGATCTCAATCCCAGATGAGAGAAAAACACTCCCTCCCACACCTGCAAGTCAATTTTTCAAAGCCAAGGGTGGAGGTGGGGGAAACTAGAGGGCATAGATCCACTGGCCTGTGGCCAGGATAGGGAAGTCTCTGATTGGCTGGCCTGTTGCAGGGCAGGGAACTCTGATTGGCTGGCCTGTGACAGGGCAGGGAACTCTGATTGGCTGGCCTGTGGCAGGGCAGGGAACTCTCCGATTGGCTAGCCTGTGGCGGGGCAGGGAACTCTGATTGGCTGGCCTGTGGCAGGGCAGGGAATCCTCTGATTGGCTGGCCTATGTCACCTGTTCCATTCTCATCAGAAACAGCCCAATAGTACCTCAGGAAATAGGGGACGCACAGCTTCCTGGAGAGGGATTCCAGATGAATAACACTTAGAAACTTTTAACAGTGTACCTAACCCATGGTAAGTGCTTAATAAAAGCTAATGCTATGAAGATAGACCAAGAAGGATAAGTAAATTAGGGCTACAGTGCTTGGAGCCTTGAATTCTAGGCTGCAAGTATTGAGCTTTAGTTAACGGGCAGTGAGGAGCCACTGAAGGCTTTGTCCCATGTGGTGAACAAGGTATGTTTTGTGAAAATTGGTCTGATAATGGGAGTGTGACAGAGGGAGGAGGAAGATGGAGAAGGTGGTGGTAGGAAAGTCAATTGGGAGGGTGATACACTTGGAGCCCAGTGTTCAAGATTCAAATTAAAGAGGTGATAGTAGAAACTGAATGAAGGGGATTCCCATTCAAGTGGCAGAGAAGGAAGAACGGCCGGCTTTGGCAACTGGCTGCCTGGGGAGGGCACATACATTGAGGAGGTGAGGAGTGCCAGAGCTTACAAGCCTGAGTGACTGAGGATGATGGCCTGCCGTTTGGGCTCCTCTCTTTCCTCCCTCTTTCCATCTTCCTCCTCCCTCCCTACTCTTTTGGGAAAGATGCAAGTTTCTCTCATCCTAGAAAGCACAGTCTTTCTCTGGTGCACTTCACTGGCACAGCCACTGAGGGCTTTAGCGGGAACAGCTTTAAAAGGATTGGTTCATAAATGATGCAATATGTTAACAAAGATTCAAGTGAGTGAAATGTTTTCCCTCTTACCGTAAAAGATAAACAAACAAACGGGACTTGCAGAATGTGCAAAAGATTTGGAATAACTGTTGTAGGTCTCTTTTAAGAGCATGAAATGAATACAAGTTTTGGCTAAGAAACTTGAGTGTTATAATGTATCTGTGTTAGAAATATAGGTGCGCCTGGGTGGCTCAGTCAGTTAAGCATGGGACTCTTCATTTTGGCTCAGGTCATGATCTCAAGGTGGTGAGATCCAGCTCTGTGTGGGCTGGCGCTCAGGGCGCAGTCTGAGATTCTCTTACTGTCTCCTTCTGTCCCTCCCCCCCAATAAATAAATAAATAAATAAATCATTTTTTTAAAAAAAGAAAAGAAATGGTGAGCATAGCAGAAGATGGATTTCTCCAACTTCAGGAGAAAGGTGCAAGGTTTGTGTGTGTGTGTGCGTGTGCGTGTGCGTGTGTGTGTGTTCTGTTTCTGCGTCTGTATTTACAAGTCTATGAGTGAGCTGAAGAACAAGGGACACCCTGGAAGCAGCTGCATGTCACAGTGATACTAACCAAAGTAGTCAAAAAGTGAGGAGCAAGCGTGAGGAAGGAAAAAGAGAGATTTTCTTAGTCCTACTTCTAAACTGTGTTCCTTATGGGGCTGGAATGCTAAGAGGAGGGTTGCAGGGTAAGGTTCACTGGAACCATCTGGAAGAACCTGTTATTTATGCCACCCAGTCTATGGTATTTTTTTATGACAGACCAAGCTAAGATACTTGGGTATCTTTTCAGAAAAAGTTTATGCATAAACAAGCAAAAATAAATATATTCATTTCCGTCCTTTTTTCACACAAATGGTTCTGCAGCTTGCCATACTGTATCTTGGAGAACAGTTCAAGTCACTGTATTTCTTTTTTAAATAGCTGCATGATATTTTTCCATTGTATGAATATACTGTAGTCCATTTATCCAAACTTCTATTGCCGAACATGATGCTACAATGAACACAGGGGTCCATATAGCTTTTCAAGTTAATGTTTTCCAGTTAGTGGAATTGCTGGATCATATGGTATTTCTATTTTTAATTTTTTGAGGAAGTTCCATATTATTTTCCACAGTGGCTGTGCCAATTTACATTCCCACCAACAGTGCACGAAGGTTCCCTTTTCTCCACATCCTTGCCAACATTTGTTATTATCTTTTCGATACCAGCCATTCTAACAAGTATGAAGTGATATCTCATTACGGTTTTAATTTGCATTTCCCTGATGATTAGTAGTGTCAGACATCTTTTCACGTAGCTGTTTACCTTAAGCTTTTCTTTCATTAGAACTTCCATATTTTATTTTTTCAGTTACAATGTAGTCTTCCATTACACCTTCTAATTGATTATTTTTATCATCAATAATCAATAATTTTATATTAAAAAGGCTGCTTATTCTGTGTGTGGGGGGGGGTATTTTTTTTAACCATGCCAAATTACTTCCCATATTGTTTGACATCATTTTTCAGGTGACTCTCTTAAACTTTCAAAGAATAACATTACCTCATTTGCAAGTAGTGGTTATGCTATCCTCTTCTTTTTTTAAATATACCTCTAATTCTTCTCTTTTATCTAATTGAATTAGCTAATACCTGCATAATGATGTTAAATAATTGTAGTGTTACTAGACATCCTTGGCTCATTTCCGACTTTAATGGGAACATATTATTTCTCCATTAAACTCAATGCTGGCTTTGAGATAGATTTATTTAATCATGTTAAGAAAGTATCCAACTATTGCTAAGTTTACTACATCTTACCAGGAATAGATATTGAATTTTATCAAATGCCTACCTAGTACCTATTGGAAAGATAATACTAATTTTCTCCTATCATAATAATAGATTTCTTAATATTGAATAGCCCTTGCATTCCTGGAATTCTTAATTGTTAATGTTAGTATTCTTTTAATATGTTACTGAAGTTTGATTGTTAATATTTATATTGGATTGTTGAATTGATATTTGTAAGTGAGATTACTCTATGGTCTTCTTTTGTAATCATTATTTAATCATTATTGCATATTATCAGTGTTATGTTGGCTTCATATAAAATAATTTGGATGCTTAGGGCCCTGGGTGGCTCAGTAGGTTAAGTGTCTGCCTTCAACTCAGGTCATGATCTCAGGGTCCTGGGATCGAACCCTGAGCCCCACATTGGGCTCCCTGCTCAGCAGGGAGACTGCTTCTTCCCCTCCTTCTAACCACCCCCAGCTCATGCTAACTCTTGCTCTATCTCAAATAAATAAATAAAATCTAAAAATAATAATAATAATTTAGATGCTTTATTTCTCTTTCTGTGCTCTGGAATGATTTAAATAGCTTTAGAGTCATCTTTGTCTTTCATAAAATTCCTCTTTTTTTTTTTAATGAAATCTTGCTTTACCAACTTTTTCAGTTAACCATCTACTTGTCTTAACTACCTTAGATAAAAATACTTTTATTATTTCCAAACTTGGTAAACATTCATTATCCTTATAACCATAAGGATATTAAAATATCATCAAAATGAGGAAATAATCAGAGGAATGTACAAATGTCTACATGCAACATATTTCAATACAGTATTATTTATAATAAAAGCAAAAAGGAAGCAACTTAAGAGCTAACTGTTCACAAGGGACTGGTTAAATTATGGTATTTTCTATATAATAAAATACTACGCAGCTATTGAAAGTGTTGTTTTGGTATGGGAAAATAGGTCTTTCAATTTTAATACATTCCTGAATTTTCTGAAGCTTTTACACTAGGAAATTGTTACTTTTATAATAAATAATATATAATTTTTAAATAAAAATTAAATGATGGTATGGTTGTATATTTATTCAGATGGAAAGATGTTCACAACAGATGACAATGCATGTTTCAGAGCAATATGATCCCATTTTTTTAATGTGTGTTTCTTTAGTTACAGAAAAAGTTTGGAGGTGATTTTCTTGAGCTAATTGAATTTGGATACATTTTTTAATTTTTTAATTTTTTATTTATTTATTTTTTAAATTGTATTTATTAGAGAGAGACACAGCGAGAGAGGGAACACAAGCAGGGGAAGTGGGAGAGGGAGAAGCAGGCTTCCTGCTGAGCAGGGAGCCCGATGCGGGGCTCAATCCCAGGACCCTGGGATCACGACCTGAGCCGAAAGCAGATGCTTAACGACTGAGCCACCCAGGCGCTCCATGTTTTTTTTTTAAAGATTTTATTTATTTATTTGAGAGAGAGACTGTGCGAGCAAGTGGGGGGAAGGGCAGAGAGAGAGGGAGAGGCAGAGAATTTCAAGCAGACTCCACAATAAGTGGGGAGCCCCATGTGGGGCTTAATCTCACAACCCTGAGATCATGACCTGAGCTGAAATCAAGAGCCAGTCACTTAACGGAATGAGCCACCCAGGCACCCGTTTTTTATTTACAAGTAGTTTTCATTTTCTTAGGGTGATTATGAATTAGATGAATGGATGGGCAGATAGATAAATAGATGGATGAAATGCAGTATTTCAGGATTAAACAAGAACGGTTATAGAATTAACTAGGTGAGAGGTCAGGGATGCTAGCTGGCTCTAGTCTACCCAAATAAAACTCCCAGTACAAACCACTGGTGAAAGTAGAAAGTATTTTTTAGTCCCCCCCACCACCACCTTTGGAAATTGAGCACCCACCGTCTGCTGGTCTGCCTAGTGCAGTAGCTCTGAATTTCCAGGACTTGTGTTAATCAAGTGTTTAACATTTGTCTGAAAATATCTATATACTATATTCTATAGAGTACTATAGAATATATATATCCTATAATAGGATCCTAGAATAACAGACTGTCACAGCAGCTTGGACCTTGGAGATCATTCTGGAACAACCCATGGTTTTTACAAATAAAAACACTGTGCTAAGAGAGGCAACTTGGCAAACAGCAAAGTACAAACAAGGTAGAAGCTCGTTTGTTTCGATTTGTTCCCATTAGACCACAAGAGGCCCCAAACTATGGCTACTTAATAATGTACCAAAGTGTCACCCATAATTGCCAAATGAAGAAGTTCTGGAAGAAGCCAAAGATTCTATGAGATACAGATCTTCACCTTTCCAGACCAATGACAATAATCTTTACACAAACCTGACCAAATTCATTCTCACAAGCTTTCTCACTGAGAATGAATTTCAGTTAATGACAAAACTGAACATGAAGCCCAACCTTTCCCAGAAAGGCCAGGGTGAGCAGTCTAATTCAAATATTTTCCTCCCAAGTAATTTCACATTAACTCTTTATGAAAATGCATTTTCTATGTCAACCTTTAAAACAAACACATGTTCTTCAAGGATGCTAGAAAACACTGAGTTACATTTAGTAATTCCTAAAGTAATAACAATCTTATAATAGGCAAGATTTTTTACTTTAGTTAAAGTTCTGTTTCAACAAATATGAAGGAATAGATAATACGAGCCAATAGATAATTATTTGAAATAAATGAGTCAGTGGGCAAGGCTTGGGTCATTGTTTTGTTCTATAAATATGTTTTGCTGTTTTTGTAATAGTATTTCTGTATAGGGTCCTTTGAGTTTATGACTGAACTCCTCTGTGGAACTTGGACTCCTCCATGAAACTTTTGTGTATGGTCAAATAAAAAGAAAGTATGGAATCACATTCTTGTAAAGAGGCATTAGTAAATTACTATGTTTTTACACACAAACTACTTTGCTGATCACTGAGGGCACAACCAGAAAAGTTTAACACATAGTGCCTGCCTTAAATAGCTTCATTACCAACAAAACCATTCATCAGACCCATACAGGCAGAATTGAAAGCTAAGAAAGTTCAAAACAAGTTTAAAACCTAGTGGTCATGTCTTGTTTGTGTCACTAGATGTCCTTTCACCCTCATTTTTATAAAATATTTTCTTCTGGGAGCAACCTTCTCACCCTCTCTTCAGCAGGGATAGATCCAGGTTTTGTGAAGTTTGAAGTTTATGCAATTTGGAGAAACCACTATAGAGGATAAAAAAAATTATTTAGAATGAGAAAAAAATTCAATGCATTTTGCATTACAAATTTCAAAAAGCTGACAAATACAAAAAAAATCACAAAATCTCAAAAACTAACTTAATATTTTTATTACTGAATGCTCTGACACTCTTTTTTTTTAATTTTTATTTATTTTCTGACAGAGAAAGAGAGACAGTGAGAGAGAGAACACAAACAGGGGTAGTGGGAGGGGGAGAAGCAGGCTTCCCGCGGAGCAGGGAGCCCGATGTGGGGCTCAATCCCAGGACCCTGGGATCATGACCTGAGCCAAAGGCAGATGCTTAATGATTGAGCCACCCAGGTGCCCCTGCTTTGACACTCTTTATAATCCTTTTATCCTCCATAACGTTGTTTGCTAGATCAAACCTCACCTGAACCAAACCACCTCTGGACTTTTCTGTTATACAAGCCAATATTTCTTTTTATTGTCTAAGCTACTTTGAGTTATTTGCAACACAGGATACTAACTGATACAATGATAATGAAAAACTCATAGTAAACTTTAAGGATAAACGGATCTCCATGCACAAAGAAAAGCACTTGCAAAGCACAGCTTACAAAATATAGAATGTTTTGTGCAATCACACAACAACTGCCTCCAATAGCAGAAAGAACTTAGAATCACTTAATCTTTAGCACTGTGCAATAAATATAATTAAATCACACAAGGATATATGAGAGAATAAAAACACTTGTAAGTTCAGAACAGTAAAACAAAAAGATTGTTATTGCCCTACCAAGTACTTATTAATTAGCCCTTAATGGGAAATGGTTAAATGGCACCTTTGATGTGGTTGCCTAGAATTAATCATTGCCTAGTACTGTTTTGCTTTCAATGGAATAAAGAAATAATCAATCTGTGTAAAGATGAAAAAAAAAGTGGGGAAAAGCTTAATTGGCTAAAAACTATATTTAATTAAAATCCATTAAGTTAGGACATTTGAAAGTAGCAAGCAGAAATCATAACATGCAAACAGGCATTAGGTAATAGAACCTTAAGACATAAATGTGCTGTGGGAAAACAACAAGAGCTCTGAATAGAAAACACTATACAACTTTTTGCAGTATGGGGAAACAAATGGTCATTTTGAAAGTGTGTGAGCTCAGCGTGGGTCTGTTTGGAATAATGAAAGAAAGGAACCAAAACAATAATTGCAGAATATGATGGAATGGAATCCTGCTGGAATTCATGGCTTGATTATTGCCTGCTAAATAGCGGAGTTAGGCAAAGCACACTAAGTTTTAGCATGTCTTTTACAATTTTGGTTCATTTAATGATGACCTTCTTGGATTTACCTGGAACCATAAAAGGAGAAAAGGACAGGATAACTTGAGAGGTCTGCAAAAACAGTTAATATTGGGCATGAATTTTCTTTTAAGCAATTTGGCAAAACAACTTCTCCAGTTACTGCTCATAATGGAAAAATAGGTTCCTTGGCAGAACTGTAGCACCGGGGGTTGGGGTCTCAGAGAGCACCTCATCTAGAATGTACTTTGCCCATAAATTAAAGGACTTGTTGAAGACCACACTGTCAGTTGGTAGCCCAGTGGGCAGTAACTAACTCTGTGTAACTTAGGTCAAAGGGATAGTTGAGCTTAAGGAGAAATGTTCCAAGTTATAAAATGCGTGCCTCCCATCCCCCTGCAAATTATCCATCAGTTCTCGCAACCTTCCTTCTCTCCACCTACTCTCAGCAGATACCTTGGGAATATCCCTTTTCCCCCAATTACTTCAGTTATAAAATTGAGATTTATTCTTACAGGAAAATGTACCTCCATAGGTTATGTGTTCCGGGAGGGATCTCATCCACCATCACGTCTTGACGTCCTAGCCTGACGGTGGCTCTCAGCCAGTGTTTGTGGAATGACTGCAGTGTCACAAAAGGTTAACTGATTTGCTGAGGAAAGGCTCCCCCTGTTCAGATGGCCTTCAGTGTCTTGGGTTTCCTATAACAGCTCACCAGCCTGCCTTGCCAGTAGGCATGATGGTCTTTACTTGTTAATTCACTTATCCTCTATGACACAACATTGACCAGCTGTCCGCCATCATAGGCAAAACTTCTCACTCACCCCTGGTGTGACTGCCTTCAATCACCCAGCCCCTCAGTCTCAGCTGACATTTCTTATTGCGCCAAGGACATAGTAGAGAAAAATTAGTAAAGGTCTTTTACACATTCCCAGCACCACATCTAACCACTCTCCTGCCTTATGCCTACATACTCTGCTTTCTCACTGCTGTGAAGGACAGACTCTGTTCTAACTCAGGCCAGCCCTGCAACTTGGGAGCTGGGCCCCCGTCTCCTCTCTCCTACTCAAGGTAATCAATCGTGCAGTTACCTCCTCTCTCTCCCGCATTCCCCTCTCTGCTTGGGATCTCTCATCTGCATACAAGAATGTCCCAATATCTTGATCTTAGCATCCTCACTCCCTGGTTTCCTCATGTCTTTATGGCTATTCCTTCTCAGTGTCCTTTCCTGGATCTTTTTCCTCTTTCCAATTTCTAAATGTTGGATTGCTCTAAGAGTCCATGGACCTCTTCTCACTCTGCACTCACTCTCGCACAGGTCTCATAGTTTTAAATACCATCCTTACGCCTGTGACTCCCAAATCAGGATCCCCAGCCCTGAGCTTTTCCCTGAACTCCAATTTCTTGACATCTCCGCTGGAAAATCTGATGGGCATTGAACCTTGATTTTCCCAAAACAGAATTCGTGATGATTGATCTCCCTAAAGCTGCTCATTCCCCCAGTGTCCTGTATTTTAGTGAATGGTACCTTCTATCCCTTAATTATTTAGACCCCAAACTTTGTGATCTCTTTGACTATTCTTTTCCTCTCACATGCTACACCTACGCAGCAGCAAATCATGTTACCTCTACCACCCAAATGTATCCCATTCCAACCACTTGTCACCACCATTCTTGCCACTTCCCTGGGCTGTTGAAGTGGCCTCTCAACTGATTTCCCTGCTTTTGTTCTTGTTTGCTGACCCCAGTCGATTCACAACCCAACAGCCGGAGTGATTCTTTGGAAATATGGGGACGGCTACCTTAAAGAAACTCTCACAAGAGGACATGTACTAGAAATGTTATTTTTTGTGATAGAAGAAAATTGGGAACAACCTCTCAGTGGAGAAATACACTGTGGCATATTCCTACAGCAGAATACCATGCAACAGGGGGAAAATGAGGGAGATCCATACGGGAGATACAGGAAAATCTTGAAAACACATTGCTATATGAAAAAGGCAATTTAGGAAAGTGGTTAAATAAATTACGGTGCATCCATACAATGATAATGAATAGATAGAACAATATGTACTAAAAGGAAAGATGTTGGGGCGCCTGGGTGTCTCAGTCTGTTGAGTGTCCTGCTCTTGGTTTCAGCTCAGGTCATGATCTCATGGGTCGTGAGATTGAGCCCCATGTCAGGCTCCACACTCAGCAGGGAGTCTGCTTGAGATTCTCTCTGTCCCTCTACCTCTACCTCTCCCCCCACTCATGCACACATGCATGCATGCGCTCTCACGCTCGCTCTCACTCTTGCTCTCTAAAATAAAATAAATCTTTAAAAAGATAAAAAATAAATGAAAAGATGTTCAGGATATATTGTGAAAAGGTAAACAGGAGGATCCTTTTTGCCTAGTAGAAACGTCCTTTAAGAAAAAGAATATATGTATATGCTTAAATATATACAGAGTGTCTCTGGAAGGATACACAAAGGATGGATAAATTGGTATCTTCTGAGGAATAGAACATAGGGGGTAGATGAAGAGGAAGACTTTTATTTTTCACTTTACACTTGGGTACTGCAAACTTTTTACCATGAGTATGTGTGTTCTTTTATAGCCATATTATTAATCCTGAGAAACTATGCCCACCATGCTTCTTGTCTGCTTACGTGCTTTCAGTCCAGCTCTGTGGGTGTGTAACTGTGTGTTTAACAAGTATTCACCTGGATTTATCATGTTATTTTGCAGGAAACTGCCTCTGAACCAGCATGTGGTTAGGACTGTTCATCTCCCATTTAAATGCTGCTGCATAACACGCCCAGCTGGCTGGTGGGCCCAGTGCTCAGAGGAGCTGATTTCAGTGTTAAAAAAGACTTGGAAAATTTCAGCTTTTACTGGCTTCTGAGCACTTCTTTTCTTCCCAGTATATTCAAAAGGCAAAATCCTGCTCTATTTCTTCTGCCCCTCCAAATAGGTAAGTTCTGTCTGTGTTCTGTGGTGTGATTGCACTGCAGAGAAACGCTCTGTACATTCCATACAATTAATCTGTCACTATAATGGGAGCAGGAAAAGAATAGCAGCAATCATGCAGTAGAAAATGAATGCAGACTTCTGTATTACAGATTCAATTCTCTGGACAACCCTCCCCCTACAAAACAACTAAAAATGCTAGATGAAATTGTTTGAGTAGTTTAATTTATCTAAATTTAAATATATAACAAAATGTTAAATTGGGAGTTTTGAGTGAGACACCAAAATGCAATCAATATCAGGCACAAAACAAGTTATGAGACAGACCAAGATGAAGATGTTCATCACAGGTGGTCAAGAATACAACCCACTGAAGACACAAAACAGTGCAGTGGCTTTCCACCTGGAACCCCACTGCAGTGGGCTTGTGGCAAGATTTCCTTGGTAAGAGCCACACTATGCGGTGAGGAGTGATGGCGCCTCTCCCAAGTCTAGTAAGAGGAGCTTCCAGGAAACCTCTTAGCTTGATATGTATTTCCAGAAATGGTGAAACACAGGGGACAGGTGACTCATGGGTGAGGAAGCTAAAGGTTAGAGGCCTGGGGCAGCAGGGCAAAAAAGCAGGGTGTTTTTGCATCGCGATGTATCTGCATTCTAAAATTTATATGAAAATGCAAAGCACTAGAATGGCCAAAAATCTTTGGAAAAAAAAACAACAAAGTTGGAGGACTTGTATTATGTGATTTCAAGATTTATTATAAAGCTACAGTAATTAAGACAGTGCATGTTGGCATAAAGACATATAGAGCGACTGCACAGAAAGTCCAGAAATAGATTTACATTATACAGTCAATCATCTTTTGACAAATATCCCAAAGCAATTCAATGGGAAAAGGATAATATTTTCACCAATTGGTGCTTGAATAATTGGATGGTCATATGCAAAAAAAAAAAAAAAAAAGGAGAAAAAGATGATCTATAAAAAATTAACTTGAAATGGATCAAAGACATGCACATAAGAGTTAAAATTATATAATTCTAAAAGATAACTGTACTAGCTACCTATTGCTAAATAACAATATTACCACCAACTTAGTGGCTTCGAACAGCACACATTTGTTATCTCACAATTTCTGTGGGTCAGGAGCCCAGGCATGGGTAATGAGTCCTCTGCTTAGGGTCTTGGAAGAATGCAGTCAACATGTCAGCAGGCTGCCATCTCATTCAAGGCTCCACTAGGGACAGTTACTGGCAGAAGTCTGTTTCATGCAGTTGTAGGACTGAGGACTTCACTATCTTGCTGACAATTGGCCAGAGGCTGCCCTTAGTATCTAGACGCTACCCACAGTTCCTTATAATGTGGGGTTCCCCAAGTGAATTCTTGCTTCCTCAAGGCCAGAGAGAAAGAGACCCCAGCAAAGTGGATGTTAAAATCTTAAGTCACATAATCATGTAATCACAAATAATCACATACATCTCATCAGTTTTGCCATATTCTGTTGATTAGAAACAACCCACAGGTCCTGCCCACACTCAAGGCCAAAAGCAATAGAACAGTTAAAGAAGGTATATAGCTCTTCTGCACTAATAGGGGGGGAAATGTGCATGACCATACACATCTTTTGTTTGTCTGTTTAAAAAATAGTTCTACATTGCTATTCCTTTTATACTGAACTGCATGGTGATATCTTTTCTATGTATGCTTTTTTTTTGAGGCACAATTGGCATATAACATTATATTAGTTTCAGGTGTACAACATAATGATTCAATATTTGTATATATTAGGAAATGATTACCAAATAAGTCTAGTTAATATCCATTGCCCCACATAGTTACAGAATTATTTTTCTTGTGATGAGAACTTTTAAGATTTACTCTCTTAGCAACTTTCAAATATGCAATACAGTAGTATCAACTATAGTCACCATGCTGTACATGACATCCCTGTGACTTAGGTATTTGATAAATATAAGTTTGTACCTTTGACTCCCTTCACCTGTTTCACCCAACCCCATCTCCCCCACCTCTTTGTTCACTGTATCTATAAACTTAGTTTTCTTTTTTTTTAGATTCCATATATAAGTGAGATCATACAGTATTTGTCTTTCACTGTCTGACTTATCTCACTTAGCATAATGCCTTCAAGTTCCATCCATGTTGTCACAAATGGTAAGATTTTGTTCTTTTTTATGGTTGAATAATATTCCATTGTGTGTGTGTATGTGTGTGTGTGTGAGTGTATACACATTTTTTAAAGTTAGCTCCACCATATGTATGTATATGTATGTATATATATATACATTTTTTAAGTTAGCTCCACGCCCAGTGTGGGGCTTGAATTCATGACCCCAAGATTAAGAGTCGTATGCTCTACTGACTGAACCACAATTTATACAATTTTTTTTTTTTTACCCATTTCATCCATCGATGAACACTTAGGTTGTTTCCATGTTTGGCTATTGTAAATAATGCTACAGTGAACTTGGTGGTGCATATTATATCTTTTTTGAGTTAGTGTTTTTGTTTTCTTTGGATAGATATCCAGAAGCGGAATTGCTGTGTCACATGGTGGCTCCATTTTTAAATTTTTGAGGAACCTCCATACTGTTTTCCACAGCGGCTGCACCTATTTACATTCCCATAACAGTGCACGAAGGTTCCCTTTTCTCCACATTCTCACCGGCATTTGTTACCTCTTGTCTTTTTGATAATAGGCATTCTAACGTTCTAACAGGTGTGAGATAATATCTCATAATGATTTTGATTTGCATTTCCCTCAGAATTAGTAATGTTGAGCATCTTTTCATGTACCTGTTGGCTATCTGTGTATCTTATTTTGACAAATGTCTATTCAGATCCTCTGCTCATTTTTTAATTGGCTACTTTGGTTTTTTGCTATTGAGTTATATGAGTTCTTTATATATTTTGGGTATATTATTTGCAAATATTTTCTCCTATCCAGTGGGTTGCCTTTTCATTTTGTTGATGGTTTCCTTGGCTGTGCAGATGCTTTTTAGTTTGATGTAGTTTCTTTTTGCTTTTGTTGCCTTTGCTTTTGGTGTCAAAAAAAAAAAAATCATCACTGAGATCGATGTCAAGGAGCTTACCACTTATGTTTTCTTCTAGGAGTTTTATGGTTTCAAGTCTTGCATTCGAGTCTAATCCATTTTGACTTAATTTTTGTGTGTGGTGTAAGACAGTGGTCCAATTTCATTCTTTTGCATGTGGCTGTCCCGTTTTCCCAACACCATTTATTGTACAGATTGTCCTTTCTCCATTGTATGTTCTTGCCTCCTGTCATATATTAATTTTCCATATGCGCATAGGTTTATATCTTGGATTTCTGTTCTTTTTTTTATTAACATATAATGTATTATTTGTTTCAGGGATACAGGTCTGTGATTCAACAGTCTTACACAATTCACAGCGCTCACCATAGCCCATACCCTCCCCAATGTCCATCATCCAGCCACCCCATCCCTCCCACCCCTCTCCACTCCAGCAACCCTCAGTTTGTTTCCTGAGATTAAGAGTCTCTTATGGTTTGTGTCCCTCTCCGGTTTTGTCTTGTTTCATTTTCCCCTCCCTTCCCCTATGATCCTCTGTCTTGTTTCTCAAATTCTTCATATCAGTGAGATCATATGATATTTGTCTTTCTCTGACTGACTTATTTCACTTAGCATAATACCTTCTAGTTCCATCCATGTCATTACAAATGGCAATATTTCATTTTTTGATGGCTGCATAATATTCCATTGTATATATATACCACATCTTCTTTATCCATTCATCTGTTGATGGACATCTAGACTCTTTCCATAGTTTGGCTATTGTGGACATTGCTGCTATGAACATTGTGGTGCACATGCCCCTTCGGATCACTACATTTGTATCTTTGGGATAAATACCCAGTAGTGCAATTACTGGGTCATAAGGTAGCTCTATTTTCAACGTTTTGAGGAACCTCCATACTGTTTTCCAGAGTGCCTGCACCAGCTTGCATTTCCACCAACAGTGTAGGAGGGTTCCCTTTTCTCCGCATCCCCGCCAACATCTGTCATTTCCTGACTTGTTAATTTTAGCCATTCTGACTGATGTGAGGTGGTATCTCATTGAGGTTTTGTTTTTTATTTCCCTGATGCCAAGTGATGTTGAGCACTTTTTCATGTGTCTGTTGGCCATTTGGATGTCTTCTTTGCAGAAATGTCTGTTCATGTCTTCTGCCCATTTCTTGATTGGATTATTTGTTCTTTGGGTGTTGAGTTTGATAAGTTCTTTATAGATTTGGATACTAGCCCTTTATCTAATATGTCATTTG
>NC_138376.1:83957349-83975106 GCF_054177405.1 Leptonychotes weddellii
AGACCAGAGGTTCCAGATAGGGACACCTGAACAAACAGGAATGAGAAGGAAAGGAGAGAGATGCCCCAAGTGAGAGAAAAGAGGAGTTGGTGCCTTGCGGGGAGGGGGGTACACTGTGACCACGAGAGAGGCTGGGGAATGACAGCGCTGGTGGTGGAGGACCCTGTCGGAGCTGTGCTCTCCCCGAGGGCCACCCTACCCAGCAGTCATGTCTGTGGCCCCCCGTCACTGTCGCCACAAGAAAACTGAGGCAGCTGCCAGAGGACACTCCCCAGCTCTGCCACTGAGGTCCTCTCCTCAAACTTTGAAAGCTCCCAATGCAAAACTTCCAGGAGATGTGGGGAGCAGGCAAGCTCTGGCGGGGGGCGGGGGGCAGCATGTAAGCCCCATCCCACCTCCTTCAGGCCTCAAAATAGTACCCGAGCTCTGGCCTGGAGGGGGATCCTGGCCCACACCCATCTCCCCATCTCCGCTAGGATGACGCTTGGGTGGGAAGACAGAAATCTCTGTCCCTGGGGAGCCTGGCCCCCAGGAAGGCCCACCGGCACTGGAATTTGGAAGGATGGGCATGGTTGAAATCAGCAACTACTGTGCATCCCAGTTGTGAGGAGCAGGCCGATCTCCAGGCCTCCCCAGGGCTTTTCCCTTCGCCAGCTGCTGCCCCACTCGGGCACAGACTCCCTGTCACCTGGCCCGTGATGAGCACAAGGTGCGATCTCGCAGGGAAGGTCTCCCCTAGAGCCCTCTGGCGCTCACGTGGCTCCACAGACATGCCTTCAAAGACATAAAGTAAAGAGAAAGCCCTCAGTGCTGAAATCTTTGTTGATTTTCTAAAATTGAGTGGGAAAGAGGAAAAAATGAAGGCAAAGGCAAATTGTCTGTGAGTGAAATCCTGCAATTTCTATTTGAAGCCAAAATTTCTAAATTAATAACAAGCACCTACCTGTGCTGGCCCTGGGCTGGGCACAGGACACTAGATGCCTAGGATACAGCCCCAGGTCTGTTTCAGGACCTCAGCCTGTGACCAAATACCCCCACCTGCACCCGCGTTCGTTTCCGAGGCTGTTGGACAAATGCCCACAAACGTGGTGGCTTAAAACAATGGAAATGTATTCTCTCATAGTTCTGGAGGGCAGACGTCTGAAATTGAGGTGTTGGCAGGGCCCTGCTCCCTCCAGGGGCTTTGGGGAAGATTCCTTCCTTGCCCCTTCCAGCTTCTGGTGACACCAGGCATCCCTGGCTTGTGGCTGCATCCCTCCCATCTCTGTCTTTATCTTCATATGGCCTCCTCCTATTCTTTCTTTGTCTTCTCCTGTGTCTCTTGCAAAGGTACTTGGCATTGGATTTCCAGCCCACTGGAGACTCCAGATGATCTTATTGCAGGGTCCTTTAATTACATCTAGAAAGACCCTCTTTCCAAATAAGGTCACATTCCCAGTTCCAGGGGTTAAGATGTGGACATATCTTTTTGGGTGCCACCATTCAACCCACTCTACACCCCCCACCTTCATTCTCCCCCTGCCTTTGGATCCTATACTCAATCCAGAAACATGGTCAAGTTACCTCATCAAAAGAAAAATAAATTCTTTCTATCCTGTTACCCTTTCAAGCTGTGCCATCCTTCCTTTTGTTCCTACACTCAGCTACCAATTTCTCTAAGAAGTAATCTGTATTTGTTACCTCCATTTCTGAGTTACCACTTAATTTTTTCCCACTTACTTTTTAAATCAGTTTATTTCAAGCATAGAGAGAAGTATAGAGAATAGTATGACTTTTTTTTTTTACTTTTATTTGCATCTATTTTATACAGAATTTACTCCCGGGCCCTAAGATTTTTGTTTCTTCACTTTCTTCTGGGATATCTTTTTCTTCTCTGCAACCTCCTCTTCTGGTTTAGGAACGGTCTGCTCTTGTTCAGTCAGGATCAGCTCCATGTGGCAGGGAGAGCTCACATACAAGTTAATCCGACCACGAGCCCTCTTAAGTACTATGCCTCATCTTGGGGGCTTTGTTGGATGTACTTGATGACCAGGGAATCTACATCTAGCCCCTTAAGTTCAGCATTACTCTCTGTGTGTTTAAGCACACAGTGCTTATTTGGGTCTATTTGGGTCACCGACCCTTTGTCCAACCCCAGTGTTTGGCCCAGGCACACCTACCAACTCCACCATTGTCTCGACAAAATGGCGCATACACCTTCTGCAAAGTGATGTCCTTCAGAGACTCAGTGGCTTTTCAGATCTGCATACTCTTGATGGCCTGGGCAGTTTCACGTGTGTTCTTAAAGTGAACACGAAGATTTGAACATCTTGATGTGCATGATTTTGTAGGGTTTTCTGAGTCAAGTGAATACAGAGCCATTTTCAGAGATCACCTCAGGCCACTTACGGAAAGAGAAGACTTTTTTCAATGTTTACATTTTTCTCCCACTTACTTTTTTTGTGGTAAAAGGTGACATAAAGTTTGCCATTTTAATAATTTTTAAATGTACAATTCAGGGGCGTCTGGGTGGCTCAGTTGGTTAAGCATCTGCCTTTGGCTCAGGTCATGCTCCCAGGGCCCTGGGATCGAGTCCTGAATTGGGCTCCTTGCTCAGTGGGGAGCCTGCTTCTCCCTCTCCCTGCTGCCCCACCCCCACCCCGCTTGTGCTCTGACTCTCTTTCTCTGTCAAATAAAGAAATAAAATCTAAAAAAAAATAAATATGCAATTCAGTGGCAATAATTATAACCACTTACTTTTTTTTTTAAGATTTTATTTATTCGTTTGACCGAGAGAGACACAGCAAGAGAGGGAACACAAGCAGGAGGAGTGGGAGAGGGAGAAGCAAGCTTCCTGCTGAGCAGGGAGCCCGACGCGGGGTTCGATCCCAGGACCCTGGGATCATGACCTGAGCCGAAGGCAGACGCTTAACGACTGAGCCACCCAGGTGCCCCAACCACTTACTTTTCAATGTTTTGTAATTTGGTTTCAACCCTCACCAGTGTCCTATAAGCATTCTCTCAAAGGTCAGCAGCTCCCATCTTCAACTTTCTCTGCCTCTTTACCAAATTGGATATTGCTAACCACAGCCTTCTTAAAACTCTTCCCTCAGCTTCCAGGACCCCTGTTCTTTTCTGGTTGGACTATTTCTCTAACCCCTTCCTCCCATTCCCTAAATCAGTATTCTTCAAGGACCTGCCCAGTTCCCCTTAGTTTTGATGCTCCCTTGGGAACCCCTCATATTCTCATCCAGTGTTACGGCTCCAACCAACCCCTCAGTGTAGGTGACATGAGCTAAAAGCTTAGCTAATAGTTTAATGGGGCGCCTGGGTAGCTCAGTCGGTTAAGCTTCTGACTCTTGATTTAGGCTCAGATCATGATCTCGGGGCATGAGATGAGCCCCATGTCAGGTTCCGTGCTCAGCAGGGAGTCTCCTTCTCTCCCCCTCGCCCCAACACTCTCTCTTTCAAATAAATAAATAAATCTTAAAAAAAAAAATAAAAACTTAGCTAATAGTTTAAACCTCTGAGTTGTAGGGGCACACATCCAGTTGCCTTCTAAGCAAACCCACTTAAATATCCTATCGACACCCCAAACTTAGTATATCCAAAAGGGGTCTCACGGTCTCTTCTTTTAAACTTGTGCTTTGTAGAGAGCAAAATGGAGTCTCTCATGTCAAGCAGGAGCCTGGGTCAAGCAGGGACCTCTGTTAGGCAATGACACAAGCAGTTAAGGTACTGCAGCTAAGAGACATCGCCAGGACCAACGTCAGCTGATGCCCCAGAACTGATAATGAGCAGAACCAGAGGAGTCTGCAGAGACCCAAAACTGATTCAATCCCTTTAAAAAGGGGAGGATTTAGGCAGCAAATGGTCAGACTCTTCAGACCTGACCCCTCTATGTCTGACCACTTAAAAAAGGCAACTGCCCCAAAGGCTCTGTCTGATGGGTCTCGCAACAGAACCGAGAGCCTTCCCTGCTTGAACATCAGAAGCAGGAAGTGCTGAGAACTGACCTGGACCAGACCTGAGGCCTTATCTCAGCTGTGCGCCCAGACTGACTTCGAGTTTGGTTTGTTCACTTCCTGCACCCTTCTGATCTTGTTTGCTGTGTGGCGTGTCTTCTGTCCTGCTCTGGGTGGCGTAAGAAGCCAAATTTAATCCCATGGCGAATTGTCGTTGAGTTTGGAATCCTGAACCTGCTTTAGAATTGTTATTTAACTTTGCTTTATGACTGAATAAAGCTGACATCATGGAAAGACACAACTCGTGTGTGTGCCTTCAAAGCGTGCTCATGACACCCTTCCTCCGTGTTCCCCCCACCTCTGTACATGGCACTACCGTCTTCCCTGTGCGGAAATCTTGGCACCGTCTTTGCCTTCCATATCCAAATGCAAACTCTGATTCTGTAACTTCTGTCTCTACAGTAGCTCTCCCCCACCCCCATGCCATCTTTTCCATCCTGACACTCTCCAGATGCTAATGCCTGCCTTCCTGCTTCCACCCAGCAGACTCTAGTGGACCTCTCCTGGGCCTCCCTGTCTCCACTCTCTCTATATTCCATTCTGTTTCACATATTAATAAATTGTTCTCCCTGAAACACAGTTCTGATCCACTTCACCAAAAGCCCTTGGTAGCTCCCACTGCTTTGAAAATAAAGCCTAAACTCCTCAGCTGAACCTTCAGTGCCCTCCCTGAAAACTGGCCCTGACCTCCTTCTGACCACCACATCTCCTTTGCTCCAGCCACACAGATGAACAGTCTGTCCTCTGGACACATCCCACATTTCCTTCCTTACCTTACCCCCATTCAAAATATGGGTTTCATGGTCTTCTAAAAGGCCTCTTTTCTTTCTGTTAAAATATGAGTAACAAAATAAGTGATACTGACTAAAGAGAAGAACTGCCAAATTCTACCAAGTAGGATCACCCGCCTCTTATTTCCTGTACCGAACAGAAAACACATCCCAGATTATTCTTATCAGACAGGGTTACAAACAGAGCTTTGTTTGCTCGTGGAATTCACCAGCTTGGAGTGGAACCATCACCTTTGGAGGACTTAAACATTTTCTTGGCGACTCACCTGTCGGGAAAAGCATCAACTTTCCTGCTCTGAATTTCTGTGACAGAAAGGGGACTCTGGGAGCAGATAAGATGGTAACAGAAACTATCACTGCAAACCTGAAATCTTTTGACTGAGAGTTTTGGAAAGCCAAATAACATTAGAGATGTGACGCAAAAATTAAAAGAAAACCAACCCAGAGAAATAAGAGGAGGTACAAAGAGAAAAGGCTGTAATGTGCTCCCCTGGGTGCTCCCTTCTGTGCATTTCAGTTCCCAAGCCCTTGGTCTGACCAAGAGATGGCATCAGAATGCTTCTACGAAGCCCACGTACACCTCACCAGTCCGGGCACACCAAAAGGAAAGAGTTCTTTTGGAAAACCTAGGTGTGGCATCCTTTCATCCATATTAAAAGGCCCAAGTCGTGCATCTTTTTGGTCTATACAATATCTGAAATTTTAGATTCTTCTTTTAAATCCCTTGTCCATGTGGTGCTATTTCTGTCCCTGTGGGCTTTGAGATGTTCAAAAGCAACTGAAGCTTTGGCTTCTGAAGCTGCAAAAGCACTCTGACCACAAAAATACCTCTGACGCTCAACCCAACACAAGTTTAGGGAATGGGGTATTTTCTTAGCGGAGAAGGATACTCTGGCGTATACAACATGGGCTTGAATCCTGTAGTGGGAGCTACTAGTTGTGTTGCTCTGGGGAAATTATTCACCCTCCCTCAGCCTCACTTTCCTCATCCCTGCAAGGAGATGATTAAGTTACTCTGCAGAGTCCTAGTAGGATTAAAAATAACATGTCCAGAGTGTAGGGCAGGACCTGGCACTGAAAAAGTTCTCCTTAATGGTGAAATTATTTTTAACACTGTGAATTTGGTTGGAAACGAAGACTAGATTATTCCTTCATTTAGAATCCTCTTTTGTTTAGAAGACACATGAGGGTTTTTTCTTTGAAGAAAAGGAAAAAAAAGAAAAAAAAAACCCTGTAATATTAAATAAATTAAGGTATGTCCTTCAGATTTGTGTCCATTTAATATGATTTATTTAATTTAATCACACCTCCAGTATGACCCTGGCACTTACTACACTCAAAAGCAAAATCTTCCCATAATCTATTTTGTCATAGTTCTTCTTCTCCATACCAGGAGCTTTCCATATTTTCCTGAGATAGAGATTTCCAGGATATTATTCCCAGAACAGAGCCCAATTTTCGGGTGAGGATCCAACTCTCCCCGGCCCTTTTAGCACCTGTGGGCTGTACGAGGCTTCAGCCCCCAGCTCCAGGGCTTGGGAAGTGGCCCAGAGGTAGCCAATCAAAACATCGTATTCTCCGGCCAGTCATTGGTTCAGAGATGAGCATGTGACCCAAACCAATCCGGTGAGAGAGTCCCTAGGGAATTGTGGGAACCACACTCACTCTTCCCCGCCGTAGGTAGGCAAATCCGAGAGGGTGCGAAGCGGAGGCCGCGGTCGCTGTGTTATCGCGACACGGCAGTTAGGAAGTAGCACAGAGGCAGGCGGAGCAAGGGAGAGAAGGTTCAAAGCCCCGCGACAGAATGGGATTTGAGCGTGGGGGGAATAATCCAGAGTTGAAATGGCAGAAGGGGCAAAGGACGAAGAAATTAAAGGATGAAAGAGAAGAGGTAAGAGGAAGACTAGAAAAAGAAGCAGATGAAGCAGGTAAACAGAAGGAAGAAAAGGACAAGAGCGGTTTCTCCAGCGTTCTCAGAGGTCCAGCCCTTTTTGTTCCTCCACCTTTTCTTCTCTTCACTTACCTGTATGTTCTCATTTATTCAACTAAGAATGTATATTACTTGCAGAGGAAAAAGAGGATAAAATAACCAAGTGTCGAGGCTTCAACTGGGGTGGAGCTCAGCTGCTAGTCACCTGGTGGGAAGGACTCTTCCCAGGAGAGCCAGATACCCACCCTATCCTCAAGCAGAGGCATTACCTTTGCCTCTCCAGTAGGACTAACCTGGACCGAAGCTGCCAGAGCCTAGGGATGGTCCCGAAGCGGGACTTGGCCTCAGAAACCACCCCTCTGCTGAAAAGGGACACATGGCATATGAGGTCTTTCCTTGCTGGACCAGGTCTCTCTCCTGTTTTCCTTCCAGGCAGACAGGCAGGCCATGCACTAAACAGCCAGCTGCAGAGAAAAGGCACCAGTCCAAGGGTCAGGCATGCTGGGAGTTCCCCAGGAGCAGGGTAGAGAGGGTGGATGGTCTCATGGCCCCTTTCTGGCCTCATTAGCATCTCACTCACTGCTGGGAACCAGAGTACTAAGATGAAAAGTCTTCACAAAGGTACTGTGCCTTTGTGGGGAAGACAGTTTTTGGGTTTTTTGTTTTGTTTTGTTTTGTTTTCAATACATTAAAGCTTTTTATTTTTCTTAAACACTCTTCCCAAATGTACTATACTAAGTCTACCTTCTCCATTGGGTAGTAGATCTTTCAATGGCATCTTTGGCAGATCCACAATTTTCCAGTTGTTTTCAGATATTAAACCTCAGTAGAATTTAAAACATCCATTCCAAACTCAGTTCTATTCTCACGTTCTCACCTCCCTCTTCCTGATTGATTGAAGGTCGAATTCTAGGCCATTTCCTACCCCTACTTTCTCCTTCCAGGTCAAGTTCCTCTAGTGTGTTGGGCTAAGAATTAGAGCAGGGAGAGGGCAAGCGTCTTATACAAACAGACCACTGCTGTAGCCTAGTGGTGGTGGCTGCTTCGCTGGCAGACCTAGACTGACTGTTGATGCCCTCTGGGAGGTAGACACCCAAACACTTGCTTCCTGGGGGATACATGTGAGTTCTTCAGAGGGACTTGCAGGGCAGGGATATGGTAAATCCAGGTTCAACCCTTCCATGCTCTTCAGCTCCCATCACTGAATGTATACCTACAGACTCTGAGCTCAAGCTCCCTGGGGAGTAGGAGAGAACTATCTTGGGATGGAAATGGAACAAATCCAACTACTTTCTAAGTAACATGCACATGAACCACAGAGAACTCATTCCCTAGCCTTGACAAACTGGGTGCGTTCCAGCTTCTCCTTGCAACCCTTTTTTGTGCCTTTTCTTCTTTCTCCAAGACTCTTCTCTGCTCCTAATGATGTACTGGTGAATCAGTAAATCCTTTTCTTACTCAATTGTCCAACTGGAGAACTACTTTCTACCCCAATCTTTATTAATGATTTTCTTTGAAACCCCTTAGTGGAGAGAAAATACAGCTATCTCCACTCTCATCCCCACAAGAAGGAGAGGAATTGCCTCTCCCCATACCCACTATACTCCAATGACTCTTAAATTAACTTCTCCCTTTCCTCATCTTGTTACAGAGAAGATGGTGGTTGGTGGTAATAGGGCCACATCTGTCTCCTCATAGGAATCCTTGGTTCTCTGGCTCTTACGAATGTTGGCTTGAGTATTGAGTAATTTTCTTTTCTCACTCTTGGGTCCTGGTACCCAGGTCAACAGGAAGAGTCCCACCTAAGAGCTTGTTACATGTTTAAATGAAGTTCCATTTCCAGAGTTCTCCATCCCTTCGTGTAGAGGAAGAATTTTATCCTGTTTCTTTTTCCTTCTGCCTAAAGGACTTTCTTTAACATTTCTTCCAATACAGGTTTGCTGGGGATCAATTCTTTCAGGTTTTGTGTGTCTAAAAATCTTCCTTTTGCATTCATTTTTTTTTTGAGAGATACTTTTGCCGGGTATAGAATTCTAGGTTGACAATTTTTTCTTTCAGACTCTCAAAGATTATTGTTCCTTTGTCTTGTAACTTGCTTTACTTCTTTTTTTTTTTTTAAGATTTTATTTATTTATTTATTTGAGACAGAGAATGAGATAGAGCATGAGAGGGTCAGAGGGAGAAGCAGACTCCCTGCCGAGCAGGGAGCCCGATGCGGGACTCGATCCTGGGACTCCAGGATCATGACCTGAGCCGAAGGCAGTCGCTTAACCAACTGACCCACCCAGGCGCCCCGTAACTTGCTTTACTTCTAACAAGAACTCTGCTTTCATCCTTACCTGTGTTCCTCTGTTCATAACTTTTTTTTCTCTGACTACTTTTAAGATTCTCTCTTTTTCACCAGTTTTGAGCAATTTGATTATCCTGTGCCTTGGTAGAATGTTCTTCATGTTTCTCTTGCTTGATTTTCACTCTATTGAGTGCTGGATATTCTTTTATTTTTAAGATATTATTGGGTGTTGTTCTGGGACACCGTTAAGTTACTTGGAAATAGTTTGGTCCTTTCAAGACTTGCTGTTAGCCTTGTCAGGAAGGACCAGGGCAGCCTTTAGTCTTAGGTTGATTAGGCCCATTCCTGAGACAATACCCTTCTGAGTACTCTACTCAATGCCCCATGAATTACAAAATATTTAACTCTGGCTGGTGAGGATAGGAACTATTCCCTGTCCTAGGTGGGCTCTAGGGATTATTCCTTCTAATCCTTGTGCTTCTTTCCCTGGTCTCATGGAGTTCCCTCACATGCCATGTGCTGATCAGCACTCAGCTGAAGACTTGAAGAGGATGCTCTGTAGAACTCCACAGTGTCCTCTGGGTACAGTTCCCTCCTCTGCAGTATTCTGTTCTGTGAATTCTGGCTTCACTGGTCTCCCTGGGATCCCAGCTCCATCTCCTCTATTCAGGGATACTGCTGGGCCCCACCCATATTCCCTTTCCCTGCACTATAGCCTGGAAATTCTCTGAAGGTGGTCAGCTGGGGATGATCACAGGATTCACTTCCTTTGTTTCCACTTTTCCAGGAATCAGTGTTGTGCACTGCCGGGGGTCCAATGTCTGAAAATCATTGGTTCAATTATTTTTCTGGTATTTCACTCATCAGAATGCTAGTTTGTGCATTTCCTGGAATTCCCAGAATCTGAATGTTAGCCCTTAGATGGGCTTTAGAAATCAGGTAACTCCATACCTCCCATTCACCAGTGAAGAAACTGAGGTGGGGAAAGGGCCTGTCTGAGTTTGTGGCAGGCCCTGAACTGGGCCAGTTCTCCTGACTTCAGATGAAAGTTGTTAGGAAAGAAATGAGCTCCCAGGAGAGAAGAAGGAGCTTGAGGAACTTCAAATCAAGAGTCCTGTGTGTCAAAGAGTAAGAGTCAGTTTCTCTCACTGTCCTCCTCATTTCAACATTTGCCATGTTTAGTGCCTTCACTGACATTGACCCCTTACCTCAATTTCTGCATTAATGAAGAGGCTTTTATTCCTTCCCTCCATCCTCTACCATGTCAGTCTTCTAGAAGGATATTGTGGAATCTCAGAACCAGGAAGAGGCAGATAGTAGAACTGGAATTTGAGCTCATACCCCAGAGACTTCCCAAGATCCTCTGAGCAAATGCATCATTGTATAGACAAGGAAACTGGGACCAGACAGGTTCACTGGTGCACCCAAGCAAGGCAAAGATCTTGGTTTTGCGCTTGGATGCCCATGTCTGAGAGACAGTGTGTTTTAAGTGTTAAACAGGCAGCTCTTAATGATGCTGTATTTTCAATATATGTTCAGCTCACTTTGTTTCCCTGCAAGAACCACTTCCCACCCAACTGGGTTTCTGTGTCAGAAACTTTTCCAAGTCTTTTCGTCCATGTTTTCAGTGCACTTATAACAGTCTGTTTTGTTTGTTTATCCATGCAGTGGGGTGAAAATTCCCGACAGAAACCTGGGGTCACTGTGAAAGGAAGCTTTGGAGAGGAGGATGAATGCCAGAGAGGAGAAGGAGGAGGAAGGAAGGAAGCAATGAAAGCAATAAGCCCATTTCTCAGGTCACTTCAAAAGCCTCCAATCTGAGATACTGAGCAGATAAGTATCCATTTTTCTTTGCTTTAGGAACTGCCCCTCCCCGTTTGCTTTAATACAATACTAAGCACACACTTCTCAGCACGTAAAAAGTCAGGGACGGTCCAGGTTTTGATGCAGGGGGCAAACTTTGCTTTGCCTTGTTGACTAGTCAGCACAATGGGACCTTTCAGTGCAAAACCACATGGTTCTGGGCAACGTGACCTAAGAGCTGGCAAAGGCTCTGGGCAGCACAAAGGAACGGAACTTGTCTTTGTGCTGTGAGTGCTGTGTTAGTGTTTGGAGTTACTTGTGATTGCCCCGTGGTTCAGGGCTCGGGCAATGGTCTGCGCCACTCAGTTGCACTTCCTGATCCCTTTTCCTACACCTCTGTAGCCTGTCCCCGCACCCCCGCTCCCCACCCCCCCACCCCACCCCCACCCCCCGCCAGCAGGCCTGGAGGAGGAGGCGGGGCCAGGGTGAAGTGCACCCGAGGAAACACACCTGTGTGCATATGAAGCAGTTTTGTAGCAGTCAGAAAACACCCCTCTGTACACACTGGTCATTCTTTTCATTTTTTTGGTGAACGTGTAAATTTTCAGAGAGCGTTAAATTAAGCAAAGTCTGCAAGTGGAGAATTTTCACATGGATAAAAGTGGGGAAATAAAAGTGCGTCATCAGGAAGAGCCTCGTGGCAAAATACATCTTATATCCAACTGAAGGAAGAACTATTTCGAACACTGTCCTTAAGGCAATTTAATGGGTGCTACTTAATACCCCCACACGGCCCCTACAGCATGAGGTGGGGTCTCGGGGGACTTTTTATCTCAATCCACAGGGCGAAGAGGAGGGAGCAGGGGGCAGCTGGGCTGCAGTGGCATTCTGTCCATTGACTGATCTTCACCTCTTCCTTAGGGCAGCAAAATACTAACCTGGCCTTCTTAAAACAGCAACAACAAAACCTGAGGAGGTCCTGATGTGTTTTCCAAACATTAGTTCGGCATGTTCAGCATAGTTTTGGGGATTAACTTGAAAAGGTACTCAGCATATGACATTTACTGAACATCTACTACGTGTACTCTGGCCCTGCTGCCATCCTCCGTTATCGCAGTTTCAGGGAGGACCGATCACCAAGAAAATCTAGAAAGCCATGAGACTATTAATGACAAGATAAAGGATGTTTATCAGATGCTATAGTACTTTGTACTAGGCTCTTCCATGCAGTATCTCATTTAATGTTCAAAACAATACCATGAGGAGGGGATGAGCCTCTCTTGTCTTACAGAGGAGGAAACAGGTTCAGAGAGTTGAAGTGGCCCAAGATCACGGAACAAGAGCCTGGACTCGCAGCCAGCGAGTGGACCCACAGAGCACACACTTACCCAGCAGCTACTGTGGGAGCCGGGGAACAAGGAATTGGAGGCGGAAAAAAGGAAGAGGCAGGAAGGTGGGGTTGTAGTGCAAGTGGGGCTCAGACAACATCCGCTGGGAATCTCCTAGAGCTGACATGGAGAATTCCTCTCCACTGCACCAGACGGAGAGACCGGTGAGAGAGAGAAGGAAAAATAAATAAAAAACAACAAAACCCAAAATACCACCCCTGCTCCAAATGAGGAGCCAGCAGCGGAGTGTTGATGGCAAAGTATCTGGAGACACTGCGGTTTATGCTCTTTGTCGTCCCTCTCTGGCTCCCCTAGCAACCGTGGGGTAACTGCAGCGAGCGCTCAGCACGCTTACTTGCTTCTTGCTCCAGGCACCAGGACTGCTAAACAGAAACGCATGCTGATTTCTGCTCCCTTAAGCAAGGGAAACATCATCAGAGTCCGACTGGTGGAAAAGGACCGAAAGCTGACGGAAAGATGCTTAAATGTCAAGGTTACGCGAGAACAAAGAAGAAAGAACAGGTTGCAAATTATTTTGTGAAATATTAAGCTACTAACAAAACCCTGACACTCACTAACACAGACAGCAGAGGAAGTAAAATGGGGCGGTGCGGGGGGCAGTAGTCGTAACTGAGACTGCTTTGGCGCAGCATCTTGCTGCTTCCACATTCTTCTGGAGTGTCTGAAAATCTCAGTCTTTAAAATACATAGGCATTATTTTTTGAGCCGTGTGTGTCTATAGCCCCAGGGCTGAAAAACAAACAACTCTGTTGCCATGAGCTCATGTTGGGATCGGTGTAAATTGTTTCCCTCCTATGTATGATGTTTCTAATTAGGACTCTTACGGAGGACGGGCTTTGTGGGCTGATGAATTGGCTCTTTGTGCTAATTGCAAACAGAGGGCTCTGTGCCGGCCTGTACTGGGCTGACCTGCTTCTTAGATGCATCACTAGGTGGGGTGACCCCTCCAACCCCGCTCCCTAATGGCCCGCATCAGCGGGAACACTGAGGGGACGTGCTCTCTCCGGGTCATCACGCTGACCATTGAACACAAGACCGCGTGAAGAGAGGATGACCCCGGCTTCTAGTTGGCCCTTTCACTCTGATAAAACACCTTTCATTCACAGAAGTCCGGGGTGAGGCCATTTCTCTGAGAGGGGACGGTTGACCTAAAAGGAGGAGGGTGAACAGTATACACTGGCTCCTCCCTCCATGTCAAGAATTTTGGGAAGATCCCACTTTGACGTTTGTAAAATGCAAGGGGAGAAGGCCTCCGCTTCCCTGAACCGCTGAGGCCTCGGAGGAGGACGTAATCTGGAGGGTTTGAGTCTCCCTGGCTCCGACTCTACAGTTCCCCACTTCCCTGTGTCGCTCAGAAACACTTAAGAAATCAATCCTCAACCACCTGAGTAGCTAAGCGCAGGTAATTGCCTTCTACAGGTAAAAACCTCGGTCATCCTTTTAAGAACCATCTTATTCATTACTACCTCCCGGGTCTGGCTGAGGTAAGCAAGGCCTAGAAACACAGAGCCGGCTTGGCTTAGAGGTCTCTGCATTCTTGGTCACAGAGGACCACGGAAGGGTCCCTTGCTGATCGAGTAAAACGTTTCCATTGTGGGACTAGAGGCTCCAGAGTCCACAAGAGGGGCCAGAATTTTAAGGTGGGTGGAAGCTGGCATGGAAAAGACTCCCCCAGGGATCCTGGTAAGCCCGGACGGGGTGATGGCAGTGGTCTTGGGCACGCTTCCCGTTGCCTCAGGCCAGATGTATCAGTGCCTCGTCCAGGCCTGCAGTCAGAATAGCCCAGCCCCCAAAGCCAAAGCCCCAGGGAAAGGAGCTCAAACTGTGGCCGGACAGCCTGACAGCTGCCAGAAATAAGCCCCATCCTTGCCACCCCAAGGCAAACCCTAGACAACAGGCAGATCCTCCTGCCTTTGGGCCCATTGGCAGCTCCCTGGGCCCGGGAACGGAGTAGGGCAGTGAGTCCCCAGAGCTAGCACGACATGGGGTTCTGGAGAGTCTAGCCGCAACCTGGGCCGAGGGGGTAGAAGCAGGCTGCTGGTCTGAACCCCAGAGTCATTCATGCCTAATGCCTGCTGGTGCATCTGGAGACCCTACCCGTGACTGAGTTTTTTACCTGGCTTAAAAGGAGAAAAACCAGTATAGCATAGTGTATTTTTAATGAAGCTCAGTTTGTTCAGTTTTGGAGAACTACCATTCGTTCTGGGACGATATCCTTTCTACTTTTTGTAGAAAAAAAAAGGGGGGCTTATTATTTCAGAAACAGATAGGATAATGTAATAGATGATAACATTTTTTGGCTTCGTTTTTTAATATTCCTGTTTATCAAAATAAACTATGGCAATACTATGTTAGTCTTCCCTTCTGTTTGTGAGTGTGTTTTTGTTGGTGTGTGTAGTAGCTTAAAGATGGTCACGAATTCTTTGGCACTTCTCCCATTGAGAGGGGCGTCTAATTTGTCTCCCCTTGAATCTGGGCTGGCCTTTTTGACTTACTTGGCTGATAAAATATAGTGGACATACCAGGCGAGATCTTCTGCAACTAGATCATAGGAAGCCTTGCAGCTTCCTCCTAGGCCTTCTGGAACTCTTACTCTTGGAACCCAATGGCCATGCTATTAGAATGCCCCAGAAGCCGTGAGGAGAAGCCTATATAGAAGGGAAGCAAGGCCCCTGGCCAATACTGGATGAACTCCTCACTGATAGCCACCTCCAACTTGCCAGACATTGAGTGAGCTCTTTTGGAAGAGGATTCTTGAGCTCCAACTGAGCTACCACAACTGATAACCACATGGGCCAGAGATGAATTCCACCAATGCTGCCCAAATGGCAGATTTGTGAGGACAATAAATGATTTTTGTTGCTTTCAACCACTAAGTTTGGGAGTGATTTGGTACACAGAAATAGATATCCAAAACAGCTTGTTTGTCTAAACAGTTTGTGAAATTCAAAAGTCAGAGAACTATGGGTTCATGTTGTTTGTTAAACATCTGTATTAGGCCGAATAATGCCCCCCTTCCCCAAAGATGTCCATGACCTCATCTCCAGCATCTGTGAATATGTTCTATTACATGGCAAAAGGGAATTAAGATTACAGATAGAATTAAGATTGCCAATCCGCTGACCTTAAAATGGGGAGACTTTTCTGGATTATTTGGATGGACCCAATTAATCACAAGGGTCCTTCGTGTGGAAGAGGGAGGCAGAAGAGGAGGTCAGAATGATGCAGGATGAGAACTTGACCTGCTGCTGCTGGCTTTGAAGATGGAGGAGGGAATGTGGATGGCCCCTCGAAGCTGGAAGAGGCAAGAAAAGAAATTCTCCCATAAAATATCCAGAAAGGAAGGCAGACCTGCCAAACCTTTGATTTTAGCCCAGTGACAACCCATGTCAGATTTCTGACCTCCAGATTGTAAGAACATACATCGGTGTTGTCGTAAGGCACTAAATTTGTTGTAATTTGTTACAAAACCATAGAGAACGAATACAGTGCTTAGCTTGTCTACTATGTGCCGTTGACCTTTTAGAGTCAGAATAGATGGTTAAATCTGCTTGAAGATCTTGTACAGCCCCTATTTTAAAGATGGGAATATAGAAGCCTAAAGACTCTAAAGTCAAACAGCTAATGTGTAATATAGCCAGGACTGGAACTCAGGTGCCCTCAAATTTAAACTCCTTGAGGAAAGGAAATTTGGGGGATGATGGGGAGTCCTCTTTGGTTCATCATTCTATCCCCAGTGTCTAGAACAGTAAGTGCTGGCACATGACAGGTATTTGTTGAAAGAAAGGGTAAAAATTAATTCCTACATGTTCTGCTGTCGTCACTTCCTCCAGTAAAGTCACCAAGGGACAAAATACATAGTTTCGTCAAAGACAAAAAAAAATCTCCATCACATCTTATATTTTACATCCGATTATGTGGCTTTTAACAATGTTCTGTCTTGGGGCGCCTGGGTGGCTCAGTCTTTAAGCGTCTGCCTTCGGCTCAGGTCACGATCCCAAGGTCCTGGGATCAAGCCCCACATCGGGCTCCTTGTCAGCAGGGAGCCTGCTTCTCCCTCTCCCCCTCCCCCTGCTTGTGTTCCTGTTCTTGCCATCTCTTTCTGTCAAATAAATAAAATCTTAAAAAAAAGTTCTGTCTTCAATCTCACCATTTGCTTAATGTCAATTATAAGTTATGTATATTTTATATAGATACATGGCACAAAATTTTAAAAATAGGAAAGAGTACAAGGAAAAATAAATCTCATTTTCATCCCACTCTCTACATGTCACCACGGTTACCACTTTCTTGTGCATTCTCCCCAAGATATCGAGCCATATCTTTGAGACTTGAGGCTGAACAGTTTTAAGTATGTTTACTGTAGTCATTGGATTTTTACCTTCTCGGTACCTCTGTTGTCATTTGTCGCTTTGGCTCTGAAAGAGTCTGAGCTACTCCCTGTAACTGGACAAGACTCACCCAACAAGGCTCCCCCTGCCCGAGGTGGAAGTCAGGGGTCTTCGCTGGTGCCGGGACTCACACAGACCTCAGGAATAGGGTTTATGGTGGTTATTTAGCTCCAAGGCTGGTTAGTTGAGGCCCAGGTGAATCTGACACTGTGTCCCAGGTCCCACGGCTGGTGGATGACATGAAGATCTCAGTCGTGCTTTCCCGACACACTCTACGGAGGTTGATGTATATACAGTGTTCTGCTTTAACCACTGGGCACTGATTTAGTTCAAGAGGCGAACTGGCTCCTTTGGCTCCTTTTCAAGAACCACCCGGTCCAAGGAGTAGCCAGTGGGATGCTAAGTGAAAAGGTGGGGGCAAGGAACTGTCATGCCTGTCAGCCTTCCCCAGACATTCCACCCCAGCCCAGGTGAGAGTCCTTATTATACCCTCTTCACACTACACACCGCCCCTTGCAGCTCCGTCTCTCCTTATTTACAATTCTACTACAAAAAAAAAGTTTGTAACAGGTACAACTGATTACAGTGTAATTATTTGATTAAAGTCTAAAGACACTTCACGTAGACTGGAAGCTTCCTGAAGGCAAGGACAGTGCTTCTTTGCCTCGTGATTGTATCTCCATCACCTAAGGCAGTTCGTGGCAAGTGGGTACACAATACAAAGGTGTTGAGAGGGGGGGCCTGGGCGGCTCAGTCATTAAGCGTCTGCCTTCGGCGCAGGTCATGATCCTGGAGTCCTGGGATCAGGCCCCGCATCGGGCTCCCTGCTCAGCCGGAAGCCTGCTTCTCCCTCTCCCACTCCCCCTGCTCATGTTCCTTCTCTCGCTGTCTCTCTATCAAATAAATTTTTTAAAAAATCTTAAAAAAAAAAGGTGTTGAGTTGGGCGCCTGGGTGGCTCAGTTGGTTAAGTGACTGCCTTCAGCTCAGGTCATGATCCCAGGGTCCTGGGATCGAGTCCCGCATCGGGCTCCCTGCTCTGCGGGGAGCCTGCTTCTCCCTCTCCCACTCCCCCTGCTTGTGTTCCCTCTCTCGCTGTGTCTCTCTCTGTCAAATAAATAAATAAAATCTTTAAAAAAAA